>NW_026294562.1:190086099-190686099 GCF_007827085.1 Peromyscus californicus insignis
AAATTGTACTTGGTTGAGAGTCATCTCATGTAGACTCTGGGCCACAGAATAGATGGCATTGTACACATTGTAACTCTCTTCACTCATGGCCATGTCAAATATGTTCCCTGGCAAGAATCCCAAGGATGCATTAGGCAGACAGTTATCCACAATTTTACAGTTTTTCCTCAAAAATGAGCAATTGAAGAATGAGTGCCATAATACATGAAGATAAATGTCTTCTGGGTATTTGTAAGGATTGGCTGTCTGAACAAAATCCGTAAAATTAATCATCTCCTCCTTATGGTGTGAAAAAATAAGGGTCCATGTAATGCATCTAACAGGAAATAGTTATCAAATGTGGAATGATCCCAGTGTGAGTTCAGGACCCAGACTTTCCATGTGACTAACTTCTGCTTTATATTTACTATTAAGCTCAATAGAGAATCAGTGTCCCCATAAATAATAATCACATTTGCTGATGATTCCAGGATTTTCACCTGATTTTTCCAAGATGTGGTTAGAAATGAACCCCTGACAGCTAGGATCATTTCCACAAATGCTATGCAGACTCCATTTTTCTCCAGCTCACTTCTCAAATCTGACAGAATCTGGGCACCTTTGTGATCATCTATGATGAACAGCCCAACCCAGTTCCAGTGGAAATGAAGCATCAAAGACACAATGCCAAGTGTGAGAGATGTGTCCTTGGGGGCCACCTGGTACAGGGAAGAAAACCTTTTTTGTTCACTCAGGGTAGTATCAAAAGGCCCAAAACTAAGCTGTAGGGAAAAACAATTGGAAAGAAAAACGTTGTCATAAAAAATGAACAAAATTCTACAGCAATAGTTTGAAGCCTTTAGGACAACCCTGCTTTGAAGTTCAAATCTGTGTTCCTGTGGGTTTATGAGAACATACAGTGATGTTCTTCGGTCAGCCAAGCAGCTGCACATGAATCTTCTGATTCTTTAATGACTGTCTAAAGCCCCACAGCCCCACAGTCAGTGCCCCAACAGCCATGCAGGCTGCAGCCTGGAGGGGCATCCAGTCCCACATCCTGGGTACATAGTGGCTGCTCTATGTAGGTTTAAACTAAGTCTCTATCATTTTATTTACCAACAAAGACTGAGAAGTCAGATGTGAGGTTGAAAACCTGTTAGATCATAGAGACCAAAGAGCATCCATGTGACCTTCCTGTTTGACTAGAGACCCAGAAACAGACATGTCTCTCCATTTGTCCCAAAGCAAAACAAAGAACCAAATTCCGTGTCCCTCCCTACCCCTTCCTGTGCTGTCTCTTTATCTGTATTCCTGATTCATCAGAACGCTCTATGGCTAATTCCATGCAACTATTTGCAGGCTCTGCCCCTGAACCAAGGTTGATTTTACTTAATTAATGCATGCACATTACAGTGTGATTGATATCCTGCAGAAATACAGACAACATTTAGAGGTTTAATAGTGGTGTGTCTACTCCACCCTTCCTTCCCCTTCTCTTTCTTCTAAGCTACAAAAATATAGATATGTCAATAGTGTCTCCTTTATTTCCCTATCCATGAAGAGTTACTCAAGCTTGCCCTCTTGTCCTCACAGACAGCTGAAATATCACCAAGCAGAGCTGACATCATGTCTTATCCCATCACCTTCTCTCACCTGTGGAAATTTGTAAAGATCCAGCAGTGTCCCTATGTATTCAGATATTGCCCATGATGGTCCTGTAAGTACAGCAGCTGACATGCCCTCTCTTGCACATCTGTAATTAGGGATGCCATAGCCATTCCCTGAAAGTGAGCCAAAAAGAGTTGCCAGAGTGGCCCTTTGACCATTTGGGACATTATGGACCTCAAATCCCAGGGATGTATTAGGTAAAAGATAGGGATTGCTATTGATTTCCTCAATGGCAAACATCATGGCCAAAATACATTGGTAATTCCTCAACTTGAACCTGCACAGAAGGTAGAACAATATTTAGGAGGAAGACTCACACCACACAACACATGACATTTGTGCAAGCAAATTGAAAATAGATTTTTTTTCATACAATATAATCCTATTACAGTTTCCCCTCCACCAACTCCTCCAGGTTCTCCTCACTTCCCCTCCTGCTCTAATCTATACCCTTTCTTCCTGTCTCTTTTAGAAAACAAACAAGTACTGGAAAATCTTGATAAATTAAAATAAAAACCGAGAAGCCAAAATTGGATAAAATAAGCAAACAAACAGAAGACAGAAATCCAAAGAAAAAGACAAGAAACACAATAGAGGAAAAGGTAGACATTTTCATACACAGAAAATCATGAAAAGAAGAAATCAGAAACAATAATTGTGCACAAAAGTCATATAATCTTAAAAAAATTAAAATACACAGATGCTATTAAGTTTATTTTTGTTTTCCATCTACTACTGAGCATGGGGTCTGCACTTATGAATTGTTTGTATACCCAACGAGACTCCCTTGAAGAAAACAAGTTATTGTATTTGCAACTGGGTTCGTGATGGAGGCTTGTGACAACTTGGAGTTGACTTCGAATTAAAGATGAGGGCTTATGTCCACTTCCTCTCTCAGTGCTGGCAATCCATCTGTCTTAGTGGTACAGGCCCTGTGCATCCTTCCCAGTCTCTTGAGTTCATATGTGTATCAGTCCTGCTATGTTTAGAAAACCTTTGCTTCCTCAGTGTATTTGGCTTTCTCTGACTCATATAATCTTTCCACCTCCTCTTCTCTTGGGTTCCCTGAGCCCTGAGGGAAAGGACTTTATGAAGGTATCTCATTTAGGACTGAGTGTTTCACGGCTGGAGAGAACATCTTTGATGATAACTGAGTGACACAATGATCTATGAATATAGCAGAATATCCTTAGGTGACATTACATTGTCACATGTCTTTAGCAAAACAATAGTATTTGGTTTCCCCCTGGTTTCATGGCCTATCTTGTTTCAAGTTCTTGACAGTCTGAGAGGTGTTGGGTTCTATTTCATGATGTGAACCTAAAATCCAATCAGATATTGGTTTTTCTAGTCCAACAAGCTTTGAGCCATTTTGCACCAGTATATTTTGCAGGCAGGAGATCAATATAGATTGGAGTGTCTATGGTTAGGTTGGTGTTTACCTCCATGCAATCTTTGTGCAGACTGCCTTTCAGTTCCATGAACCCTAGTGTATAGGAGCAAAGATTCTATGTAGGCACTAGCTCAACTTCTCCATGTTCAATGAGTCCTATAGTGTTGTCTTCAGCAATGGGGTTTTACCATCAATTTGTGGAGAGCAACCAATAGCTTTGGCAGTAGCCTGGGTTGTTTGGGCATTTCCAGGGGGCCTGTTTTGGTAACAGCTCAATTAGCCCTTCCCAGAACTGGACGTTTTGTCTGTTGGTGAGAAAATATTTTGTTGGGGCTTTCTCTCCCCTGTTTTTTGGTGATTCCATTGATATTTCTTTCATATATGTATATATTTTAAGAAGCTGCTACTGTATTAAATTCCTATATGACTTCAAAGGCTTTTTGTTTTATTTCTATAAGACTATGAAATACCCTGAATGTGAACCTACCAATAACTTGAGCTCTAAGAAGGTAAGCAAAGATTCAGTTGCCTTATATCTGTGATAAATTCTGTCCATGCATTAGTTGAAGGTCTTCAGATCTCCTAGAACTCAACTCTCAATCTGCACAACCATGAAAAATAAAATGTTTCTTGATCAAGCCACTAGTTACTAAGACATTGTTTAATTCAGGATCTTCCAGGCCATTCAACCTGTCTGAACATCAGTTGACATTTCCATAACAATTCATTTTCTAAGTGTGTTGTGTGATATGTTGTATATATTTTTCTGTGGCATGTGTGCATGTACATGATTGTAGACAGTGAAAACTTGAAATAGGGGTTATTATCTTCATCCATATTTAATAACACGTATTTCATGGCACATCAACTTGGATTTTTCCTGCTTCTCCCCCTCGTTTCTCCAAAAACAACAGGTTTACACATCTGCACTGTAATGCTCCCTCCCCCATTTTGCGTTTGGGACCTGCAAAAGTAAACTTAGTTCTTATATTGCACTGCAATCATGTCACCTTCTGATATATCTACTCATTCTCTTAATATTAGTCACTAGTGAGGAAAATAATTTGCACTCTGTAGCCACCAAATTTCCACACACATGAAAGAATATTATGACATTTCATAAGAAAAATATAATATTTGGGAAGTTTTATTTCATTGACTCTGTATTTTATACATAGTTCCTTGATTTGTGTGCCAAAGTTCATTCCCCTGTTGATATGCTTTTAGTGATTAGTATAAATGCAATATTATTTTCTTCATGTTGCAGGGTTCTGTAGAAGAAGAGATGAATAACACCTTAAACTCATTTGATAAGAAAACAGAATTTATTCTATTTGTACCTATTTTCTCCGAGACTTTCATCATGAAGTGATCTTGGATTTTTCTTAGAGGCCTTACTCCATTTAATCTGATGATTCATTTTTTCCCTGTCGTTTAGTGTGTTTAAATGGTGGATTACATTCATTGATTTAGAGGTGTTGAACCAGTCCTGCATCTATTAGATAAGGGCAATATGATTATGGTGCATAATCATTTTTGTGTGTTCTTGAGTTCTGTTTTCAAGCATTTTATTTGTTTCAATGTTCATAAATGGTTGCCTGCTAATTTTTCTTCATTTCATAGTAGGGTGTTTGTATGGTTTTTTTTTTTTTTTTTTGGTTTTTCAAGACAGGGTTTCTCTGTGTAGCTTTGCGCCTTTCCTGGAACTCACTTGGTAGTCCAGGCTGGCCTCGAGCTCACAGAGTTCCGCCTGGCTCTGCCTCCCGAGTGCTGGGATTAAAGGCGTGTGCCACCACCACCTGGCTTGTATGTTTTTGAAATCAGGGTAATACCATCTTCCAAAGTAAATATTCTTTCTTTTTCTATTTTGTGTAATAATTTGAGAAATATTAATGTTAGGTCTTCTTTGAAGGCCAGGTAGAATTGTGCACCAACTCCATCCAACTTTAAAATTTTATTTTAAATTGGGATATTTTAGTTAATATTTTAATTTCACTGGATATTATACGTCTATTTGAACTATTAATTTCATTTGTAACTTCATTGGTAGGTCATTTTTACATCCTGAAATTCACCTGTTAATTTAATTTTTTCCAATTTCGAGGAATATATGTGTTTTATAACATATCTTTATGATCATCTGAATTTTCTCAATTTCTGTTGTAAATCTCTCCCCTTCCTTCTCTAATTTTATTAATTTGAATTCTCTTTTTTATTTTGTTGATTTGACTAACATGCTATTTATCTTAGTATTGGCTTCATTCATTATTTCTGTTGAATTTTTCATTTCTTTTTGACATGGATCCACAGTTCCATAAACTTTTCTCTTGTGACAGCTGTTCTTGTGTTCCACAGGATTTGATCTGTTATGATTTCATTTCCATTCAATTCTAGGAATGTCAATGTCCTTCTAGATTTCTTCCTTCAGTCAGTTATAGTTCAGTTTTGTGTAACTTAATATCCATGAATTTGTGATCTTTCTTTTTTGTTGTTTATATCCTGATTTAGTCCATATCGACTGACAGCATGCAGGATGTGCTTTAAATTTTCCTGTACATTAGAGACTTGCTTTTATCCTAATACATAGTGTATTTTAGAGAAAATTTAATGGGCTGCAGAGAAGAATGCATATTCTTTAGTTTTTGGTTGGATTGTTCTATAGACATATGTTAATCTGTTTGATTTTGCAGAACTCCAAATATAAATTTCCACAAAAGAAAATTCCTATGTTATAAAACAAAAGTGACAGTTAATATACCAAACCAAGAATGAATATAGAAAGCTACAAATGAGAATGATCAAGTTGTATTCAAGAGGGACCCTTCAGAATAGCAACAGATTCTTTCAGTAGCTACTAGGAAACCAGACTAGATTGGGCTGATATTCTCCAAGATACAGGACAGCTCCAACACTTCTCCAGACCACTATACCCAGCAAACTATCAATCATAATGACAGAGAAAGGTAAACTTTTCATGATAAAATGTGGTTGAAGAAAATTATGGCCCCTAAACCCATTTTGCAAAAGGCAAATGAAGGAAAAGTTAGGTCTTTAGCAAAGGATAAACTTATTTGCAGAGGGAACATTAAAAAATTCCAGAACTTGTTACTGAAATAAGCCTGAATAATAAACCTCTAATGAAATGTCTAAAAACACAAATAAAATTCCAGGAATTAATATATACCATTCAATAATAACTTTTAATATTTGTGGTCTCATAATACTACTTACAAGAAAAGGAAAAGAAGTTGAATCAGAAAACAATAGCCAGATTTTTGCTGTCTCCAAGAAACACAATTTACAACTAACAATAGCTCCCAAATTATCGTTAAAGGATGGAAAAGAACTTCCATGCAAATGTAACTAAAAACTAAGCAGGCTGGAGAGAGTAGGGATATAAGGATCATACCTCAACATAATAAGGTTAAATTATAGGAAGCCTATAGCCAATATCAAGTTAAATAGAGCGTAATTTAAAGCAGTTCCACTAAAATTGGAAACAAGAAAGGCTGTCTAATCTCTCCACATCTATTCAATATAGTACTTGAAGTTCTAGATAGCAATAAGACAACTGAATGACATTAAGTAGATATAAATTGGAAAGATAGAATTAAATGTATCACTATTTGAAAATGATCTCATAATACACATAAGTGACCCCCAAAATTCTACCACAGAACTCCTACACCTGATAAACCCCTTCAGCAATGTGGCTGGATGCAAGACTAACTCAAAAAATTAGTAGCCCTCCCAATACAAGGAGAAATGGACTGAGAAAGGAATCAGGAAAATAACACCCTTCAAAATATTCACAGATAATGTACAATATCTTGGGGTAACTCCAACTAAGCAACCAAGCGTTTGAAAGACCTGTATGATAAAAACTTCAAGTCTTTGAAGAAAAAAATTTAAGAAGATATCAGAAGATGGAAAGATCTCCCACACTCATGAGTTGGTAGGATCATTATAGTAAAAATGGCCATCTTACCAAAAGCAATCTGCAGATTCAATAAAATCTCCATCAAAATTCCAAGACAATTATTTACAGACCTTGAAAGAACAACATTCAATTTTATATGGAAAAATAAAAAACCCAGGATAGTTAAAGTAATCCTGTACAATAAAAGAACTTCCAGAGGTAACACTATTTCTGAGTTCAAACTGTACTATGAGCTGTAGCAATAAAAACTGCATGGTATTGGCCTAAAAAAAAGATAGGATGATCAATGGAGGCTAATTGAAGACCCAGAGATAAATCCACACACTTTTGGACACCTGATTTTTGATGAAGAATCCAGAGAGACACAAGGCAAAAAGAAAGCATCTTCCACTATGGTGCTGGTTTAACTATATGTCTGCATGTAGAAGAATCCAAATTGATCGACATTTATTGCCCTGAATAAAATTCAAGTCCATGTGTATCAAAGGCTTCAAAGTAAAACCAGACACATTGAACCTAACAGAACAGAAAATGGGGAGTAGCCTTGAATGCATTGGTACAGGAGATGACTACCTGAACAGCACCTCAATAGTTAGTCATTGCACTAAGACCAACAATTAATAAATGGGACCTTATGGAACCAAAAGAGCACCATCAATAGGGCAAGATTGCATCATACACACTGGGGCAAAGTTTTCACCAGCTCTACTTCAGATAGAGGGTTAATATCCAAAATATATAAAATCTGAAGAAACTAGATATCAACAAACCAAATAATCCAGTGAAAAGATGAAGTACAAATCTAAGCAGAGAATTCTCAATAGGGGAAACCAAAATGGCTGAGAAACACTTAAAGAAATGTTCAACATCCTTAGCCATCAGGGAAATATAAATCACAATTGCTTTAAAATTCCATCTTATACCAGTCAGAATGG
This sequence comes from Peromyscus californicus insignis, assembly GCF_007827085.1. Lineage (NCBI taxonomy): Eukaryota > Metazoa > Chordata > Mammalia > Rodentia > Cricetidae > Peromyscus > Peromyscus californicus. Next base: position 190,094,015 of record NW_026294562.1, read on the forward strand.
CTAAGATTAATAACAGAAGTGACATCTTATGCTGGTGAGTATTTGGAGCATGGGGAACAGTCCTCCATTGCTTGTGGGAGTGCATATTCATACAAGCACTATTACAATCCATATGGCAGTTCCTCCGAAAATTGAGAATTGGTCTACCTCATGTCCCAGTATTACCACTCTTGTGCCTATCCCCAAATGATACTCCATCCTACCACAAATCCACATACTCAACCATATCCATAGGGACTTTATTCATAATAGCCAGAAGCTGGAACCAATATAGATTTCCCTCAACCAAAGAATGGATAAAGAAAATTTGTTACGTTTATGCAGTGTAGTATTATTCAACTGTTAGAAAAAAATGACATCATGAAATTTGCAGACAAATGGATGCAACCAGAAAAAATAATCCTTTTTGATGTAACATGGACCCAGAAAGAGAAACATGATATATACTCACTTATAGGTGTATATTAGTTGCTAAATAAGTTGTAATCATGCTACAATTCAAAGACCCAGAAAGACTAGGTAACAAGGAGGGCTCTAATGGGGACTCATGGATCTCCCTGGGAAGGAGAAGTGGAATATATTTTTGGGTGTATAGAGGGTGGGGATGGTGCATGATGTGGACATTGAAACAGGAGGGGTCAGGTTTGGGGGAGGGATAAAGGAAGAGGATATTTGGAGAGATGACTGGAATTGGGTTGCATTTTGTGTGGGAAACCTAGTCCAGTAGAAGTTCCTAAGAGTTTATGAAGGTGACAATAGGGAAGAAATTCTATTAATGGAAGATATGGGTCCTGAACCATCCATCTTCTGTAACCATGCAAGCCCTCCAGTGGTGGGACCACAAAACTTTCGACCTATAATTTATCCTCCCTTCAAGATGTGTTGGGGCAGTGGAGACGCAGAATTTGTATGATTGGCCAACTAGTTACTTGTCTAATTTGAGGCCCAAGGCATGAGAGGAAGCCCATGACTGTCACTGGCTAGATGACTAGAAACTGAAGCCTGGATAGCCCAGAGACTTAGGCTAGAAAAAAATCAATAAAATGATTCTTAATATTTTGCTGTACTCATAAATGTTGCCTAACCCAATCGTCATTAGAGAATTCTTTGCTGGCAGCTGATGAGAGCAGATGCCGAAACCCATAACCAAACATTAGGCAGAGAGAGAGAGAGCCCAAATTGAAGATTTCCATTGGATCCCTCCTCTGGGAGCTTGGAGTAGAGGGGGAAGAATAATTATAGGAGCCAAAGGGGTCAAGAACATGAAGAGAACAAGGTCTACAGAGTCAACTAAGCAGAGTTCATAGAGGCTCACAGAGACTAAAGCAGCAATTACAGAGTCTAAATAGGTCTGTGCTAGGTCCTCTGCATCCATGCTATTGTTGTTAGCTTGTTGTTTTTACCGTACCTCTAACAGTGGGAGCGTGGGTGGCTTTGACTCTTTCCTTTGCTCTTGGGACCTTTCCCTCCTACTGCGATGTATCTGCCAGATTTGATATGAGAGTTTGTGCCTAGTGCTATTGTATCTTGTTATGCCCTTCCAGTTGATATCCCTGGGTGTCTTCCTCTTTTCTGAAGGGAAATGGAGGAGGAGTGGATCTGGGGGAGAAGGAAAAACGGGAACTGGGAGGGAAAATTGCAGTCAGGATGTACTAACAACAAGAAAATAAGAAAAAAACTCAACAAATATAAGCAGACATAACTAACTGTCCTATTTAGAAGAGACAGTGAAGTGTTCTTTGTACTCATTAATGGAAAAATCCAAACAGGGTATTATAAAGCTAATCGCATATACATCAAATATAGGAGTCCCCAACTTCATTGATGAAACAGTCTTAGATTTAAAAGCACAGATCAACCCCAGCACAGAGATGGTGGGTCATTTCAATACCTCACTTTCAAAAACAGACAGGTGACATGAGAAAAATTAAACAGAGAGATACTGAAGTTAAATGACATCATAAGTCAGTTTTCCCTCTACATTTGACACACCCTGTGGACTTGTAAACCTCTAGATAGAGGATATGTTTACAGAATGTACTCTTTGTCCACTATGCACACAGCAGCCTTCAAAAACCCACCCACATGAAACAATACTTTCAGAATATCTTCAAAATATCAGCATTCTCTCCCAGAAACCTTCTTTTTTTTCTAACAACCAATGGAATATGAAAATCAAACTTTTGAGCAGAAAAGTTTAATACAAAATATATTAGTTTAAAAGCTTTTTAAAACACGTACAGAGTCCATATGATTTCAATAAGGACCTCTTTATATTATATGCACTATGTACACAACAATGCAAAACTAAATGGGACAATGGTTCTCCATCTCATTGTGAGCACACAGCTTAGAGCTTGGTATTTTGTTCTCTTGGGACATGAACACACTGTGGGCAACTCAAGAGGGTCATATATTCCCAAAATATTATTACATATGAATTTTTCACTAAAAGGTATTTACAAAATATGTTGTTTTACTAGTTCTGCTATTAAAGTAAGAGAATCTAAAAAGATATTTCTAAAAGAGTACTCAATATATGTATTTGCATGTTCCAGAATTTCTATGTAGACCATGCTTGCCTTGCAAACATAGATTCATCTGCCTATGCCTCACAAGTGCTCAGATTAATGGCACGCACCACCATGATACCCAGTCAGATGCATGGTTCTGATAGTACATCACTGGTTATAAAATGAACAATTAATACGATTAATACTGAAAAGAAAGACATGATAATTTCCATAGTTTAATCATTTCACATTTTTATATATATTAAATTATCATACTCTACCCTGTAGATACCGATGTCATGATGATAAATGAACATGTATAAATATTACTGATAACTATGACAGTGCAAAACTTAATTAAAATAGGTTTAGAGCAAGGCAGGATATCTGTGCAATTTCTGATAAATAGTTTTGATAATTGATAAATATAACTTGAACAACTAAAGTTTGTGTTATTTTATGCCTTCAGTATCACATAATATAAATATTAAAATAAACATTACATTGTAAATGTTTTCAAATAACCAGTGTGCAGATACCTATGTCTTTTAATTTGGAAAAAATATAATTGAAAAATATCCATAGTAAAATAGAAAAAAATTAAAATCTAATGTTTCATATTCTTCTAATATAATTTTTTTCAATTTATTCATATACAAATGCACACATAACTTAGATAGTGCAACTTGAATGTACTAAGTCAGTCATATTTTTAAGTTAGTGTTAAGGAAAAGCACTCTAATGCAGTGAGAAACTGTCATTATTACTTTGCAGGGAAATTAGTCTCGCATATAGATTCTATTAATGTACATCAACATGTGCTTATGTAATTAATCTGCTGTAATCAGATGGTAGACATATATTGTACTTATTAGACATTATTCAGTACCTATGAAATATTCATTTACCATCTTCTTAATTTTGACAAGAAAGTAAAATCCTATTAGAAAATTAGACTACACATAATTAGTGTCATATACAATAATGCTAGCTCTATGACATATGGTGTTTGGTAGTTATGGTAATCGAGATAAACATGCTTATTCAGCTACAGTGAGGAAATTTAACTGGAGAATGACAGGATAATTCTTCTATCAAATTACACACATAGTTTCTCACATCTATGTAAAAAAAATTATCAAAAGCATGAAAGCGGTTGTGAGCTTTGAAGTGCATATGCTTGCTTGTGTCTCGTTCTCTATGAAAAGTGTAAATTGAAAATGGCTTGTCTAATCAAATATGTTAAATCCTTCTAGCTTTTATAAGTTTATTTTAATTTCTTTCTGACTTCATAAGATATCAAATCACATTGACAGAGCACTCTCTTCTTGTACATATTAGACAAGGCAGCCACAGGAGCTCATGTAATTACAAGTGTGATCTTTGCAGGTGTGGGATTGCTGCTGTAGAACCTAAAGAGGGACTCAGGCTGATGGAGAGTGGTGCCTGAGCTGCTGAAATTGAACAGCAGAGGAGAAGAGGAGGAACAGGGAGGAACAGGGACACCATCTGCTGTAAAGCACAAGAGTCTCCTTCTAGCATGCAAGATCCAGTGTCTGGTAGACCATACAGCACTGTAACCTTACATGAAGTAAGCAGTGTTCCCTGGAGCCAGTTGACTCTTCCATAGAATATTTTATCTAGATGCCAATTTTGAAATCTTCCCAGCTACCATTGGTATGTCCATTTCAGACTAAACCTATCACAATGTACTTTATGTCAGATGACATTTTGTACTTGAACGTTTTTCCCATTCCATGGCTGAATTGAAGACTTACTCCACAGCCATATTTCAGCAGACACAGTAATGTCACATGGACAACAATCCATCTGTTCTATATTTGCTTTAGGTGGGTTTCCAACCATTGCTTCCAACTTAATTCCTGAATATATATATATATATATATATATATATATATATATATATATTCCATGTTGCCTTGTTGAGTTCAGACTTGAGTGTAAGCTGCACTTCTCATGCTAGAGGCATGTCAACCTGGGATAAAATATACCTGACTTCTTTCAAATCCTAACATATATGATGGTTTCTTTTTAGCAGTACTGAAATTACTTAAGCAGATTAGTCTGACAGTATGTCTTAATCTTGCATCTTTGAGAATTCCTAGAAAATATTTCAGAGGCCCAATCACAGTCAATGTGTACACAGAAACACATTCATAACAAGGAACAAATACACATAGACATATTGTATATGCAACAAACAGATGAACATCATAAGTTATCAGATAATACAAATATTAGAAGTCAGATGAAGTATCTGAGACAGACAAAGGCATTTCTATAGCAGACAGTAGGTCCCAGTGTCTAATCCTGTCATTCCTGCCCTGAAATCTTCTGCAGCAGAGACAATATTTGTTACTGCAGCCTCACACAAGGAAATTGCTAGCAACTAACTGTAGTGACATTATCCCTTCTCACAGGAGTGTGTTTAGAACTCTAGAATCCCCTCAAATATTATATCAGTCCTCTATTATGTAATCTTTCTCTTGCAGAACTAGCATTTCAGACATCAAAATCCTGAAGAGATATATGTATGACAGAGAATATGGGGTGGGGTGTGGTAGAATTCCTTACGTCTACAACAGAAAAGAGAAAGAATAAAACCCAAATTCCTTCTTTTATTTGGAAACACCAGATGTGTCTCTAGGAAATATCTTAATGGGCTAGAGATGGAATAATGTTTGAGTCTGTACTTCCCCTAGGGCATATGAGTACCAAATATTGAAAAGGAATAAATGAATAAAAGACTTACTCGATCATAATATCTCTGTTAAATTTAGTCATTATCCAATCAGTTGTTTTGTTGAGTGGATAGACAGCAAAAGCTGGGAAAAATCCAACAATCACCACATTTCCTTCACCAGTTAAATGGTAGTTCATTCTGACTAAGCACTCACTGCTTCTGTAGGAGCACACAAGAATAGGAATCTGCAGAAAGCAAGAGATAAAAATCCAAGTGCACAGCATATTAACAAAGTATCTGCCCACCCACGAGCATGATAAGGTCGACTCTATAGGGTCCAGCCCGTATATACATAGCTCATGTGTGTAAATGTTTCTAATTTTATTGGTGACTGGAGCTCTCCCTTGAACCATCTCAATTTCTTTCTGACGGGAATGTTCACTCCCCTGTGGAATTATCCAATGATTACTTCCCTCAGGCATTGAATCTGAGGCCTTGCTTTCAGAACAACACACAATATGCATAAAAATATTTTTTTAGAATCTTCTCCAGCCACAAGCAGTATGATTTCATCCAAGACCATAGAGAACAAGTCCCAAGACATGAAATCATCTTAGTGGATTCTGCCACAAGTGTAAACCAAGAAACTACTCATGGGAAAGCCATTTATGTTGATACAATTGTGTTACACCAGTTGATGTCATGGTAAATAAAAGGGGAAAGGGTCAAAAAGGCCCATGGCAGGTCTGACCAGGACACAATAGCAGATACCATGTTCTGTTGAACTCGAGACTCTCAATTCTAGTTTTGTTTCCATGGTCTCCATGAGTCACAGAATCCTTTTCCACAGATGTACTTCTCAACACCAGTATTATGTCCAGGCCCCACTCTATACAGTTTGTGTCTCTTTCTGATGAAACTAATGGTTCTGTCGAATTGATTTCCAAATTATCAACTTCATGTTAATGTAGAAATCAAGTTTCCTCATTGAATCTAAACTTTGACTTTCTGTTATATTCATTCATCCACCGTAAACCACTGAATCGACATATTGTCATGATACGCCCTAATCCTAGAACATTGGATTTATTTAAGTCTAATTATTAGACGTAATATTTTAAATCTAATTATTTAAGTCTGAGAACATAATGCCATTAAGAAATATAATACCTTAGAAATACATCTAGGTTTTCACCCCTCCAAACACTAAGCAAAGGTGTCAGGAGAAGGACCCTCTTTCCATAAGCACAGGAATGAGTTAAGTCCGTGACTCTACTGTATGTGATATGGTAGCCATGATGCATGCTAACATAAAGGTGACCACAATGCAAACTGTGCACAATACAGAATGTGAATCATTGTGTATATAATGGCTTCTTGATAGTGATGAATCAATATTACTGGGCTAGGTCACAGGAGGTTCACTATCTTTCCTGTCCTCCTCTACCTTAACAGTCTGGCTTCAGAAGACCTTCCTGCCACCCTACCTCCAGTTCCTGAGAACTCCATGGCTTGAGTACCACTCCTACCATTTGTTGGCCATTGTTTTGCTACTCTTTGGCATTCTGGCTGAGGTAAGATGAATTACAAAACTCTTTTGACTTGCATTTCCCTAATAACTTAGGATAATGATTTTTTTGAGATTTCTTGATCCATTTTTTCTTCTTATTATAACTCTCTGTGTAGGTACCAGGTCCACTTCTTTGAATTGGTCATTTTGTTTGTTTATTTTATTTTAATACATTTTTAGTTTTTTTTTGACTCTGCCATACTGTGGGTCTCCTTTTCACCTGGTGGATTGTTCCTTTAGCCATGCAGAAACTTTTTGCTGTTTGTGTGAAGAAGGAGGTGGGTATTTTAATTGGGATTGTAGGGACAAAATAGCTTTTGGTAAAATGGTGATTTTCACAGTATTAGTTTTACCAAGCTGTGAGCATGGAATGTCTTTCTATTTTCTGCTGTCTTTCTCCATTTCTTTCTTAAGAGATTAAAAGTTTTTTTTTACATTTTTTTTTATTTTGCAATACAATTCAGTTCTCTATATCAGCCATGAATTCCCTTGTTCTCCCCCCTCCCGCTCCCCTCACCTTCCCCCCAGGCTGCCCCCCATTCTCATCTCCTCCAGGGCAAAGCCTTCCCCGCAGACTGATATCAACCTGGTAGACTCAGTCCAGGTAGGTCCAGACCCCTCCTCCCAGGCCGAGCCAAGCGATTCTGCATAGGCCCCAGGTTTGAAACAGCTGACTCATGCAATGAGCACAGGACCCGGTCCCACTGCCTGGATGCCTCCCAAACAGATCAAGCCAATCAACTGTCTCACCCATTCAGAGGGCCTGATCCAGTTGGGGACCCCTCAGCCATTGGTTCATAGTTCATGTGTTTCCATTCGTTTGGTTATTTGTCCCTGTGCTTTATCCAACCTTGGTCTCAACAATTCTCGCTCATATAAACCCTCCTCATTCTCGCTAATTGGACTCCCAGAGATCCACCCGGGGCCTAGCCATGAATCTCTGCATCCAGATCCCTCAGTAGTTGGATGAGGTTTCTAGCACAACAATTAGGGTGTTTGGCCATCCCATCACCAGAGTAGGTCAGTTCGGGCTGTATCTCAACCATTGCCAGCAGTCTGTTGTGAGGGTATCTTTGTGGATTTCTGTGGGCCTCTCTAGCACTTTGCTTCTTCCTATTCTCATGTGGTCTTCATTTACCATGGTCTCCTATTCCTTGTTCTCCCTCTCTGTTGTTGATCCAGCTGGGATCTCCCGCTCCCCCAAGCTCTCTTTCCCTCGACCCTCGCCCTTCATTACCCCCACTCATGTCCAGGCTGTTCATGTATATCTCATTCCATATCTCTGTCATTGGGCGATCCCAAGCTAATTGAAGCCTTTTTTCTTTCTAGAATTAGTTAGTACTCTATATGACCATTCATATCTTAACAAAGTTTAAAATGTGTATATATATATATATATATTAATCTTGTAAATTTTAATGTAAAATTTATACTTTAAGAAAGGTTTAAAGAATCAGAATAGAAACAAAGAATTGAGATTAGTAATAGAATAGTCCCTTAATTAATTTGGCTTTTCTCCTGTCCCATAGCAGAAGATGGCTCTTTTCTTCTGGCATGATACAAGGAGTTTGCATTTTCCTTTTAACAACATGCTTGAGTTTAAAGAAGGAGAGAGCCATTCTCCAACTCCAAAGTCAGCTTTAAATTTTAATTGAACTGGGACTATTAGAAGACCAATAGTGTTAAATTTCTTTAGAGAAGAGCAGAAACAAACATTTAGGAAGACATAAAATTTTTTAGAAGATAAACCCATACGCCATTTTACTCTGTTTCCTGGGACAGATGATTTTCCCTTTTCTTCAGTTGTCTCATTTGTCCTGTGTTCTTCAGATTCCTTAACTTTCATTCTCCTAAAAGACAAAAACAAAAACCTTTCCCCAAGGTTTTTTGGGGATGTTCCTTTTTGACAAGTTGTTATCTGATTAAATGAAAAGGCATGTGTTAATGGTATAAGTTAGTTTAAATTGGATGTTCATGCTGGTTGATGAACTATCACCTCCTCTAATTAAGGGATCTCTCTTGTTCAAATTGAATCTTTATCAATTTTCATGGTACCCACAGCTAATATTCTCCTATAGAAACAAAATCAAAACCTCGTCCCCAATGTAACACATATCCTGGATTCCATTCTGAGCTCAGCACATCCTTAAAGTATATAGGCTGATTTAATTCTGTAGTGTTTTCTATTATCCAATGTCTCTCTGCAGCTGCTGTTCCTTTCTCATTGGCATTGAGAAAATTTAAAGTTAATAGAGCAACATGTAGTCTATTTTGGGTTTTTTTGTTACACCTTTCTGTTTATTTAGCATATCCTTTAAACTTCTGTTTGATCTTTCTTTACCTGCTTGACCTGTAGGGTTATGTGGTATACCTGTAATATGCTTTATATTGTAATAAGAAAAAACTGTTTCATTTTAACAGAGACATATGATGGAGCATTGTCAGTTTTGATTTGTGCAGGTATACCCATGATGGCCATAACTTCTAGCAAATGAGTGATTACAGAGCCAGTTTTTTCAGAACTCAAAGCAGTTGCCCATTGAAATCCTGAATAAGTATCGATAGTGTGGTGTACATATTTCAATTTTCCAAATTCTGCAAAGTGAAACATGTCCATCTGCCAGATTTCATTCCTCTGAGTACCCTTTGGGTTACATCCTGCTGGCAATGGCATTTGATTGTAGAAGGAACAAGTAGGACATTTCTTTACTATTTCTTTGGCTTGTTGCCAGGTTATGAAAAAATCCTTTTTTAAACCTTTACTATTAACATGATGTTTTTTATGAAATTCTGAGGCCTCTAGCATGTTTTCTATCAATAATTTATCAATCTCATCATTGCCTTGTGCTAGAGGGCCTGGCAGATCAGTATGGGATTGGATGTCAGTTATATATAAATGATGACTCCTTTTCATGATTGTATCTTGTAACTGAATGAATAGTGAAGTTAATTCTGAAGCATTGGGGATAAATTCTGCAGTCTCAATATGTAATACTACTCTTTCAGCATACTGAGAGACAGTAACTATGTTGAGAGGTTCTGAAAAATCCATTAATACCAACAGAATAGCATACAATTCCGATTTTTGAACTGAATTATAAGGACTTTGAACCACTTTACTTAAATTTTCTGATTTGCAACCTGCCTTTCCTTGTTTGCTTGTTTCTGTATAAAATGTAGGAACTCCGGATATGGGTTTTTCCCATACAATTCAAGGAAAAATCCAATCAGCTCTCTTTATATGATCAATTCTGTCACTTTTGGGATATTTGCTGTTAATTTTTCCCAAAAAATTACTGCAAGCTCTTTGCCAAGGTTCAGTTTCTGTCCATAACTTTTCAATGTCCTCCTTAGTTAAAAATACAATTTCTGCTGGGTCAATTCCTGCTAATTGACAAAATCTCAATTTTCCTTTTCAAATCAAGTTAGAGATTTTTTTCCATATAAGTTTTAAATTTTTTATTTGATTTATTTGATAAAAATATCCATTCCAATATAATATCTTCCCTTTGCATTAATATTCCTGTAGGAGAATGCCTAGAGAGTAAAATAACCAAAATGCAATCCAGCTTTGGATGGATACAATCCACGTGTCCTTCATGTACTTTCTTTTCTGCCAAGGCCAATTCTTTCTCAGCATCAGGTGAAAATTCTCTTGGACTTTTTAAGTCCTTGTCACCTTCTAAGGTTTTGAACAAATTATTAAGTTCATCATTTTTTACCACAACAATAGTTCATAGATGAGAAATGTCTCCAAATAATCTTTGAGAGTCATTGAAGCTCTGTAATCCATCTCTCCTAATTTGCACCTTTTGGGGTCTAATTTTTTGTAGACCTATTTTATATCCTAAATAATTAATAGAATTTCCTCTTTGTATCTTTTCAGGAGCAATATGTTATCCCCAGCAAGGCAAACTTTTCTTTCCTTCTTCAAGCATTCTTTCTAAAGTATCTGCATTTGGGTCAGCTAGTAAAATATCATCCATATAATAATAAATTATAGATTTAGGAAATTTTTTTACCTATCACTTTCAATGACTGTTGTATAAAATATTGGCACAGGGTTGGGCTATTCAACATTCCCTGTGGGAGGACCCTCCATTGATATCTCTTAACTGGTTGAGAATTATTGTAAGTAGGCACTGTGAAAGCAAATCTTTCTCTGTCTTTTTCTTGTAAGGGTATTGAAAAGAAACAGTCTTTTAAATCAATAACTATAGGAGGCCATCATTTTGGTAACAGAGTATGCAAAGGAATTCCAGATTGTAGAGAGTCCATTGGCTGAATTACTTTATTAATTACTCTAAGGTCTGTTACTATTCCCCATTTATCAGATTTCTTTTTAATAACAAAGACAGGAGAATTCCAAGGGCTGGTTGATTCTTAAATTCAGAGCATTTAACTATTCTTCTACCAGCTTTTCTAAAGCCTGGAGTTTCTCTGTTGTTAAAGGCCATTGATGAACCCATACAGACTTGTCTGTTAACCATATTAAACGTGTCTTTGGAAGATCATCATTTGTTGTATTCTGTTCTTGCATAATATGGATGGCTGGTGACCACTCATTAGTATAATACCTTCTAATATTTTCTCAGAAACATGTGCTAGTTTATGATTTGTTTCTGAGGTTGGAAGGATGTTAATCTGAGTTTTCCATTGTTGCAACAGGTCTCGACCCCACAGATTCATAGCTATGTTAGCCACATATGGTTTTAATTTTCCTCTCTGTCCTTCTGGACCTATACATTCGAGCCATCTTGCCCTCTGTTTCACTTTCCCAATACCTAACTGTAGTGGGTAGCCATTCCAGCTTTGATCTGGAAGTTCCAACCCCCATTGAGACTTCGGCAACTGCCACGCCTACAAGGTGGGGCCAAGGGAGGCGCCGGGGGACCCGAGATCTGGATCGGCGGGCGCTCTCTCTGTTGCGGGACCCTGGACTGGAGAGGTGGACTGAGCAGAGCTCCAGAGAACACCGCTGGACTGTGATACACCTTCCCCAGACTCCGCGACCTACCTATTCCTTAATTTGTAAGTTACGCCATTAAATAAATCTCCTTTTAACTACATGGAGTGGCCTTAATAATTTCACCAATATCTGGCGCCCAATGTGGGGCAAGAGTTTCCACCTAAAAACTGAAAAAAAAGATTCTAAAACAGAGCTAAAAACAGCTTCCTAATTGTCTCTCTCAAATGAGCGGCAGCTGCTGGTTTGAGCTACTGGCGGGTTGCTGGCGTGTGCGCTCGACCTGCCGCCATATGGCGGGAATGAGGCCTCTGCAAGTGGCACATTAAGCTGCATTGTGGATTTAGCCTTTGCTAGTACAAAACAAAAAAAGAGGTTTCTGGGCTACACGCTGCTTGGATAAAAGCATAGACCCACAATGGCTCCCAGAGCTGGCGGTAAGCATACCACCGCCATGTTGGGAAGCTGAGGTGGGCGGAGCCAGCAGCCACAGCTGCTGCAGCTTAAAGCAACAGATTCATAATAAGACAGATTCAGATGTAATAGTTTAAAATGTGTGTAAAGTATACGTAGGCTTGAAAGAAAAAAAAAGGTGATATATACAGTATAGAAACAAATACATAGTTTTAAAAAATAAAGTCTTTAAAGAGACAGTAAAATTAATATAAAAAATAAGCCACGTAGAGATGACTATTACACAGAGAGTCTGGATTGTGTTGTCTTTGGGATTCTTAACTACAGAGAGATGTTTGATTGTAAAGGAAGCTGAGTTAAACCAGTACGTATATTTTAAAGATACTTTGACTTCAAAATTTGGATGTAAGGATATGTTGCTTTGGAAAAGAGTCTCTTTTGTTTCCACAGAAAGCAAGAGGCTATGGATTTGTTCCAGAGTAAGATACATCAGGTTTGACCAGCCAAGACCCCCTGAAAGATCTCCGATGACACCATGGCCCAGATGATCCAACATCCAGAACCGTTTCAAGACAACTGGCTCAGACGATACAGCCTCACGGACTACTCCATGATCCTAAAATTTTCTTTGTTTCCCCAGAAGGTACAGCGCCCCCCTCCAGCAGGAAGTAGTAAGAGAAGCTACGCCCAAATTCCCAAATATACCAAGCTGACTTTGGAGATATGTAAAGGTTAAAACCTTCCTTTTTAAGAAAAGAAAAGGGGAGGTGCTGTGGGATGGTCTGTATGTCAAATGTGTTGCTGATTGGTCAATGAATAAATCACTGATTGGCAGTGGCCAGGCAGGAAGTATAGGCGGGACTAACAGAGAGGAAAATTGAGAGAACAGGAAGCTGGAGGGGGAGACACTGCCAGCCGCCATCAGGATAAGGAAGATGTAAAGTACCGGTAAGCCATAAGCCACGTGGCAAGATATAGATTAATAGAAATGGATTAATTTAAGCTGTAAGAACAGTTAGCAAGAAGCCTGCCACGGCCATACAGTTTGTAACCAATATAAGTCTCTGTGTTTATTTGATTGGGTTTGAGCGGCTTGGGACTGGCGGGTGAGAGAGATTTGTCCTGACTGTGGGCCAGGCAGGAAAACTCAAGCTACACCTAACAGCTGAATGTTTACCTCCTGAAGAGGCCAAGTTGAATGCCAAAATTCTGGTGCAATTATGGTCACATCAGCACCTGTGTCTACCAGACCAGACAACAAAACACCGTTTATTTTTATTGTTAATTTTGGTCTTTGTTCATTTATAGAAGTTTGTCAAAAAAATTTCTTCATGATTTCTCCTGAATTTTCTGTTCTCTCTGTCTCAGTTGTTCCATTACCCCGAGCAGCCTGGTTTATTCCAATATTGGGTTATTTAATTGCTCTGAGTAGGAGATTCCTCTATGACTGCAGGAAAGGTCTGAGCTGGATTTGTTGTTGGAGCCTGCCTGAGGCCCCTCTGGGAGTTACCCAAAGACTGAGGCAATGGATTCCCTTGCCTGTCCCTTGTTGATCTACATTCGTTGGTCCAGTGTTTTCCCTTACCACACTTTCTGCATACTCCAGAAGGAAGGGGAATTCTGTTGCCATTGTTCCTTGAAGAAACATTGTTTCTAGGAATGCCCTGTTTACAGTCCCTTTTCAAATGTCCTTGCTTTCCAAATCCAAAACATCTGACATTTCTTGAACCTCTTGAAATTGCTTCTCCTATCCACATATCATCCTTGTCATGAGCCTCAACATTAAACATGTTCCTTATCCAATCTTTCAAGGGTGCAGATCTTGTCTTTAATGACCTGATTATTCTCTTGCATGCTGTATTTGAGTACTCAAAAGCCAAATATTTGATTATTATCTTGCTAGCTTCTGAATTCGTGACCATTCTCTGTACTTCTAAAGTCAATCTTTGTAAGAAATCCATGAAGGATTCTTTAGGGTGCCGGTATTAACATTTTAAATGTCTCAGTTTTCTTTCCTGGTTTCTCAACTCTGTCCCATGCATTCAAGGCTGCCATTTGACATAGAATTAATGTTTGGATATCATATAAATATTTTGTTTGTATTGCAACATATTGGCCTTCTCCAACAAGCTGATCCTGAGAGATTTGTATACCTTTAGCCCTCCATTGATTTTCTATGTTTCATTCACTGTGGCTGTTTCCACTGTGTTGGCCAAGATAATTACTGTGGTTTTGGCTTTCAAAGTCACTACTCCTGGAGGAAGGATGAAGTGGCTCCTGGTATCAGGGGTAACTAACTACATTATTCCACTCTGCACCATAATCCAAATTATTCTCTTTGCAATCTGGCTGGGAACATCTCCTTCCTCTGTTGACATTGATGCACACTCTGAGTATGGCCACATCATCATTGTGTGCAACAAGGGTTCAGTAACTGCTTTCTACTCTTTCTTAGGACACCTGGGCTCTCTGGCCCTGGGAGGCTTCACTGTGGCTTTCTTGGCCAGGAATCTCCCTGATGCATTCAATGAACCCAAATTCTTGACTTTCAGCATACTGTTGTTCTGCAGTGTCTGGGTCACTTTTCTCCCTGTCCACCAAAGCGCCAAGAGCAAGGTCATAGTGGCTGTGGAGGTCTTCTCCATCTTAGCCTCTAGTACAGGCTTGTTGGGATGTGTCTTTGTCCCCAAGTGCTACATTATTTGTTAAGACCAGAGAGAAATTCTCTTCAACAGTTAAGGAAGAGATCATATTCCCGAACTCACATTTCATAAATTTTAAATGACACATGTAATGTTGGTACTGAACAATCTATTAGGATACAATGAAAGAATATTTCTTAGCTAGTGACTCTCAATGTTTCTTTTAATGATGCTGTTTATCGGTATACTACTGTATACTACTTTTATCTACATTGTCTCCCACAATCTTCCACTTAGCCACCTATTTTTACAAGACATGGCTGTTCTGCATTAGTGCATAGGGTAATGTTCTATTTGTCTCATATATACTATAAGATTTGAAATAAAATCTGAGGCTTCTTTTTGATATCTTAGTGAATGTAAGACTTTAATATCACATGAATATTGAACGAATCTGAAGGAAGTTTGTGAACTCATGTTTGCAGATAAAGGCAAAACAATGCTAGCCCTTATAGGGGGAAGACTAGAGAATCCTGATGCATCCTGGGAGTTAGAGGAGTAGAATTTAGGAGATCAGAATGTTTTGATAAACACATATTGCAGAATATTGCAGAAGCTGGAGATATGTCTCAGCAGACAAAATTGTGTGCTGCTCTTGCAAAGTGGCTGAGTTCAATACACAGCCCTCATAAATGTAGTTCATACCACCTGTAATGGTAGCTCCAAGTGATCAATGCCCTCTTAGGGCCTCCAAACACTCTTATACACACACATGCACATAACAATACACTCATCTCACACACACCAACACACACCCTTTCACACACATCTGAATCCAACACCTTTCTGTCTCTCACGAGAAAGCAAAGAGGTTTCTATGGGATAATAATAATATAAAATACATTATAGAAAGTATGGTGCTTTCTTAGAAAATTGGGAATCAATTTCCCCCAAGACCCAGCTATACCACTTTTGGGCATATACCTAAGGAATGCTCAATCATACCACAAGGACACATGCTCAACTATTTTCATAGCAGCATTATTTGCAATTGCAAGAACCTGGAAACAACCTAGATGCCTTTTAACTGAAGAATGAGTGAAGAAATTGTACATATACACAATGGAATACTACTCAGCAGAGAAAAACAATGACATCATGAGGTTTGGAGGGAAATGGATGGAATCAGAAAAAAACTAGAGTGAGGTAACTCAGAAAGACAAACATGGTATGTATTCACTCATAAGTGGATAATAGATGTAAAGCAAAGGATAACCAGACTGCAACTCACAGCTGCATAGAAGCTAGCTAGCAAAGAGGACCCTAGGAAGCACACAGGGGTCTCCCAGCAATGGAGAAATGGATGAGATCTGCATGAACAAACTGCTGGTCGGGGGGTAATGGAGGTCAGGTGTCGGGGGATAGAGAATTTAGTCGAGTGGCAGGTCCTTGTTAGATCAGAAACAGAGTGGTAGAACAAGGAAAAAGAACCCATGATAAATGAAGACACCATGGGAATAGGAAGAAGCAGAGTACTAGAGCAGTCTCCAGCAATTCATAAAGATGACTCCAATGGCAATGGTTGACAGGGTGCCTGAGCTGACCTACACTTGTGAACAGATGGCCAAACACCCTAACTGTCATGATGGAACCTTCAACCAGTGACTGATAGAAGTAGATTCAGAGATCCAAGGCCAAGTCCCAGGTGGAGTTCTAGAAGTCTAACTGCCAAGAGAGACGAGAGATTTTATGATCAAGAGATATTGAGATCATGACTGGAAAACGTATAGAGACAACTAGTCAAACTAGTGGAAACACATGAACTGTGAACCAATAGCTGAAGAGCCCCCATGGTACTGGACTAGGCCCTATGAATAAGTGAGACAGTTGTTTAGCTTGAACTGTTTAGGGGGCCCCCAGGCAGTGAGATCAGGACCTGTCCTTAGTGCATGAGCTGGCTTTTTGGACCCTAGTGCCTATTCTGAGACACTTGGCTCAGCCTTGGTGCAGGGAGGAGGGACTTGGACCTGCCTTAACTGAATGTAACAGGCTCTGCTGACTCCCCAGGGGAGACCTGGGTGGGAGGAGGTGGAAATGGGGGGTGGTTTCAAGGAGAAGGCTGGGGGGTGGGAGGAGGGAGGACAGGGCAATCCGTGGTTGATATGTAAAATGAATTGAAAATCTCTTAATAACAAAATAAAATAAAATAAAATAAAATAAAACACTGAACTTCTTAATGGACACTATAAATGCTAGAAGAATCAGGAGAGATGTTATACAGACTCTAAGAGAACATTGATGCCAGCCCATACTACTATATCCAGCAAAATGCCCAATCACCATTGACAGAGAAAACCAGATATTTCATGACAAAGTCAAATTTAAATCATATATACCCACAAACCCTGGTATAGAGAAGGTATGGGAAGCAAAATTCCAACCAAAACTCCAAGGAGGTTAACTACACTCATTAAATTATGTCAATAGATAATCTCATACCAACAAAAAACAAAGAATGGAAACACACACACACCACCACCACCACCACCACCATAACAGGAATTAACAATCATTGATCACTCACATTTTTTTAATATTAATAGACTCAATTCCCCAATAAAAAGACATAGGTAAGAGAGTGGATATGAAAATTGGATCCATCCTTTTGCTGCATAAAAGAAACACATCTCTACACCAAATTTAGACATTAGCTCTGAGTAAAGGGCTGGAAAAAGGTGCCTCCATAAAAAGTGGAGAGATCTCATATCAGCAACTTAACAGTACAACTGAAAGCTTTAGAACAAAAAGAAGCAAGAACACCCAAGGAGAGTAGATGGCAAAAACAATCAAATATCAGGCTGAAATCAATAAAATAGAAACAAAGAGAAGAATACAGAGAATCAATGAAACACAGAGCTGGTTTTTGAGAAAATCAACAAGATAAACAAATCACTATCCAAACCAATTAAAAGGCAGAGAGAGAATACCCAAATTAACAAAATTAGAAATGACAAGGGGAGGGGATAGCGACAGACACCAAGGAAATTCAAAGAATCTTTAGGTTATATTTTAACAACCTGTACTCCACAAAATTGGAAAATCTAAGAGAAATGGATTTTTTGACAGATACAACTTATCAAAATTAAATCAAGAACAGATAAACAATTTAAATAGCTCTATAACCCCTAAGGAAATAGAAGCAGTCATTAAAAGTCTCCCAAGCAAAAAAAAGCCCAGTGCCAGGTGGTTTTAGCACAGAATTATCCCAGACCTTTGAAGAAGAGCTAATACCAACACATCTCAAATTATTCCACAAAGTAGAAACAGAAAGAACATTGCTAAATTAATTTTGAGGTCATGGTCACCTTGATATCCAAATCACAAAAACAGTCAGCAAAGAAAGAGAATAACATGCCAACTTCCCTTTTCAATATAGATGCAAATATAATAAAATTTTTGCAAATAGAATCCAAGAACATATTAAAATGATCATCCATCATGATCAAGTAGGCTTCATCCCAGAGATTTAGGGATGTTTCAACATATGAAAATCAATAAACCTGGAGCTCCCATCAGGACCAGAGGACCCCCCCCCCCCCCCAGCTGACCTAAAAATCTACATGCTCTGCCCCCACACCCATCTGCCTGAGACCTCCGGCAAATTCCTGAATTGGAGACCAGCCCCCAGCTCTCATCCAGAACAGAGGTGAGTGTCTGGGGTCATACCTAGGGAGGCCTGCCCCTAGGTCCAATCACTGGGTATTAGCCATTCCCTTGGAAGACCTGTCCAACTTGGCCTCAGTTTCTGGCCATCAGGCATGGCCCCTGTGGGAAGGTTTCCCTTCTCCAAGACCTCCCCACCTCCGGCAGACCCTTCAATCTACACGCCCTGCACCCACACCCATCCACCTGAGACCTCCATCACTTCCTCAGACTTGGTGACCAGGCCCCAGTTCCCATCTGCCCCAGAGCTCCCATCTAGCCCAGAGGGCTCCCATCTGGCCCAGAGAGGTCCCATCTGACCCAGAGAGGTCCCTTTGGCCCAGTTAGCTCTCATCAGGCCCAGAGAGCTCCTATCTAGCCCAGAGAGCTCCCACCCAGCCCAGAGAAAGAGAGAGCTCTCGTTGGACAAAGAGCTGTCATTAGACAAAGAGTAAACTCAGGAGACAGGGAATCTGCCAGCCCTAATTAGACCAAGCGTGGCTTTCTGAGAAGCAGAATCCATCACCTCTCATTGGACCAATAGAGGCTTTCTGAAATGCGAAATCTGTCAGCTCACTCTGGACCAAAAGCGCTGATAAGACCAAGAATGAAACCACAGGAGATGGGCAGACATCAAGGTAGAAGTACATACAACAAAATAAAGAGCAATACAGCATCACCAGAACCTAGCCCTCCTTCAGCAGCAAGACCTGAACATCACAAAATGGAAGAAGCAGAAGAAAGCAACCTCAAGAACAACATCATGAAGATGCTATAGGCTTTTAAAGAAGAAATCAAAAATGAAATGGAGAAAAATACAAACAAAAAAGTGGAGTAAATAAATAAAGAACATGAAAAGTCAAATAAAAAATGGGAAAACACTATAAAAATTAGAGGAAAAGACAAATAAAGCAGAAGAAACAATAAAGCCCTGAAAGAAAATCATGAAAAAGCAATGAAACAGATGAAGGAAACAGTCCAAGACCTGAAAAGGGAAATAGAAAAAATGAAGAAGACACAAACAGAGGGACTGCGGAAATAGAAAACCTGAGTAAATGAACAGGAAACACAGATGCAAGCATAACCAACAGAATACAAGAGATGGAAGAGAGGATCTCTGGAGTACAGGATACAGTAGAGGAAATGGATTCGTCAGTCAAAGAAAATACCAATGCCAAAAAATTTATAACACAAAATGTAAAAGAAATCTGGGACACCATGAAAAGACCAAACCTGAGATAGTAGGGATAGATGAAGGAGAAGAATACCAACTAAAAGACACAGAAAATATTTTCAACAAGACCATAGAAGAAAACTTTCACAACTGAAAGAAGGAAATGCCTATGAAGACATAAGAAGACTATAGAACACCAAACAGACTAGGCCCCCAAAAAACATCCCCTTGCCACATTATAATTAAACAACTAAATGTACAGAATAAAGAATATTAAGAGCAGCAAAGGAAAAAGACCAAGTGACTTATAAAGGCAAACCCATCAGAATAACACCCAAGTTCTCAATGGAGACTTTGAAAGCCAGAAGGACCTGGACAGATGAAATGCAGACAATAAGAGACCATGGATGCCAGCCTAGACTAATATACCCAGAAAAACTTTCAATCATCATAGACAGAGTGAACAAGGCATTCCAAGACAAAGCCAGATTTAAACAATACTTATCCACAAACCCAGCCCTACAGAATGCACTAGAAGGAAAATTCCAACCTAAGGAAGTCAGATACAACCTCGAAAACACAGGCAATAGATAACACCACAGCACTAAACTCCAAAGAAGAGAAGTACACACACACACAACCACCAAAAAACAATAGGAATGAATAATCGTTCATCAATAATGTCCCTTGATATCAATGGCCTTAATTCACATATAAAAAGACAAGCTAACAGAATGGATATGAAAGCAGGACCCATCATTCTGCTGCATACAAGAAACGCACCTTAAATTCAAAGATAGACACTACCTAAGAATAAAAGACTGGAAACAGACTTCCCAATCAAATGGTTTTAAGAAGCAAGCGGGTATAGCCATCCTAATATCGAACAAAATAGACTTCAAACTAAAATCAATCAAAAGAGATCAAAAAGGACATAACATACTCATCACAAGAAAGATTCACCAAGATGAAGTCTCAATTCTGAACATTTATGCCCCAAACACAAGGGCACCCACATATATAAAAGAAACATTACTAAAGCTTAAATCACATATAAAACCCCACACACTAATATTGGGAGACTTCAACACCCCACTCTCACCACTGGACAGATCTGCCAAATTGAAACTTGTAGCTTAAGTTTTCCTGCCTGGCCCACAGTCAGAACAAATCTCTCTCACCTGCCAGTCCCACAGCCGTCAGACCCGACCAAGTAAACACAGAGACTTGTATTGGTTTCAAACTGTATGGCCATGGCAGGCTTCTTGCTAACTGTTCTTTCAGCTTAAATTAATCCATTTTTATAAATCTATACCTTGCCACATGGCTCGTGGCTTACCGGCATCTTCACATGCTGTTTCTCATCGTGGCGGCTGGCAGTGTCTCTCTGCCTCAGCCTTCCACTTCCCAGCTTTATTCTCCTCCTTGTCCCGCCTACACTTCCTGCCTAGCCAATGGCCAATCAGTGTTTTAATTATTGACTAATCAGCAACACATTTGACATACAGAACATCCCACAGCAGAAACTTAATAGAGAAATAAAGTACTTAACTGATGTTATGACTCAAATGGACTTAATCGATATCTACAGAACATTCCGTCCTAACAAAAAAGAATATACCTTCTTCTTAGCACCCCATGGAACCTTCTCTAAAATTGACCACATACTTGGCCACAAAGCAAATCTGAAGAGATACAAAACAATTGGAATAACCTCCTGTGGTCTATCAGACCACCATGGTTTAAAGTTAGATTTTACCAACAACAAAAACTACAGAAAACCTACAATCTCATGGAAACTGAATAATACTCAACTGAATCACCAATGGGTTAAGGAAGAAATAAAGAAAGAAATTAAAGACATCCTAGAGATCAATGAAAATGAAGACACCACATACCAAAACTTATGGGACACTATGAAATCAGTGCTAAGAGGGAAATTCATACCTCTAAATGCCCACATAAAGAAGCTGGAGAAATCTCACACTAGTGACTTAACAGCACAACTGAAAGCTCCAGAACAAGAAGAAGCAAAGTCACCCAGGAGGAATAGATGCCAGGAAATAATCAAATTGAGAGATGAAATCAGTTAAATAGAAACAAAGAGAACAATTCAAAGAATTAATGAAACAAAGAGTTGGTTCTTTGAGAAAATCAACAAGATAGACAAGCCCTTATTCAAACTAACCAAAAGACAGATAGAGAAAGCATCCAAATTAACAAAATCAGAAACGAACAAGGAGACATAACAATTAACACTGAGGAAATCCAGAGAATCATCAGGTCATACTTCAAAAATCTCTACTCCAAAAAATTGGAAAAATCTAAAAGAAATGGATAATTTTCTGGATAGGTACCACATACCTAAGTTAAATCAACCAGATAAATTATTTAAATAGTCCAATAACCCCCATGGAAATAGAATCAATCATTAAAATTCTCCCAACCAAAAAAGCCCAGGACCAGATGGTTTCAGCATAGAATTCTACCAGATCTTCAAAGAAGATTTAATACCAATACTCTTTAAATTGTTCCACACATTAGAAACAGAAGGAACATTACCAAACTCCTTCTATGAGACTATAATTACCGTGATTCCCAAGCCAAACAAAGATGCTACAAAGAAAGAGAACTACAGACCAATCTCCCTCATGAACATTGATGCAAAAAACTCAATAAAATACTGGCAAACACACTCCAAGAATACATCAAAACAATTATCCACCATCATCAAGTAGGCTTCATCCCAGGGATGCAAGGGTGGTTCAACATACATAAGTCTGTCAATGTAATACACCATATAAACAAATTCAAAGCAAAAAAAGGTCATCTCACTAGATGCTGAAAAGGCATTAGACAAAATCCAACACCCCTTCATGATAAAGGTCCTGGAGAGATCAGGAATACAGGAACATACTGAAATGTAATAAAGGCAATTTACAGCAAGCCAACAGCCAACATCAAATTAAATGGAGAGAAACTCAAAGTGATTCCACTAAAATCAGGAACAAGGCAAGGCTGTCTGCTCTCCCCATACTTATTCAATATAGTACTTGAAGATCTTGCCAGAACAATAAGACAACATAAGGAGATTAAGGGGATACAAATTGGAAAGGAAGAAGTAAAACTTTCACTATTTGCAGGTGACATGATAGTATACACAAATTTCCCCAAAAATTTGACCAGGGAACTGATACAGCTTATAAACACCTTTAGCAACATAGCAGGATACAAGATCAACTCAAAAAAATTAGTAGCCCTCCTGTATACAATTGACAAACAGGTTGAGAAGGAATTCAGAGATACATCACCCTTTACAATAGCCATAAATGATATAAAACACCTTGGGGTAACTCTAACTAAGCAAGTGAAGAACCTATATGCCAAGAACTTTAAGTCCCTGAAAAAAGAAATTGAAGAAGATGTCAGAAAATGGAAAGTTCTCCCATGCTCAAGGATAGGCAGGATTAACAATAAAAATGGCAATGATACCAAAAGCAATCTACAGATTCAATGCAATCCCCATCAAAATACCAACACAATTCTTCACAGACCTGGAAAGAACAATACTCAATTTCATATGGAAAAACAAAAAAAAAAAACCCAGGATAGCTAAATGAATCCTGTACAATAAAACAACCTCTGGAGGCATCATGATCCCAGACCGCATGTGTTACTATAGAGCTACATTAATAAAAACAGTTTGTACTGGCATAAAAACCGACATGTGGACCAATGGAATAGAAATAAAGACCCTGACATTAATCTGCACACCTATGATATATAATTTTTGACAAAGAAACCAAAACTGTACAATGGAAAAAATAAAGGTTCTTATACAAATGGTGCTGGCATAACTGGATGTCAACATGTAGAAGGCTGCAAATGGATCCATATCTGTCACCATGCACAAAACTGAAGTCCAAGTGGATCAAAGACCTCAACATAAATCCAGTTACTCTGAACATAATAGAAGAGAAAGTAGGAAGTAGTCTTGAATGCATTGGCACAGGAGATCACTTCCTAAATATAACACCAGTAGCACAGACAGTGAGAGCAACAACGAATCAATGGGACCTGTTGAAACTGAGAAGCTTTTGTAGAGCAAATGACACAGTTAACAAGACAAAGCGACAGATCTTCACCAACCCCACATCTGACAGAGGGCTGATATCCAGAATATATAAAGAACTCAAGAAATTGCACATCAATACTCCAATTAAGAAATGGGCTACAGAGCTACACAGAAAATTCTCAGCAGAGGAAGCTCAAATGGCTGAAAGATATTTAAGGAATTGCTCAACATCCTTAGTCATCAGGGAAATGCAAATCAAAATGACTTTGAGTTATCACCTTAAACCTGTCAGAATGACTAAAATCAAAAACACTGAAGACAGCTTATGCTGGTGAGGATATGGAGCAAGGGGAGCTCTCCTCCACTGTTGGTGAGAATGTAAGCTTGTACAGCCACTTTGGAAATCAATACGGCACTTTCTTAGAAAATTGATAATCACTTTACCCCAAGACCCAGCTATACCACTCTTGGGCATATTCCCAAGGAATGCTCAATCATACCACAAGGACACATGCTTGACTATGTTCATGGCAGCATTATTTGTGATAGCTAGGAAACAACCCAGATGCCCTTCAACTGAAGAATGGATAAATAAATAAAATATGGGACATATACACAATGGAGTACTACTTAGCAGAGAAAAACAACGACATCATGAGGTTTGCAGGCAAATGTATGGAACTAGAAGAAATCATCCCGAGTGAGATAACTCAGACTCAGAAAGACAAACATGGTATGTACTCACTCATAGCAGGATACTAGATGTAAAACAAAAAATGAGGAGACTCTGCATCCAGATCCCCCAGTAGTTGGATGAGGTTTCTAGCACAACAATTAGGGTGTTTGGCCATCCCATCACCAGAGTAGGTCAGTTCGGGCTGTCTCTCGACCATTGCCAGCAGTCTGTTGTGTGGGTATCTTTGTGGATTTCTGTGGGCCTCTCTAGCACTTTGCTTCTTCCATGACTAGGCCCCGGGTGGATCTCTGGGAGTCCAATTAGCAAGAATGAGGAGGGTTTATATGAGCGAGAATTGTTGAGACCAAGGTTGGATAAAGCACAGGGACAAATAGCCAAATGAATGGAAACACATAAACTATGAACCAATGGCTGAGGGGTCCCCACTGGATCAGGCCCTCCGAATGGGTGAGACAGTTGATTGACTTGATCTGTTTGGGAGGCATCCAGGCAGTGGGACCAGATCTTGTGCTCATTGCATGAGTTGGCTGTTTGAAACCTGGGGCCTATGCAGGATTGTTTGGCTCGACCTGGGAGGAGGGGACTAGACCTACCTGGACTGAGTCTACCAGGTTGACCTCAGTCTGTGGGGAAGGCTTTGCCCTGGAGGAGATGGGAATGGGGGGGGATTGGGGGGAAGGTGAGGGGAATGGGAGGGGGGAGAACAAGGGAATCCGTGGCTGATATGTAGAACTGAATTGTATTGCAAAATAAATTAAAAAAAAATGAGGAAACTGCTACTCACAACTCTAGGGAGGCTACCTAGAAAACAGGACCCCAAGAAAGACACAGGGTTCACCCAACAACAGAGAAATGGATGAGATCTACATGAGCAAAGTCGGCGTGTGGGGGGGTAATGAATGGCAAAGGTTGAGGGAAAGAGAACTTAAGGGAAAGGGAGATTCCAGCTCGATCAAGAACAGAGATGGAGAACAAGCAAAAGGGGATTATGATTAATGAAGACCCCATGGGAATAAGAAGAAGCAAAGTGTTAGAGAGGTCCCCAGAAATTCACAAAGATACTTCCACAATAGACTACTGGCAATGTTCAAGAGAAAACCCAAACTGATCTACTCTGGTGATCGGATGGCCAAATACCCTAACTGTCATGCTAGAACTCTCATCGAATGACTGATGGAAGCAGATGCAGAGATCGACGGTCACACCCCAGGTGGAGCTCTGGGAGTCCAATTGGTGAGAGAGAGGAGAGATTGTATGAGTGAGCATTGTTGAGTCCATGATTGGAAAAAGCAGAGGGACAAATAGCCAAACTAGTGGAAACACATGAACTATGAACCAATAACTAAGGAGCCCCCAACTGGATCAGGCCCTGTGGATAGGAGGCCCCCAGGCAATAGGACTGAGACCTGTCCTTAGTGCATGAGCAGGCTCTTTGGAACCTGGGGCCTATGCAGGGACACTTTGCTCAGCCTGGGTGAAGGGAGGAGGGGACTGGACCTGCCTTAATTGAATCTACCAGATTGAACTGAATCCCCAGGGGAGTCCTTTCCCTGGAGTAGATGGCAATGAAGGATGGGCTGGGGGGAGGGAGGGGGGGTAGGAAGACAGGGGAAATCTGTGGCTCATATGTAAAATTAAATTAAATTATAAAATAAATTTAAAAAATGTGAAAAAAGAAAATCAGTAAATATAATCACCATATAAACAAACTGAAAGAAAGAAAATTGCATATGATCATCTCATTGAATACTGAAAAATCCTTTGACAAAATCCAACACCTTTCATGATAAAAGTCTTAGAGAGATTAGGGATACAAGGGACATACTAAATCATCACAAAGGCAATTTATATCAACCTATAGCCAACATTAAAGTAAATGGAGAGAAACTCCACTAAATTCAGGAACAAGACAAAGTTGTGCATTTCCTCTAAAAGTACTCAATATAGTACTTGAAATTCTTAACTAGAACAATAAGACAACTGAAGGAGATAAAGTACATTCAAATTGGAAAGAAAGAATTGAAAGTATCATTATTTGCAGATGATATGATAGTATACATAATTGACCCCAAAATTCTATCAGGGACCTCCTACAGCTGATAAACCTCTTCAGCAATCTGACTGAACACAAGTTTAATTAAAAATTTCAGTAGCTCGCCTTTAAATATTACAAAGTGTTTGAGAAAGAAATCAGGGAAACAACATTCTTCACAATAGCCATAAACAATATAAAATCTTTTGTAGTAACAGCAAACAAGCAATTGAAAGACTTGCATAGCATAATCTTCAAGTGTTTGAAGAAAGAAATGAAGACTATAAAAGATGGAAAGATCTCTCATGTTCATGGATCACTAGGTTCAACCTAGGAAAATATGGCTATTTTAACAAAGCAATCTACAGATTCAATGTAATCCATGTCAAAATTGCAACACAATTCCACCCTTTGCAGAGTTGAAAGAACAAGACCCAATTTCATGTGGCAAAGAAAAACCTGGAATAGCTAAAACAATCTTGCACAATAAAAGAACTGCTGGAGGTATCACCATCCCTGATTTAAAACTCTATTATAGAACTATAATAGCAAAACCCATAAAGTATTGGCATAAAAACAGATAGGTTGATCAATGGAGTCTAATAGAAGACTCAGATTTAAATCCACACACCTATGGACACCTGAATTTTGATAAAGAAGCCAGAGAGACACAATGGAAAAAAGAAAACATAGTCCTCAAATGGTACTGATCTCACTGGACTTGTGAATATAGAAGAATGCAAATAGATTTATAATCATCATCCTGCATAGAACTCAAGTCCAAATAGATCAAAAGCTTAAACATAAACGCAGACTCACTGTAAAAGAAACCAGATTCACTGAACTTAACAGAAGAGAAAGTGGGGAGTAGTCTTCAACCCTTTGTCACAGGAGATAACTTCCTGAACAGAGCATCCATAGCACAAGCAGTAAGATGAACAACTAATGTATCGTAAAACTGAAAAGCTACTGTAAGGGAAGGATACCATAATTAGGAGAAAATGGCAGTCTACAGATGAGAAAATGTTTTCACCAACTCCACAACAAATAGAGGGCTTATATCTAATTGGTATAAAGAACTAAAGAAACTAGACATCGCTCTGAGACTGCAACTGTTCCCTGAGACAGGGTTGGCCAGCATCTGACTTGACTAAGAGGATAAGACTGCAGCTACTCCCTGAGACACAGCCTCCTAGTGCCAGTTGGACTAAGAGCTGCTCCCTTAGACAAGAAGTCCATCAGCATCGACTAGACCAAGAACTCCCACTGGATCAAGAGTACCAATCAGACCAAGAGAGGCTCCCTCAGATACAGACACACTTGCACCAAGTGGAGAAAGAGATGGGTAGACACCAGTGCAAAAATACAGTCGACAACAATGAAAACCAATATGGCTCCATGAGAACCTACATCAGCAAGACCTGAACAGCCCAACACAGAAGAAACAGAAGATATCTACCATAAAATGAGAAGATATTAGAGATCTTAAAAGAGGAAATGAAAAATTCCCTTAAAGAAATAGAGGAAAAGTCAAACAAAAAATGGGAAGAAATCAGTAAATCCCTTGAAAGCCAAGAGAAAGAAATTAAACAAGTGAGGGAAACAGTTCAAGATTTCAAAACTGTAATGGAGTCAATAAAGAAGACACAAACTGAGGTAATGGTGGAAGTGGAAAATCTGAGTAAATGAACAGGAACTACAGATGCATGTATAACCAACAGAATGCAAGAGATGGAAGAGCAAATCTCTGGTGTTGAAGATACAGTAGAAGAAATAGATTCATTTTAGTCAAAGAAAACACTAAAACCAACAAGGTCATGACCCCAAATGTCCAGGAAATTTGAGACACCATGAAAATACCAAACTTTAGAATCAAAGAATTGAGATTAGTAGTAATAGAATAGTCCCTTAATTAATATGGTTTTTATCCTGTCCCATATCAGAAAATGGCATTTTCTTCTGGCATGATACAGTGAGTTTGTATTTTCCTTTTAACAACATGCTTGAGTTTAAAGAAGGAGAGTGCCATTCTCCAACTCCAAAGTCAGCTTTAAATTTTAATTGAACTGGGACTATTAGAAGACCAATAGTGTTAAATTACTTTAGAGAAGAGCAGAAACAAACATTTAGGAAGACTTAAGAAATTCTGTAGATGATATACCAATAGGGCATTTTACTCTGTTTCCTGGGATAGATAATTTTTCCAATTTCTTCAGTTGTCTCATTTGTCCAGTGTTCTTCAGATTCCTTAGCCTTCATTCTCCTAAAAGAAAAAAAAAAGAAACCTTTCCCCAAGACTCATTTTAGGGAGGTTCCTTTTTGGTAAGTTATTATCTGATTAAATGAAAAGGCATGTGTTAATGGTATAAATTAGTTTAAATTGGATGGTTATGCTGGTTGATGAACTATCACCTCCTCTAATTAAGAGATCTCTCTTTTTCAAATCGAACCTTTATCAATTTTGATGGTATCCACCCTTATGTTCTCCTGTAGAAACAAAAGCAAAACCTCATCCCCAATATAACACATATCCTGGTTTCCATTCTGAGGACAGCACATCCTTGAAGTATATGGGCTGATTTAATTCTTAAGTTTTTTTTTATTATCCAATGTCTCTCTGCAGCTGTTGTTCCTTTCTCATTAGCATTGAGAAAATTCAAAGTTAATAGAGCATTATGCAGTTTATTTCTAGGTGTTTTGTTACCCCTTTGTGCTTATTTAGCATATCCTTTAGAGTTCTGTTTGATCTTTCTCTAACTGCTTGGCCTGTAGGATTATGTGGTATACCTGTAATATGCTTTATATTGTAATAAGGAAAAAACCGTTTCATTTTAACAGAGACATAAGCTGGTGCATTGTCAGTTTTAATTTGTGCAAGTATACCCATGATGGCCATAACTTCTAGCAAATGAGTGATTACAGAATCAGCTTTTTCAGAATTCAAAGCAATTGTCCATTGAAATCCTGAATAAGTATCGATGGTATGGTGCACATATTTCAGTTTTCCAAATTCTGCAAAGTGAAACACGTCCATCTGCCAGATTTCATTCCTCTGAGTACCCTTTGGGTTACATCCTGCAGGTAATGGTGTCTGATTGTAGAAGGAACAAGTAGGACATTTCTTTGCTATTTCTTTGGCTTGTTTCCAGGTTATGGAAAAAACTTTTTTTAAACTTTTATTATTGACATGATGTTTTTTTATGAAATTCTGAGGCTTCCAGCAGATTTCCTATCAATAATTTATCAATCTCATCATTACTGTGTGCTAGAGAGTATAGCAGACCAGATTGGGATTGGATGTGAGTTATATAATGGATGACTCCTTTTCCTGATTGTATCTTGTAACTGAATAAATAGTGAAGTTAATTCTGAAGCATCAGGAATAAATTCTTCAGTCTCAATATGTAATACCTCTCTTTCAGTATACTGAGAGTCAGTAACTATGTTGAGAGGTTCTGAAAAATCCATTAATACCAACAGAATAGCATACAATTCCGATTTTTGAACTGAATTATAAGGACTTTGAACCACTTTACTTAAATTTTCTGATTTATAACCTGCCTTTCCTTGTTTGTTGCCATCTGTATAAAGTGTACGAACTCCAGATATGGGATTTTCCGGTACAATTCGAGGCAAAATCCAATCAGCTCTCTTTGTAAGATTAATTCTATCATTTTTGGGATATTTGCTGTTAATTTCTCTTAAAAATTTACTGCAAGCTCTTTGTCAAGGTTTACTTTCTGTCCATAATTTTTCAATATCCTCCTTAGTTAAAGGTATGACAGTTTCTGCTGGGTCTATTCCTGCTAATTGACAAAGTCTCAATTTTCCTTTCAAAATCAAGTCAGAGATTTTTTCCCATAATCTTTTAATATTTTATTTGGTTTATTTGGTAAAAATGTACATTCTAATATAATATCTTTCCTCTGCATTACTATTCCTGTAGGAGAATGCCTAGAGAGTAAAATAACCAAAATGCAATCCAGCTTTGGATTAATACGATCCACATGTCCTTCATGTACTTTCTTTTCTACAAAGGCCAATTCTTTCTCAGTTTCAGGTGATAATTCTCTTAGACTATTTAAGTCCTTGTCACCTTCTAAGATTTTGAACAAATTATTTAGTTCATCATTTTTTACCCCAGCAATAGTTCATAGATGAGAAATGTCTCCAAATAATCTTTGAAAGTCATTAAGAGTCTGAGTCAATCTCTCCTAATTTGCAGCTTTTTGGGTCTAATTTTTTGTAGCTCTATTTTACATCCTAAAAAATTAATAGAATCTCCTCTTTGTATCTTTTCAGGAGCAATTTGTAATCCCCAGCAAGGCAAAATTTTCTTTACTTCTTCAAACATTCTTTCTAAAGTATCTGTATTTGAGTCAGCTAGTAAGATATCATCCATATAATGATAAAGTATAGATTTAGCAAATTTTTTACCTATCACTTCCAACGGTTGTTGTACAAAATAATGGCACAAAGTTGGGCTATTCAATATTCCCTGTGGGAGGACCCTCCATTGAAATCTTTTTTTTTTTTTACATTATTTTTTATTTCTTTTTTTTTTATTAATTTATTTTGCAATACAATTCAGTTCTACATATCAGCCACGGATTCCCTTGTTCTCCCCCGTCCCGTCCCCCTCACCTTCCCCCCAACCCCCCCCCCATTCCCATCTCCTCCAGGGCAAAGCCTTCCCCACAGACTGAGGTCAACCTGGTAGACTCAGTCCAGGTAGGTCTAGTCCCCTCCTCCCAGGCCGAGCCAAACAATCCTGCATAGGCCCCAGGTTTCAAACAGCCAACTCATGCAATGAGCACAAGATCTGGTCCCACTGCCTGGATGCCTCCCAAACAGATCAAGCCAATCAACTGTCTCATCCATTCAGAGGGCCTGATCCAGTGGGGACCCCTCAGCCATTGGTTCATAGTTCATGTGTTTCCATTCATTTGGCTATTTGTCCCTGTGCTTTATCCAACCTTGGTCTCAACAATTCTCGCTCATATAAACCCTCCTCATTCTCGCTAATTGGACTCCCAGAGATCCACCCGGGGCCTAGTCATGGATCTCTGCATCCAGATCCCTCAGTAGTTGGATGAGGTTTCTAGCACAACAATTAGGGTGTTTGGCCATCCCATCACCAGAGTAGGTCAGTTCGGGCTGTCTCTCGACCACTGCCAGCAGTCTGTTGTGTGGGTATCTTTGTGGATTTCTGTGGGCCTCTCTAGCACTTTGCTTCTTCCTATTCTCATGTGGTCTTTATTTACCATGGTCTCCTATTCCTTGTTCTCCCTCTCTGTTGTTGATCCAGCTGGGATCTCCCGCTCCCCCAAGCTCTCTTTCCCTCGACCCTCGCCTTTCATTACCCCCACTCATGTCCAGGCTGTTCATGTAGATCTCATTCCATTTCTCTGTCATTGGGCGATCCCTGTGTCTTTCTTGGGGTCCTGTTTTCCAGGTAGCCTCCCTGGTGATGTGAGTAGCAGACAAGTCATCCTTGTTTCATGTCTAGTATCTTGCTATGAGTGAGTACATACCATGTTTGTCTTTCTGAGTCTGGGTTACCTCACTCAGGATGATTTTTTCTAGATCCATCCATTTGTCTGTAAACCTCATGATGCCATTGTTTTTCTCTGCTGAGTAGTATTCCATTGTGTATATGTACCACATTTTGTTTATCCATTCTTCAGTTGAAGGGCATCTGGGTTGTTTCCATGTTCTGGCTATTACAAACAATGCTGATATGAACATAACTGAACAAGTGCTCTTATGGTGTGGTTGAGCATTTCTTGGGTATATGCCCAAGAGTGATATAGCTGGATCTTGGGGGAGATTGATTCCCAATTTTCTAAGAAAGTGCCATATTGATTTCCAAAGTGGTTGTACAAGCTTGCATTCCCACCAGCAGTGGAGGAGAGTTCCCCTAGCTCCACATCCTCTCCAGCATAAGGTGTCTTCAGTGTTTTTGATCTTAGCCATTCTGACAGGCGTAAGGTGGTATCTCAGAGTTGTTTTGATTTGCATTTCCCTGATGATTAGGGATGTTGAGCAGTTCCTTAAATGTCTTTCGGCCATTTGAGTTTCCTCTGTTGAGAATTCTCTGTTTAGTTCTATAGCCCATTTCTTAATTGGACTGTTGGGCATTTTGATGTCTAATTTCTTGAATTCCTTATATATTCTGGATATCAGTCCTCTGTCAGATGTGGGGTTGGTGAAGATCTTTTCCCATTCTGTAGGCTGTCGCTTTGCCTTGTTGACCGTATTCTTTGCTCTACAAAAGCTTCTCAGTTTCAAGAGGTCCCATTGATTGATTGTTTGTCTCAGAGTCTGTGCTACTGGAGTTCTATTTAGGAAGTAGTCTCCTATGCCAATGCGTTCAAGACTACTTCCTACTTTCTCTTCTAGCAGGTTCAGAGTAGCTGGATTTATGTTGAGGTCCTTGATCCACTTGGACTTAAGTTTTGTGCACGGTGATAGATATGGATCTATTTGCAGCCTTCTACATGTTGATATCCAGTTTTGCCAGCACCATTTGTTGAAGATGCTTTCTTTTTTCCATTGTGCACTTTTGGCTTCTTTGTCAAAAATCATATGTTCATAGGTGTGCGGATTAATGTCAGGGTCTTCAATTCGATTCCATTGGTCCACATGTCGGTTTTTATGCCAGTACCAAGCTGTTTTTATTACTGTAGCTCTATAGTAGAGCTTGAAGTCAGGGATCGTGATGCCTCCAGAAGTTGTGTTATTGTACAGGATTCCTTTGGCTATCCTGGGTTTTTTGTTTTTCCATATGAAGTTGCGTATTATTTTTTCCAGGTCTGTGAAGAATTGTGTTGGTATTTTGATGGGGATTGCATTGAATCTGTAGATTGCTTTTGGTAAGATTGCCATTTTTACTATGTTAGTCCTGCCTATCCATGAGCATGGGAGATCTTTCCATTTTCTGACATCTTCTTCAATTTCTTTTTTCAGGGACTTAAAGTTCTTGTCATATAGGTCCTTCACTTGCTTGGTTAGTGTTACCCCAAGGTATTTTATGTCATTTGTGGCTATAGTAAAGGGTGATGTATCTCTGATTTCCTTCTCCGCTTCTTTGTCCATTGTATATAGGAGGGCTACTGATTTTTTTGAGTTGATCTTGTATCCTGCTATGTTGCTGAAGGTGTTTATAAGCTGTATCAGTTCCTTGGTGGAATCTTTGGGGTCGCTCAAGTATACTATCATGTCATCTGCAAATAGGGAAAGCTTGACTTCTTCCTTTCCAATTTGTATCCCCTTAATCTCCTTATGTTGTCTTATTGCTCTGGCTAGAACTTCAAGTACTATATTGAATAAGTATGGGGAGAGTGGACAGCCTTGCCTCGTTCCTGATTTTAGTGGAATTGCTTTGAGTTTCTCTCCATTTAATTTGATGTTGGCTGTTGGCTTGCTGTAAATTGCCTTTATTATGTTTAGGTATGTTCCCTGTATTCCTGATCGCTCCAATACCTTTATCATGAAGGGGTGTTGGATTTTGTCAAATGCCTTTTCTGCATCCAGTGAGATGATCATATGGTTTTTTTCTTTGAGTTTGTTTATATGGTGTATTACATTGACGGACTTTCGTATGTTGAACCACCCTTGCATCCCTGGAATGAATCCTACTTGATCATGGTGGATAATTGTTTTGATGTGTTCTTGGAGTCTGTTTGCCAGTATTTTATTGAGTATTTTTGCATCTATGTTCATGAGGGAGATCGGTCTGTAGTTCTCTTTCTTTGTTGTATCCTTGTTTGGTTTAGGAATTAGGGTAATTGTAGCCTCGTAGAAGGAGTTTGGTAATGTTCCTTCTGTTTCTATTGTGTGGAACAATTTAGAGAGTATTGGTATTAACTCTTCTTTGGAGATCTGGTAGAATTCTGCGCTGAAACCATCTGGTCCTGGGCTTTTTTTGGTTGGGAGACTTTTAATGACTGTTTCTATTTCATTAGGGGTTATTGGACTATTTAAATAGTTTATCTGGTCTTGATTTAACTTAGGTATGTGGTACCTATCCAGAAATTCATCCATTTCTTTTAGGTTTTCCAGTTTTGTCGAATAGAGGTTTTTGAAGTATGACCTGATGATTCTCTGGATTTCCTCAATGTCTGTTGTTATGTCCCCCTTTTCATTTCTGATTTTGTTGATTTGGATGCTCTCTCTCTGTCTTTTGGTTAGTTTGGATAAGGGCTTGTCTATCTTGTTGATTTTCTCAAAGAACCAACTCTTTGTTTCATTAATTTTTTGTATTGTTCTCTTTGCTTCTATTTTATTGATTTCAGCTCTCACTTTGATAATTTCCTGGCGTCTATTTTTCCTGGGAGACTGTGCTTCTTCTTGTTCTAGAGCTTTCAGGTATGCTGTTAAGTCTCTAGTGTGAGATTTCTCCAACTTATTTATGTGGGCATTTAGTGCTATGAATTTCCCTCTTAGTACTGCTTTCATAGTGTCCCATAAATTTGGATATGTGGTGTCTTCATTTTCATTGATCTCTAGGAAGTCTTTAATTTCTTTCTTTATTTCTTCCTTAACCCATTGGTGATTCAGTTGGGTATTATTCAGTTTCCATGAGATTGCAGGTTTTCTGTAGTTTTTGTTGTTGTTGAAATCCAACTTTAGACCATGGTGGTCTGATAGAACACAGGAGGTTATTCCAATTGTTTTGTATCTGTTTAGATTTGTTTTGTGGCCAAGTATGTGATCAATTTTAGAGAAGGTTCCATGGGGTGCTGAGAAGAAGGTATATTCTTTTTTGTTAGGATGGAATGTTCTGTAGATATCGATTAAGTCCATTTGAGTCATGACATCAGTTAAGTCCTTTATTTCTCTGTTAAGTTTCAATTTGGGAGATCTGTCCAGTGGTGAAAGTGGGGTGTTGAGGTCTCCCACTATTAATGTGTGGGGTTTTATATGTGATTTAAGCTTTAGTAATGTTTCTTTTACATATGTGGGTGCCCTTGTGTTTGGGGCATAAATATTCAGAATTGAGACTTCATTTTGGTGGATCTTTCCTGTGATGAGTATGTAATGCCCTTCTTGGTCTCTTTTGATTGATTTTAGTTTGAAGTCTATTTTGCTGGATATCAGGATGGCTACACCCGCTTGTTTCTTAAGACCGTTTGATTGGAAAGTCTTTTCCCAGCCTTTTATTTTTAGGTAGTGTCTATCTTTGAATTTGAGATGTGTTTCTTGTATGCAGCAGAAAGATGGGTCCTGCTTTCGTATCCATTCTGTAAGCCTATGTCTTTTTATAGGTGAATTAAGTCCATTGATATTGAGGGAAATTAATGACCAGTGATTGTTCATTCCTGTTATTTTTTGGTGGTGATGTGTGGGTACTTCTATACGTTGGGGTTTACTGCTGTGGCTTTATCTGTTGCCTGTGTTTTCGAGGGTGTATCTGACTTCCTTAGGTTGGAATTTTCCTTCTAGTGCTTTCTGTAGGGCTGGGTTTGTGGATAAGTATTGTTTAAATCTGGCTTTGTCATGGAATGTCTTGTTCACTCCATCTATGGTGATTGAAAGTTTTGCTGGGTATATTAGTCTAGGTTGACATCCATGGTCTCTTAGTGTCTGCATTACATCTGTCCAGGTTCTTCTGGCTTTCAAAGTCTCCATTGAGAAATCGGGTGTTATTCTGATGGGTTTGCCTTTATATGTCACTTGGCCTTTTTCCTTTGCTGCTCTTAATATTCTTTCTTTATTCTGTACGTTTAGTTGTTTAACTATTATGTGGCGAGGGGACTTTTTTTGGGGGTCTAGTCTGTTTGGTGTTCTATAAGCTTCTTGTATCTTCATAGGCATTTCCTTCTTTAAGTTGGGAAAGTTTTCTTCTATGATCTTGTTGAATATATTTTCTGTGCCCTTGAGTTGGTATTCTTCTCCTTCTTCGACCCCTATTATTCTTAGGTTTGGTCTTTTCATGGTGTCCCAAATTTCCTGGACATTTTGGTTCATGACTTTGTTGGCTTTAGTGTTTTCTTTGACTGATGAATGTATTTCTTCTACTGTATCTTCAACGCTAGAGATCCTCTCTTCCATCTCTTGCATTCTGTTGATTATACTTGCATCTGAAGTTCCCAATCGTTTTCTCAGATTTTCTATTTCCAGCATTCCCTCTGTTTGTGTCTTCTTCATTTTTTCTATTTCCCTTTTCAGGTCTTGGACTGTTTCCTTCATTTGTTTCATTGATTTTTCTTGATTTTCTCTCAGTATTTTATTGTTTTCTTCCAGGACTTTATTGATTTCTTCTAATTTGTTTGCCCTTTCCTCTAGTTGTTTACAGCGTTCTTCACATTTTTTTGTCTTTTCCTCTACGCAAGCCTCTAGCTTCTTCATGATGTCATTCATAAGGCTGTTTTCTTCAGCTTCTTCCAATTTCTGATGTTCAGCTCTAGGTGTTGGAGGAGGGCTAGGGCCAGGTGATGCTGTATTGCTATTCATTTTGTTGTATATATTTCTGCCTTGACGTCTGCCCATCTCCTTGTGGTTCGTTCTTGGCCTTATCCGCACACTTGGTTCAGACAGACCAGTGTTCCAAAAGGGAAGTCAGTGTTCCAAAAGGGAAGTCCGGAGCAAGATGGGAGCTGGGGGCCGGCCTCTGAGTCTCAGGAAGAGGCTTGGGGCTCAGGCGGATGGGCGTGGGGGCAGGGCGTGGAGACTGCAGGGTCTGCCAGGGGTCTTGGAGAAGGGGATCCTTCCCGGTGGGGCTAGCAGGGAACCTGCCTGGTGGCCAGAACCTGGGGCCAAGTTGGGCAGGTCTTCCCTGGAGTGGCTGGTGCCCAGGGATGGGGTCTGGGGCAAGGAAGGGTACTCACGAGTGTTCCAAAAGGGACGTCCGGAGCAAGATGGGAGCTGGGGGCCGGCCTCTAAGTCTCAGGAAGAGGCTTGGGGCTCAGGCGGATGGGCGTGGGGGCAGGGCGTGGAGACTGCAGGGTCTGCCAGGGGTCTTGGAGAAGGGGATCCTTCCCGGTGCGGCTAGCAGGGAACCTGCCAGTATTCCAAAAGGGAAGTCCGGAGCAAGATGGGAGCTGGGGGCCGGCCTCTGAGTCTCAGGAAGAGGCTTGGGGCTCAGGCGGATGGGCGTGGGGGCAGGGCGTGGAGACTGCAGGGTCTGCCAGGGGTCTTGGAGAAGGGGATCCTTCCCGGTGCAGCTAGCAGGGAACCTGCCCGGTGGCCAGAACCTGGGGCCAAGTTGGGCAGGTCTTCCCTGGAGTGGCTGGTGCCCAGGGATGGGGTCTGGGGCCCCATTGAAATCTTTTAACAGGTTGAGTATTATTGCAAGTAGGCACCATGAAAGCGAATGTTTCTCTGTCTTTTTCTTGTAAGGGTATTGAAAAGAAACAGTCTTTTAAATCAATAACTAGGAGAGACCATCCTTTAGGTAACAGAGTAGGCAAAGGAATTCCAGATTGTAGAAAGCCCATTGGCTGAATTACTTTGTTAATTGCTCTAAGGTCTGTTACTATTCTCCATTTACCAGATTTCTTTTTAATAACAAGTACAAGAGAATTCCAAGGGCTGGTTGATTCTTCAATATACTGAGCATTTAACTGTTTTTCTACCAACTCTTCTAAAGCCTGAAGTTTCTCTGTTGTTAAAGGCCATTGCTGAACCCATACAGGCTTTTCTGTTGACCATTTTAAAGGTAGAGCTGTTGGTGTTGTTGGAAGATCATCAGTTGTTGTGCCCTGTTCTTGTATAATATGGATGGCTGGTGACCAATCATTAGAATAATATCTTCTAATATTTCTCTCAGAAACATGTACTAGTTTATGATTTGTTTCTGAGGTTGGAGGGATGTTAATCTGAATATTCCATTGTTGCAACAGGTCTCGACCCAACAATTCCATAGATATGTGAGCCCCATATGGTTTTAATTTTCTTCTCTGTCCTTCTGGACCTATACATTTGAGCCATCTTTCACTCTGTTTCACTTGAGATAATGTTCGAATTTCTACCAGTTGAACAGTATCTCCTGAAGAGGCCAAGTTGGATGCCAAAATTCTGGTGCAATTATGGTCATGTCAGCACCTGTGTCTACCAGACCAGACAACAAAACACCATTTATTCTTATTGTTAATTTTGGTCTTTGTTCATTTACAGAAGTTTGCCAAAAAAATTCTTTATCTTTTCTCCTGAATTTTCTGTTCTCTCTGTCTCAGTTGTTCCATTACTCCAAGTAGCCTTGTTTATTCCAATAGGCATTTGGTTATTTAATTGCTCTAAGTAGGGGTTTCCTTTATGACTGCAGGAAAGGTATGAATGGGATTCACTGTGGGGGCCTGCCTGAGGCCCCTCTGGGAGTTTCTCAAAGACCAAGGCAAAGTATTACCTTGCCTGTCCCTTGTTGATCTACACTTGTTGGTCCAGTGTTATCCCTTACCACAACTTCTGCATACTCCAGAAGGAAGGGGCATTCTGTTGCAATTGTTCCTTAAAAAAACATTGTTTCCTGTAATTCCCTGTTTACAGTCACTTTTCACAAGTCCTTGCTTTCCACATCCAATACATCTGACATTCCTCAAACCTCTTGAAATTGCTTCTCCTATCCACATATCATCACGGTCATGAGACGCAACATTAACCATGTTTTTAATCTAATCTTCCACAGGTGCAGATCTTGACTTTAATGGCCTGATTATTCTATTGCATCGCTGCATTTGTGTTCTCAAAAGCCAAAGATTCAATTATTTTCTGACTAGCTTCTGCATTCAGGACCATTCTCTTTACTGCTGAAGTCAGTCCTTGTAAGAAATGTGTGAAAGACTTTTTGGGCCCTGTATAAACTTTTTAAATGACTCAGTTTTTTTCCTGGTTCCTCAACTCTGTCCCATGCATTCAAGGCTTCCATTCGACATGGAATTAGGGTTTGGATGTCATATAA
This sequence comes from Peromyscus californicus insignis, assembly GCF_007827085.1. Classification (NCBI taxonomy): domain Eukaryota; kingdom Metazoa; phylum Chordata; class Mammalia; order Rodentia; family Cricetidae; genus Peromyscus; species Peromyscus californicus. Next base: position 190,133,405 of record NW_026294562.1, read on the forward strand.
ATATTGTGTTTAAAATTGGAAAGGAAGAAGTCAAGTTTTCACTATTTGCAGATAACATGATAGTATACTTGAGTGACCCGAAAGATTCAACCAATGAACTGATACAGCTTATAAACACCTTCAGCAACATAGCAGGATACAAGTTCAACTAAAAAAAAATCAGTAGCCCTCCTATATACAATTGACAAACAGGCTGAGAAGGATATCAGAGATATATCACCCTTTACAATAGACACAAATGACATAAAATACCTTGGGGTAACACTAACCAAGCAAGTGAAGGACCTAAATGACAAGAACTTTAAGCCCCTGAAAAAAGAAATTGAAGAAGATGTCAGAAAATGAAAAGATCTCCCATGCTCATGGATAGGCAGGACTAACATAGTAAAAATGGCAATTTTATCACAAGCAATCTACAAATTCAACATAGTCCCCATCAAAATACGAACACAGTTCTTCACAGACCTGGAAAGAATAATACTCAACTTCATATGGAAGAACAAAAAAACCCCCAGGATAACCAAAAGAATCCTGTACAATAAAACAACCTCTGGAGGCATCATATTCCCTGACTTGAAGCTCTACTATAGATCTACAGTAATAAAAACAGCTTGGTACTGGCATAAAACCCGACATGTGGACCAATGGAATCGAATTGAAGACCCTGACATTAATCTGCACACCTATGTACATATAATTTTTGACAAAGAAGCCAAAAGTGTACAATGGAAAAAAGAAAGCATCTTCAACAAATGGTGCTGGCATAACTGGATATCAACATGTAGAAGGCTGCAAATAGATCCATATCTATCACCGTGCACAAAACTTAAGTCCAAGTGGATCAAGGACCTCAACATAAATCCATCTACTCTGAACCTGCTAGAAGAGTAAGTAGGAAGTAGTCTTGAACTCATTAGCATAGGAGATCACTTCCTAAATATAACACCAATAGCACAGACGCTGAGAGAAACAATCAATCAATGGGACCTCTTGAAACTGAGAAGCTTTTGTAGAGCAAAGTATATGGTCAACAAGGCAAAGTGACAGCCTACAGAATGGGAAAAGGCCTTCACCAACCCCACTTCTGATGGAGGACTGATATCCAGAGTATATAAAGAACTCAAGAAATTAGACATCAAAATGCCCAACAGTCCAATTAAGAAAAGGGCTAAAGAACTAAACAGAGAATTCTCAACAGAGGAAACTCAAATGGCTGAAAGACATTTCAGGAATTGCTCAACATCCATAATTATCAGGGAAATGCTAATCTAAACAACTCTGAGATACCACCTTATGCCTGTCAGAATGGCTAAGATAAAAAACACTGAAGACACCTTAGGCTGGAGAGGATGTGGAGCTAGGGGAACTCTCCTCCACTGCTGGTAGGAATGCAAGCTTGTCCAACCACTTTGGAAATCAATATGGTGCTTTCTTAGAAAATTGGAAATTAATCTCCCCCAAGATCCAGCTGTACCACTCTTGGGTATATACCCAAGGAATGCTCAATCATACCACAAGAGCACTTGCTCAACTATGTTCATATCAGCATTGTCTGTAATAGCCAGAACCTGGAAACAACCTAGATGCCCTTCAACTGAAGAATGGATAAATAAAATGTGGTACATATGCACAATGGAATAGTACTCAGCAGAGAAAAACAATGACATTATGAGGTTTGCAGGCAAATGGATGGATCTAGAAAAAATCATCCTGAGTGAGGTAACCCAGTCTCAGAAATACAAACATGGTATGTACTCACTCATAGGAGGATACTAGATGTGGAACAAGGATGACTGGACTGCTACTCACATCACCAGGGAGGCTACCTGGAAAACAGGACCCAAAGAAAGACAGGGGAATCACCCAATGATGGAGAAATGGATGAGATTTACAAATAAAATATTGTGTTTTTACTGCAGCATATTGGCCCTTCTCCAACAAGCTGATTTTTGAAGACTTGTGTACCTTTATTCCTACATTGTTTTGCTATGTTTTTAGATTCCTCTTTGAACCACATTTGCCACTGGAGCTTTTGTCCAGGTTCCAGAACAGCATGTGCCAGTTCTCACCAGTCCTGTGGTATATTCCTATTATAAGTTGACCTGGAGTTTAACATTTGCTTTTTATATGGGGAATGCATGCCATAAGATACTATGAACGTCTATTCCCATCTCATCTGTGTATATCCACATCTTAGACAGTCTTAGGCAGTTCATCACAGAATCAGGGGGCCATGCATGTGTTAAATATTGATTTTTAAAGTTGTAAAAATGGAACAATTGTCCCCATTTGACATGTGGTAAACCAGTCTTACAGCTTCACAGATCCAGACCCAAGGATATGACTTGGCCTGCCCCACAATCCACCCCATCTATGATCTGCTTGAGTTTGTGAAGGGACCTGGACTGTAGACCTAAAGTCTCAAGATTTCTAAAACACAGGGCAACAACAGGATATCCAGGATGAGCCCTAGTGAGGGCCCAGCATTGATAAGATAGTAGAAACCAAAGGCCTCGAACCAGGCCAATGACTCTTTGCAATGAATACTTGCAAGTAAAGATAAATGCACAAAGGGGTTCATGGCGTGAATCATTTTCTCACACTGCAGCTTCCATGATGAGATTAAAAAAATTTTCCCTTATTTTATTTTATTCCATTTTTCTTTTTTTCTCTTACATACACACTTTTTCTCTTACACACACACACACACACACACACACACACACACACACACACTATTTGAATGGAGCAGCCAACTGAACAAAGTGGATTTCCATGAGAATGAGGGAAGTGCATCATGAGAAGATTCCTGGGACTTTAGAGACACATGAGGCATCATCTTCCTCTTTTGGGGACCCTGTGTGTATAAGAGTGTGTGCCAGTCCCCAGCTTCTTCATGGATTATTATTTATTCTTGTCTTCCTGACTGATCTGGCTTTCTCAGACATGGTTCATGAAGTCCTGGTTCACATACAGGCATCACACAGACCAGTTGCAAACTTGTGCAGCCACTTTTGAAGTCTGTATAGCCGTTTCTCAGAAAATTGAGAATCAATCTCCCTCAAGACCCAGTTATACCATTGTTGGATATATACCCAAGGAATGCTCAATCATACCACAAGGACTCATGCTCAACTATGCTCATAGCAGCATTATTTGTAATTGCCAGAACCTGGAAACAACCTAGATGCCTTTCAACCAAAGAATGGATAAAGAAATTGTGGTACATATACAAAATGGAATACTACTCAGCAGAGAAAAACAATGACATCATGAAGTTTGCAGGCAAGTGGATGGAACTAGAAAATATCCTGAGTGAGGTAACTCAGACTCAGAAAGTCAAACATGTTAAGTACTCACTCATAAGTGGATACTAGATGTGAAATAAGTGACGACCAGACTCCAACAAAACCTATTTAGAAGAGCCAGTGAAGTATACTTTGTACTCATTAAATGAAAAATCCAACAATAGGGTATTGCAATGCTAATCTTGTACACATCAAATACAGGAGTCCCCAACTTTACTAATTGAAGAGCCTTAGACTTAAAGCACAGATGAACCCCAGCACAGAGATGGTGGGTCATTTCAACACTCCACTTTCAGCAACAGAGAGGTAACATGAAAAAAGTAAATAGAGATATTCTGAAGATAAATGACATCATAAGTCAGTTTTACCTCTATATTTTACAAACCCTGTGGACTTGTAAACCTCTAGATAGAGAACATATTTACAGAAAGCACTCTTTGTCCACTATGCACACAGAAGCCTTAAATAACACATCAACATTAAAAAAATACTTTCAAAATATCCTCAAAATATGAGCATTCTGGCCCAGAAACCTTCCATTTTCTAACAACCAATGGAATATGAAGGTCAAATTGTGAACAGATAATTTAAATACAAAATATATTAGTTTAAATGCATTTTACATATACAGAGCCAGGATGATTTCAATAAGGACTCCTTTTTGTTTATATGTACTATGTACACAACAATGCAAAACTAAATGGGATGATGGTTATGCAACTCATTGTGAGAATACAGACTTAGAGCTTGGCATTTTGTTCTCCTGGGAACCCAGATTCAAACACACTGTGGGTAACTCAAGAGGGGTATATATCTTCCCGAAATATTATTACATATGAATTTTTTCACTAAAAGGTATTTACAAACTATGTTGTTTTAATAGCTCTAATAATGTAAGAGAATCTAAAAAGATATTTCTCAAAAAGTACTCAATATATGTATTTGCATGTTCCAGAATTTCTATGTAGTCCATACTTGCCTTGAAAACATAGGTTGACCTTTCTGTGCCTCACAAATGCTCAGATTATTGGCATGCACCACCATGATATCTAGTAAGATGCTTGGTTCTGATAAAACATGGCTTTTTATAAAATGGATAATTAATACGATTAAAATTGAAAAGAAAGACATGTTAAATTCCATAGTTTAATCATTGCACATATTTGTATATGATGAATTATCATCCTCTACCCCCTAGATACCACTGTCATGATGATAAATGAACATGTATAAATATTACTGATAACTATGACAATGCAAGACTTAAAGAAAATAGTTTTAGAGCGAAGCATGAAAGCTCTGCCATTTCTGAAAAACAGTTTTGATCACTGATAAATAAACCTTGTACAACTAAAAGTTTGTGTTATTTTACACATTCAGTGTGACATAATATAAATATTCAAATAAGTAATACCTTGTAAAAATAGTTTCAAACAGCCAGTGAGCAGATAATTATGTCTTTTAATTAGAAAAAAGTATCAACTGAAATATATCCCCAGTAAAATAGAATAAAAATCCTAAAATCTGACTTTTCATATTGTTCTAATACATCAATTGTTTCAAGTTATTAATATACAATCTCCAAGGCCTGCCCCCACACCCATCATTACCCGAGACCCCAGCCACTTACTGAGACTTAGAGACCGGCCCCCAGCGCCCATCCTGCCCCGGACTTCCTGTCTGGACCAGAGCTCCCATCCTGCCCCGGACTTCCAATTTGGACAAGAGAGCTCCCATCTGGACAAGAGAGAGAGAGACATCCTGAATCTGTCAGCTCTGTCTGAACCAAGTACACTGATAAGACCAAGAACGAACCACAAGGAGAAGGGCAGACATCAAGGCAGAAATACATACAACAAAATGAAAAGCAATACAGCATCACCAGAACCTAGCCCTCCTCCAACATCTAGATCTGAACATCAAAAATTGGAAGAAGCAGAAGAAAACAGCCTTGTGAATAACATCATGAAGAAGCTAAAGGCTTATATAGAGAAAAAGACAAACAAAAAATGGGAAGAACACTATAAAAAACTAGAGGAAAGGACAAATGAAGTAGAAGAAAACAATAAAGCCCTGGAAGAAAACAATAAAGCCCTGAAAGAAAATCATGAAAAAGCAATGAAACAGATGAAGGAAACAGTCCAAGACCTGAAAAGGGAAATAGAAAAAATGAAGAAGATACAAACAGAGGGAATGCTAGAAATTGAAAATCTGAGTAAACAAATGGGAACTTCAGATGCAAGTATAAACAACAGAATGCAAGAGATGGAAGAGAGGATCTCTGGCATTGAAGATACGATAGAAGAAATAGATTCATCAGTCAAAGAAAACACTAAAGCCAACAAAGTCATGAACCAAAATATCCAAGAAATTTGGGACACCATGAAAAGACCAAACCTACAAATAATAGGGATAGAAGGAGGAGAAGAATACCAACTCACAGGCACAGAAAATATATTCAACAAGATCATAGAAGAAAACTTTTCTAACTTAAAGAAAGAAATGCCTATGAAGACACAAGAAGCCTATAGAACACCAAACAGACTAGACCCCAAAAAAGTCCCCTTGCCACATAATAATTAAACAACTAAATGTACAGAATAAAGAAAGAATAATAAGAGCAGCAAAGGAAAAAGGCCAAGTGACTTATAAAGGCAAACCCATGAGAATAACAACCGATTTCTCAATGGAGACTTTGAAAGCCAGAAGGACCTGGACAGATTTAATGGAGACACTAAGAGACCATGGATGCCAGCCTAGACTAATATACCCAGCAAAACTTCAATCATCACAGACAGAGTGAATAAGACGTTCCAAGACAAAGCCAGATTTAAACAATACTTATCCACAAAACCAGCCCTACAGAAAGCACTAGAAGGAAAATTTCAACCCAACGAAGTCAGATACATCCTCGAAAACACAGGCAATAGATAAAGCTACAGCAGTAAACCCCAAAGAAAAGAAGTACACACACACTACCACCAAAAAATAACAGGAATAAACAATCACTGATCATTAATATCCCTTAATATCAATGACCTTAATGCACCTATAAAAAGACATAGGCTTACAGAATGGATATGAAAGCAGGACCCATCATTCTGCTACATACAAGAAACTCACATCAAATTCAAAGATAGACACTACCTAAGAATAAAAGGCTGGGAAATGACTTTCTAATCAAATGGTCTTAAGAAACAAGCGGGTGTAGCCATCCTGATATCCAGCAAAATAGACTTCAAAGTAAAATCAATCAAAGGAGATCAAGAAGGGCATTACATACTCATCACAGGAAAGATCCACCAAGGTGAAGTTTCAATTCTGAACATTTATGCCCCAAACACAAAGGCACCCACATATGTAAAAGAAACATTACTAAAGCCTAAACCACATATAAAACCCCACACATTAATAGTGGAAGACTTCAACACCCTACTTTCACCACTGGACAGATCTCCCAAATTGAAACTTAACAGAGAAATAAAGGACTTAACTGGTGTCATGACTCAAATGGACTTAATTGATATCTACAGAACATTCCATCCTAAAAAAAAAAAGAATATACCTTCTTCTCAGCACCCCATGGGACCTTTTCTAAAATTGACCATATACTTGGCCAAAAAGCAAATCTCAACAGATACAAAACAATTGGAATAACCTCCTGTGTTCTATCAGACCACCATGGTTTAAAGTTATATGTCAATATCAAGAAAAACTACAGAAAACATTCAATCTCATGGAAACTGAATAATACTCAAATGAATCACCAATGGGTTAAGGAAGAAATAAAGGAAGAAATTAACGACTTCCTAGAGATCAACGAAAATGAAGACACCACATACTCAAACCTATGGGACACTATGAAAGCAGTGCTAAGAGGAAAATTCATAGCACGAAATGCCCACATAAAGAAGTTGGAGAAATCTCACACTAGTGACTTATCAACACACCTCAAAGCTCTAGAATAAGAAGAAGCAAAGTCTCCCAGGAAGAATGGATGCCAAAAAATTATCAAAGTGAGAGCTGAAATCAGTAAAATAGAAACAAAGAGAAAAATACAAAAAATCAATGAAATGAAGAGTTGGTTCTTTGAGAAAATCAACAAGATAGACAAGCCCTTATCCAAACTAACCAAAAGACAAACAGAGAGCATCCAAATTAACAAAATCAGAAATGAAAAGGGGGACATAACAACAGACAGTGAGAAAAACCAGAGAATCATCAAAATTTTCCAAAAAACTGGAAAATCTAAAAGAAATGGATAGTTTTCTGGATAGGTACCACACACCTAAGTTAAATAAAGACCAGATAAACTATATAAATTGTCCAATAACCCCTAAGGAAATAGAAGCAGTCATGAAAATCTCCCAACTAAAATAAGCCCAGGACCAGATGGTTTCAGCGCAGAATTCTACCAGATCTTCAAAGAAGAGTTAATACCAATACTCTCTAAATTGTTCCACACAATAGAAACAGAAGAAACATTACCAAACTCCTTCAATGATGCTACAATTACCCTGATTCCTAAACCAAACAAGGATACAACAAAGAAAGAGAAGTACAGACAGATCTCCCTCATGAACACTGATGCAAAAATACTCAATAAAATACTGGCAAACAGACTCCAAGAACACATCAAAACAATTATCCACCATGATCAGGTAGGCTTCATCCCAGAGATGCAAGGGTGGTTCAACATACAAAAGCCCATCAATGTAATAGACCACATACACAAACTCAAAGAAAAAATCCACATGATCATCTCACTAGATGCAGAAAAGTCATTTGACAAAATCCAACACCCCTTCATGATAAAGGTCTTTGAGCAATCAGGAATACAGGGAACATACCTAAACATAATAAAGGCAATTTACAGCAAGCCAACAGCCAACATCAAATTAAATGGAGAGAAACTCAAAGCAATTCCACTAAAATCAGGAATGAGTCAAAGCTGTCTGATCTCCCCATACTAATTGAATATAGTACTAGAAGTTCTATCCAGAGCAATAAGATAACATAAGGAGATTAAGGGGGATACAAAATTGGAAAGGAAGATGTCAAGCTTCCCTTATTTGCAGATGACATAATAGTATACTTGAGTGACCCCGAAGATTAAACCTAGGAACTGATACAGCTTATAAACACCTTCAGCAACATAGCAGGATACAAGATCAACTAAAAAAAAATCGGTAGCCCTCTATATACAATTGACAAACACACTGAGAAGGAAATCAGAGATACATCACCCTTTACAATAGCCACAAATGATATAAAATACCTTGGGGTAACACTAACTAAGCAAATGAAGGACCTATATGACAAGAACTTTAAGTCCCTGAAAAAAAAAATTGAAGAAGATGTCAGAAAATGGAAAGATCTACCATGCTCATGGATAGGCAGGACTAACATAGTAAAAATGGGAATTTTATCACAAGTAATCTACAAATTTCACCAAAAGCAATCTGTAGATTCAATGCAATCTCCATCAAAATAGCAACACAATTCTTCACGGACCTGGAAAGAATAATATTCAACTTCATATGGAAAAACTAAAAACCCAGGATAGCCAAAAGACTAATGTATAATGAAACAGCCTCTGGAGGCATCACAATCCCTGACTTCAAGCTCTACTATAGAGCTACAGTAATAAAAACAGCTTGGTACTGGCATAAAATCCAACATGTGGACCAATGAAACCGAATTGAAGACCCTGACATTAATCCACACACCTATGAACATATAATTTTTGACAAAGAAGCCAAAAGTGTACAATGGAAAAAAGAAAGCATCTTCAACAAATGGTGCTGGCATAACTGGATATCAATGTGTAAAAGGCTGCAAATAGATGCATATCTATCACTGTGCACAAAACTTAAGTCCAAGTGGATCAAAGACCTCAACATAAATCCAGCTACTCTGAACCTGCTAGAAGAGAAAGTAGGAAGTAGTCTTGAACGCACTGGCATAGGGGATCACTTCCGAAATATAACACCAGTAGCACAGACACTGAGACAAACAATCAATCAATGGGACCTCTTGAAACTGAGAAGCTTTTGTAGAGCAAAGGACACGATCAACAAGGGAAAGCGACAGCCTACAGATTGGAAAAGTTATTCACCAACGCCACATCTCACAGAGGACTGATATCCAGAATATATAAGGAACTCAAGAAATTAGACATCAAAGTGCCCAGCAGTACAATTAAGAAATAGGCTATAGAACTAAACAGAGAATTCTCAACAGAGGAAGTTCAAAAGGCTGAAAGACATTTAAGGAATTGTTCAACATCCCTAATCATCAGGGAAATGCAAATCAAAACAACTCTGAGATACCACCTTATGCCTGTCAGAATGGCTAAGATCAGAAACACTGAACATACCTTATGCTGGAGAGGATGTGGAGCTAGGGGAACTCTCCTCCACTGCTAGTGGGAATGCAAGCTTGTACAACCACTTTGGAAATCAATATGGTGCTTTCTTAGAAAATTGGGAATCAATCTCCCGAAGAACCAGCTATACCACTCTTGGGCATATACCCAAGGAATGCTCAATCATAGCACAAGGGCACTTGCTCAGCTATGTTCCTATCAGCATTGTTTGTAATAGCCAGAACCTGGAAACAACCTAGATGCCCTTCAACTGAAGAATGGATAAAGAAAATGTGGTACATATACACAATGGAATACTACTCAGCAGAGAAAAACAATGACATCATGAGGTTTGCAGGCAAATGGATGGATCTAGAAAAAATTATCCTGAGTGAGGTAACCCAGACTCAGAAAGACAAACATGGTATGTACTCACTCATAGGAGGATACTAGATGTGGAACAAGGATGACTGGACTGCTACTCACAACACCAGGGAGGCTACCTGGAAAACAGGACCCCAAGAAAGACACGGGGATCGTCCAATGACGGAGAAATGGAATGAGATCTACATGAACAGCCTGGACATGAGTGGGGGAAATGAAGGGCAAGGGTCAAGGGAAGGAGAGCTTAAGGGAGTGGGAGATCCTAGCTGGATCAAGAACAGAGAGGGAGAACAAGGAATAGGAGACCACGGTAAATGAAGACCACATGAGAATAGGAAGAAGCAAAGTGCTAGAGAGGCCCATAGAAATCCACAAAGATACCCCCACAAGAGACTGCTGTCAATGGTCGAGATATAGCCCGAACTGACCTACTCTGGTGATGGGATGGCCAAACACCCTAATTGTCATGCTAGAAACCTCATCCAAGTACTGAGGGATCTGGATGCAGAGATCCATGGCTAGGTCCCGGGTGGATCTCTGGGAGTCTAATTAGTGAGAATGAGGATGGTTCATATGAGCACGAATTGTTGAGACCAAGGTTGGATAAAACACAGGGACAAATAGCCAAACAAATGGAAACACATGAACTATGAACCAATGGCTGAGGGGTCACCAACTGGATCAGGCCCTCTGAATGGGTGAGACAGTTGATTGGCTTTATCTGTTTGGGAGGCATCCAGGCAGTGGGAACGGGTCCTGTGCTCACTGCATGAGTTGGCTGTTTGAAACCTGGGGCCTATGCAGGATCGCTTGGCTTGGCCTGGGAGGAGGGGTCTGGACCTACCTGGACTGAGTCTTCCAGGTTGATCTCAGTCCGCGGGGAAGGCTTTGCCCTGGAGGAGGTAGGAATGGGGAGTGGGCTGCGTGGAAGGTGAGGAGGGCGGGAGGGGGGAGAACAAGGGAATCCATGGCTGATATGTAGAACTGAATTGTATTGCAAAATAAAAAAAAAGAATCTGCAGAAAGCAAGAGATAAAAATCCAAGAGCACAGCATATTAACAAAGTATCTGCCCCCCCTTGAGTATAGTAAGGTGGACTCTGCAGGGTCCAGCACTTATATACATAGCTCATGTATGTAAGTATTTGTTTATAATTTTATTGGTGACTGGAGTTATCCCTTGAAAGATCCCAAGTTCTTTCTGAAAGGATTCTTCACACCTCCTCTGTGGAATTACCCAATGATTACTTCCCTCAGGCATTGAATCTGAGGCCTTGCTTTCAGAATAACAAACAGTATGCATAAAAATATTTTGTTAGATGCTTCTCCAGCCACAAGCAGTATGATTTCATCCAAGAGCATAGAGAACAATTCCCAAGACATGAAATACTCTTAGTGGATTCTGCCACAAGTGTGAACCAAGAGACTGCTCATGGTTAATCCATTTATGGTGATACAAACTTTTTTATACCAAATGATGCCATGGTAAACAAAATGGAAAAGGGCCATAAAGGCCCATGGCAGGTCTGACCAAGTCACAATAGCAGACACCATGTTCTGTAGAACTGGAGACTCTCCATCCTAGTTTTGTTTTCCAGGAGTTACAGAATGTTCCTTTTTCTACAGATGTATCTGTGAATGCCAATATTATGTTCATGCCCTTCTGTAAACAGTTTATGTCTCTTTCTGATGAAACTAATGGTTCTACTGAATTGATTTCCAAATGATCAACTTCATGTTAATGCAGAAATCAAGTTTTTTTTTGAATCTGAACTTTGACTTTCTGTAATATTCTTTTAACCACCATGAACCAATGAATTGTCATCATATGGCCAATTCCATAACATTGAGTCCACCCACTAATTATCTGTATCTGAGAACATAGTGCCATAAAGAAATATAATACTTTAGAAATACATCTAGGTTTTTATCCCTCCAAACACTGAGTCAAGATGTTAGGAGAAGGGCTCTGTTTCCAAAAGCACGGGGATTAGTTAAGTCAGTGACTCCAGTGTGTGAGTGGCACTGTAGCCATGATACGTGTTAACATAATGGTGACCACAATAAAAACTATGCACAAAGTAGAATGTGAATCATTGTGCAAACAATGACTTCTCCTTGATAGTGATGAATCAGTATTACTGGACTAGGACACAGCTAAGTGAGGTTCACTATCGTTCTTGCCCTCCTCTACATTAACAACAGTCCAGCTGCAGGAGCCCTCCTTCCACCCTACCTCCACTCCCGGAGGATTCCATTGCTTGAATAGAATTGTACTACCACCAACATTTGCTGTCCATTGTTTTGTTAATCTTTGCCATTGTGAGGGTTAAGATGAATTATCAAAATTCTTTTGATTTGCATTTCCCTAATAGCTAAGAATGATGATCTTTTTGGAGGTTTCCTGGCAATTTTTTCTTCTTTTTCTAATTCTCTGTACAGTTCCCAGGCCCACATTTTTGAATTGGTCATTTTTTCTTTTTCATTTTTTTTGACTATTGTTTCTTGGGTCTTTGTATATTTTGGACATTAAATTCTCTGTCGATATCTAGCTGGCAAGAATTCTCTGCCATACTGTGGACTTCTTTTCATCTGGTGGATTGTTCCTTTAGCCATGCAGAAGCTTTAGTTTTATGAAATCCCACTTGTAGGCTGTTGGCTATTATTCTTGTGTTAATGGAGGCCTATTCAGAAAGTCCTTTCCTGTTTGAATATCATGTGGGGGTACTGTCCGTGCATCCTTCTAGAAGTTTCAGGTTTAGGTCTCTAATCAATTTTGAGTTTATTTTTATGTAGGTGACAGACAATATTCAAACTTCATTCTTTTGTATGTGGACATCCAGTTTTCTCAGCACTATTAGTTGAAGATGTTTGTTTTTTCTGCTGCATATGTTTGTGACATCTTTGTCCAATATGTCTGTTTTCCTGCCAGTGAATAATATTTTTAATACGATGGCTCTGTAATTTACCATAAGATCTGGAAAATAATACCCCAGGATTGTTTCTTTCTTCTGAATTATTTGGACTATCTGGGGTCTTTTGTCTGAGGTCCATATGAATTTTAGGATAATATTTTTCTGTTTCTGTGAAGGGGGAGATGCAGATTTTAATTGGGGTGCTCTTACAAATCGCTTTTGGTAAAACGGTGATTTTTACAATGTTAATTTTACCAGTCCATGAGCATGGAATATCTGGTTATATTGTGTTTCTCGGTTTCTTTCTGAAGAGGTTTAAAGTTTTTGTCATAGAGTATATTCACTTCTTTGGTTAGATTTATTACTAGATAGTTTTTGAGACTCTTGTAAATGGGGGCATGTTTATGAATTTCTTCTCGGTGCATTATGTATTGAAAAGATATTTATTCGAGCAAGTTGACTCTCTATATGCCCAAATTGCTGAATCAGTTGGTAACTTCTAGATTTTTTTCTGTAAAACTTTTGGCATATCTAATGTATAGCATCGTGTCATTCACATATATAGATAGTTTGACTTCTTTTTTTCTGTGCCCTCTTTGGCTTTCTTCTCTTGCCTTATTGCTCCAGGTAGTACTCCAACCACAGTTTTGTAAAGGAGTGGGGATAGTGGGCATCTCTGTCCTCTTCTTGACATCAGTGGTGTTGCTTCATGATTTTTGCTATTTGAGATCAGGTTGTCTGTGGGTTTTGTTCCATGACACGATGGTAAAAGTTTCCTTTGGCTCTTTTGCAGAACAATAAAATAAAATGCAGATGGTATTCCTCCCCTAGTGAACACTACAGCAGCTTCTCTATAGATCATTGTGTACAGATGGTGAGAGGGTTCTTATTCTGAAAAACACTCAGCATTAACTGTCACCTTGCATTCAGTTTCCTGTATCTTGAGGAAGATTATTGTGTCTCACCGCATGTTTTAATAATAATCTAATCCCTTGTATCCTATAATTCTTCTTTAGATATTGGTTGTTTTTTGAAGTAATCAAATAAGGATAGGTAAACTGTGGATGGGCTTCACATTATCTGGTTTCTTTAATAAATTACAGCATATTTCATGGCTTAGATAAAGAATAAAGTATTGTAACAACAATGCAAGTGTGTCTAAGATTGTCTGTAGTGAATTCGAAAAGACAATTCTTTCTCCATCCATTTCAGAGAATAAAAGACACAGTGAAACCTTTTTATTCTCAATGTTCCAGGATCATGGGGTCTATCGTCTTTTGTAAGAAGATACAAATTTTTAATTCTGTGTTAAATCATGCTGGAAAAAGAATATCAGTAAATAAATGGGTGAGTTCATGAAAGACTGATTTTGAGAATGACATGCCTTATTCAATTCCTTCAATACAATATGGGACATTTGTTGTTATTGTTGCATTCCTGTTTGGAGTTTGAAATTAGCTGTTTAACTTTAGCTCTCAGAACTCGATAATATGTTCCATGTTCAGTCATATGTATCCTAAAACCAAGTTCGTCTATCAGTGTGAGAAGACAAATGTGACTAGCTCCTAGACATCACATGGTTGCTACATACATGAATGAATAATAACCGTGGTTATGTGTATAAGGCTTCAAAGAGATCAAGAAAGTAAGCAATTTTATCATGGAAAGGGTAATTGTTTTATGATTCTCACACATAGTTGAGGGGTTGTGGATTTCTTTGTGTTTGATTTTATTCTTTTATTAGAAAATTTAAATTTATATAACGATGAATTAAAATCAAAGTCATCAACATAGAAATGAAAGTAATCCTCTGCAGGTTAGATATGGTAACAACTGGCAAGGCAGGATATGCCTTATCTGTAGTTGTGGCACAAACGTTATATTGGTAAGCAATTGCTTTCTTATTGGATTTAAGGTGTGCTCAGTAGACAGAAATACATGCCTGGTGACATATTCTGGCCAAGATCCCCAAGGGCAAATCACTCCCATTAATTATCTAAGTGAACTTGGTATCAAACAGTGCTCTAAACTCATCTTCTTATCCCCTGGTTAGTACAACTCTACACTTAATTAGCGAAGCACATTTGTGCCGTGGACAGTCGTTAACACAGATACCCAGAAGTCATCAGAGTGCAGAGAACAAGTGACAGTAGAATGGTCAGCCACATCTGGAAATATATATCAACCCACTGACATAGGCTCAGGGACCACCATGAAGGAAGACAAGAACAGGTTTTCAAGAATCAGAGGTTAGGAATCAACTGATCAAAACAATATCTTCTGTACCAAATTGGACTGTGGTACTCATGAACTAATACCACTGTGTTTGCCAGAACAAAGCCTGTAGATGAGCAATCCATTTAACCAGGAATGGAGATGGGAGTGGCTCCTTAATCCCCATGGCTAACTGAGAAGCTACTGAACTGTGAAAGCCTCCAGAAGGAGAATCAGTTTTTATTAAAGGTATGGCACCTGCTAGATCAACCATGTTGTAGTAAATGACCTCACAGCCAGTAGTGTATGGGCAACACATAGGGCACAGTGGCTTACATAAAATACAGAGGATAAAATGCTGGAGGCATTTTAAGAGAATACAATCAGTAATTTTGAATTTTGAATTTTCAATAAAAGATGAGATATTAGTCTAATCATCCATATTTTTATTTTCATATAAGGCATAGTTTCTAGTTAATAATATTTAATTATAGGATTAATTTCTTCCAGAGACAATTTTCTCATTCATGAAGTTCTTTAAAGTTTCAAGTCATCATGGTATCTCCTTCCCTGCTCTCCCACTCAGTCCACACTCTAGCTCGACCCTCCCATTTCCCTGTTCTCACCTCCTTTCCTTGCCCTCCATAACTCCTTCCACCCCTAGCCCACTCATGCAGATCCCATCCACTTCTTTGCTGGACGAATCATGTGTCCCTCCCTGTCAGCTAGCCTCTCCAAAGCTATAGGCTGCAGTCTGCCATCCCTTGCCCTACATCATGTGAGTGGCAAGAGGCAGGGTGCTGGGGAAGCTCTCAGGAATCCACAGGGATAACCCCACCTTGGACTATTGGCAGTGATGGAGTGGGTGCCTGGACTGGTCTACTCTGGTGACCGGTCTAGTGAATACCCTAACTGTGATCATAGGACCTTTTTCCAGTGACTAATTGAGGTAGATGCAGGGTTCCACAGCCAGGCACCAGGCTGAGCTCCGGGAATCCAGTCGGTGGGAGAGAGGAGGGATTCCTTGGGTAGGGGTGGACCGGGACATCATGATGGGAAGACATACAGAGATGACCGGTCATAATGGTGGAGATCCATGAATTGTGGACTAGTGGCTTTGGAGCCCCCATGGGTGTAGACTAGACCTTCTGGATATGGGAGAAAGTTGTTTAGCTCAAACTCTTTGGGGGACAACCAGCAGGGGGAACTGGGATTGGTGCCTTGTGCATGTACAGACTTTTGGGAGCCCAGTGCCTGCTCTGTGGCACCTTGTGTAGCCTTGGGAGGAGGGAATTGGCTTGGACCTGCCTCAGCTGGGTGTGCCAGGCTCTGCTGACTCTCCATGGAGACCTTGATTTGGAGGATATGGAGATCTGGGATGGTTTGGGAATGAGGGCTGTGGGTGGGAGGAGGTAGGAGGTAGGACCTGTGGATGGTATGTAGGGTGAGTAGAAAATTTCTTAATACAAAAAATGGGGAAAATGATTAAATTAAATGTGAAATGGAGACCGTGGTTTCCTTAATTTTTCATTAAAAATCCTAATATAACTATTATGTAGTTTTAAACACTTTCCTTTATGAGAGGAATTAGAATTCTCAGAACAGAAAATCTATAAATACAACCACATAAAAAAAATTGGAGACTAGAGGAAAAGAAAAATTGATGACTAGAGGAAATGCCAGCCACTCTGATTTTTCTCAAATAAAAACTTGAAGTCAGTGTTACATGAACACAAGCATTCAGATGCCATGACCGTCAGTCTGACAGTCAAGACGCTAATTAGTGGGTAGTTTGTCCAATATGGACATGTTGGACAAAGTTATTCATGTCTCAAGTAAGAAAGAATGAAAAGACACAGTATTTTATCATGCTACTTAAAATGACACTAACTTGGAACTCACAAATGACTTATATCTGGGATTTTTCCATTAAATATTTTCAGACTATTGTTGGCAACAAGTGCTGACACTGTTGATACTGGGATATTGAGTAATTATATCCTAGGGACTGGAGAAGCAGATGATGGAGTGTTGAAGTATTCCTATTCCCTTTGTTTCCCTAACTATAATCAATTGGTGGTTCTAGCATGGCTTCTAAGCTGCCATCTTTCTGATCAACTTCAATTCTTAGTAACAACAGCAGATGTACTAAAAACTTATTCCAAGGCCAGCAAGATGTCTTGGTGGCATGAGACACTGATAGACCTGAAGCTCTGAGACCAACCCCAGGATCCCACAGTGACAGGAGAGAATAGATTCTGAGAACTACACTCTGACTTCCACACCCACACTTTAAGTGTCTGTATTGACATACAAATGTGTGCTTTCATGCACACACACACACATACACACAAAATAAAACATAATAAAAAATTAAAATTCATACAATATTAAGAGTGTGATTTCTTAGTCTTTCATAAAAAACCTACCAGAAAAATTGTCATGCTAAATGATCAAATGGTAACAACAAAAACAACTTGGGGTAATTGGGGAAAAGAACCTGAATTCCCATTATCTCCACTTTTACCCAACACTCTAATTTAATCAGGTAATGAAAAGAAAATTTTATTGTGAAGGGAAAAATAAATTTGTTATTTCCACTGGATGAAACTATAATGGTTAGATAGTCCAAAATTTTTAACTAAAGAGTAAATGATGAGCTGAGCAGGTCTGTATGACTTTCAGCATACCTAGAGGATATTGCAAATTCAATGTCACACCCCCAATAAAGTAAATATTAAAAAAGATTATTGTTACATTGTTTAGTAACAAGATATAGCCACGCCAGTAGGGACTTAGTCTCCCCCCATTATCAGGAGACCTCATGAGGATCCCCTTCATATATTTTAGGAAGTCTTCAATACACTAGGTTTCTATACCATCCATCAACTGCTCCTCAATTTCAGCTGTCTCTCCCCAGATTCCCTTCCTCAAGCCCATTTCTCTTCACCCTGCCCACCTGACACCCCATTCCTGTCCCCCACCCTCATTCCACCCATTAATTCTATTCTATTTCTCCCCCCTGAAAGATTCATGCATTCTCCCAGAGCCTTTTTCTATACCTAAGCTCTCTGGGTCTATGGATTATAAGTAGGTTATCATTTATTTAATGGCTAATACCCACGCATAAGGGAACACATACCATATTTATCGTATTGGGCCTAGGTTATCTCAGTCAAGATGTTTCTTTTTCTAGTTCTATCCGTTTGCTTCTAAATTTCATGATGCCATTTTTTTTGTCTTTTTTTGAGACAGGGTCTTTTTGTGTATCTCTGGTTGAAGTGGAAATTTCTCTGTAGACCTAGATGTCATGAACTCACAGAGATCCCTCTGCCTCTTCCTCTTGAGTCCTGGGATTAAAATCATGCACCACCATTGCCCAGCTGATGATGTCATTTTTAAACAACAGAGTAACACTCCAATGTTCAAATTTACCACATATTCTCTCATATGAAACACATACACACATATGACATGAACTCAGAACACAGCTACTTGTGCTGAGTAAAAAAATCAATAGTAAAATGAGTGACAAATGTGGGTAATAAAGGAGCAACCACCAGTAAAGTACACTGGTATACACCTATGAAAATGCCACACTAAGTCCCCATTATGTTATGCTCTAATTTAAAAACTAATAATAATTAGTAGATAGAAAGCATTAATCCTGAATGCTGTGATCAATACAGATTCAGTTTTGAAACATGAATTTTCTCATTATCATATGAACATCTTCTCCCATCACATCTGTCTATATCCACATCTTACACAGTCTTAGGCAGCTCATCACACAGAACCAGGGGGCCATGCATGTGTTAAATGTTGATTTTTAAATATTCCACAAGATCCAGAGAATAGCAGCCCTGTGTACCTCATCGCCAGTAATAAATAACATCTACCATCCTCACACCATGTAATTGCCGTACTTTTGTGCTATTTGCTTTATGGTCCATATAATCTAAAGGTGTTTCCTCAGCCCACACAAATCAATGAGCTCTCCCACTGGCAATACATATTCTAGAATGCAGCTAAAGTTCTATGAGCATGACAATGGAATAAGAACAGCTTACACATTGAATACAGGCTTCATTCCCAGTTACTAATGTGTTCTAAGCTACTGGACACAGTGGTGCTTTGGAGTCACTACTCAGTTTTGAGATAAGCATGAGCAAATACATAATGAAGGATAAAGTTGAAGAAATAGGTCACCAGAAGGAACTGAATTCAGAGAAGGAGATCATGTTTTATAACCAAATACTCAACTTAGTTTCTCATGGAGAATGATGGCCTGGGCATTTCTGGACACAGTATAAGCCAAGAAATTTGTGGATTTGACCTGATTATTGGAGCATCACACAATGGAGAGCAGGGATACTGGTTGGTTATTTTGTCTCTGTGACTGATGTAGCATGGTCCATACTGCCCATGATCTATGAATGGTGGATGCCATACACATGAGACTGAGTCTCTCTTCTTTGCACTTGGGAATAGAACACACAGTGTGTCCACATGAACTCTGACTGTCATGGGTCGTTTCAATTCTTTACCTTCACACCTAAGTGTCGATCTTCTGATATGTTCTACTGAGATCATTTCTAATGGTGTTCTAACAAATAACTCATTGACACTGTCCTGGGACCAATCTGCCCAACATTGCTTTCTCCCATGGACCTCAATACCCAGGGATATGAGGTGATGTCATAGGACCTGAGGCTGAGATGTCCTCAGGTTGTTTTCCAACCCATATTTTTTAACATCTGCTGTGGACCGCAACTGTAGAGCCCTAGGTCAGGGAGTGCTTGACATTTCTCCAGGGTAGTGGAGTCACCTGGAGAGCAAGGCATCTCATCCACATAAGTGAACTCTCCATTAGGTAGCAGACATAAAAGCAGATGTGTATACGCTGGTTATCCATTTGATAAACGGTTCTGCATCCACAGACCACACTACCGGCTTAGAGATTTGGAAGCAGGACCTGATGCTCACTCTGCATTTCTTCTTCTGGCTCGTGAACATCCCCCCTCCTCACTGTCCAACCTCACTCATCCCCAAGTGCTTTTGGAGAATGAAGCAGAATGAAGACAAGCATGGAGACGTGGTGGCAGGTTGTGTCTTTTACCTTCTTGCAGCGCAGAGCAGTGAAGTGCAGATGTGGACTTAAAAGGTCTATTTCAGACTTATGCCCTGGATGTGATGTAAGTGTATTTGGATTTTTCATATAAATGTCATGATATATAATGCAGTGATAGGTGCGTGAATGGGCAGAGCAATGCTGTGATCGTCCATCCTTTTCTCCCAATCTTATTCCAAGATCTGATGCAAAATATGTTTTGATTTTCAATAGTCACTGTTTTTATACTATCAAGGTGTGAGATTTTTAAATTTTTTTCCAATTAGTCTCCAGTTACAAGGCCGAAAGCTAAGTTGAAAACAGCATTCTTTCCTTTGTTCTACCATAGGTAGTCTTCCTTTTCACAGGTGCTCATTGTGAGGTAGACAGTGGTGTCCTAAGACAAGAAACTCGAGACAACTACAATGAGTTCAGCAGTCACAAGGTGAATTCAAGTCTCTTTCCGAGACTTCTAAGGTCACCTGTATCAGTGTGTGACTCCTAGTGTAGAGGCAGGGTCTCTAATATTTGTGCCACTCCTCACTTGGGAGAGTATCCATGTAACCATTTCGTTTAGCTTTCAGATACTCTGTATGTGATCACTCCATACCTCTGAAGCTGTGATGAGAAGGATGTATGAGATCTGTCTACTGTCAGGTATTTGGGTGTGTCCTTTGTCCTCCCTCACTTGAACACATGCACAGTCACAGGCTTTTAGGGGTTGCAAAGGTCAAGTCTGTCTCTGTCTTCAAAGTCAAAAAGGAATGTCTGCATTTCAAATGTTGTGTTTTCATGCAGAAAAAGCTAGGATATCACTTAGAGTGGTGACTCCTTACTCCCCTTCTCACTTGTTAGAGCGACAGGTGCTGCCTGCTGGTAGTTGTCAAAGTTTGAGAACTGGGATGGAGACACTGGGTCATCTCTGCTACTGTCAAATGATGTGTGTGTCTGCTGTGTGTGTCTGCTGTTTGAAGTCTAAATGTTTTATTCTCTGATACTTACATTCACCTCTATTCTTCCTTTTCTTGATTCATTTTTTATTAAGGAAGTTTTTTTTTATTAATTTAACATACTAACCATGTACTCCCTCTCTTCCCTCCTCTCATACCTCCAGGTTTCTCCCCTCCCCAAACCACTATTCATTCCCTCCTCCAATAAGGTGTCTTCCATGGAGAATCAGCAGAGCCTGGTACATTCTGTAGAGGCAGGCCCAAGGCCCTTTCCCTGAATCAAGGCTGTAAAAGTTGTTCCATCATCTATAGTGTGCTCCAAAAATCCACCTCATGCACCAGGGATGGATCCGGATCCTACTGCCAGGGGGCCCATTAATCAGATCATTACACAACTGTCTGCCTTATGCAGAGAGCGTAGTCCAGTCTCATGGAGGCTCCACAGCTTTTGGGCAAAGTTCATGAGGTCCCACTAGTTTGGTTTGGTGTTCTTTGTAGGTTTCTCTATCATGATCTTGATGCGCCTTGCTCATAGAATCTCTCTTCTCTCTCTTTGATTGAAGCCCTGGAGATTGGCCTGGTGCTTGGCTGTGGATCTCTGCAAGTGCTTTCATTAGTTACTGGATGAATGCTCTATGATGACAGTTATGATATTCACTGATGTGATCTCTGGGTTAAGGCAGTTCAGGCACCCTCTCCACTATTGCTAGTAGTCTAAGCTGGGGTATTCTTGTGGAACCCTGGGAATTTCCCCAGTACTCAGTTTCTAGCTATCGCCATGATGTCTCCCTTTATCATGGTATCTCTTTCATTGCTCTCCCACTCCTTCCCATTTCCAGTTTGACCATGCCGTTCTCGTATGTTCTCTCAATTAAGTTTTTAAAAGAAACATTTTCACAATATAGAGTATTCCAATTATATATATGTATGTATATATATATATATATATATATGTGTGTGTGTGTGTGTGTGTGTGTGTGTGTGTGTGTGTGTGTGTGTGTGTAAGATTTCCCCATCTACTAATGATATATTCAGTTTCTTCATTATTTTAAATTTTTCATTATTGATGTCCTTCAAGTTTTTATTAAGCTTATTTTACCATATTTCTGAGGCAATAGTGAACTTGGTTTCTTTAGTTTCTTTCTCACCAAATGTGGTCTTTGTATGTAGGGAAGCAACTGAGTTTTGTGGTAATTTTGTATTCTGTCACTTTGATGTAAATTATTTTCTGTGGAGTGTTTAGGATCTCAAATATGGAAGCCTGTTGTTGGTTTCTATTGTGTTCATTGATATGAAAAGAGGTTGAATTTTTGTCCCAAGTATTTTTGGCATCTAGCAGATGACACTGTGATTCATTTTTTAAGCCGTTTATGCAATACATTGCATTTATAGATTTCCTTATCCTGATCCATTGTTGCATCTCTGGAAAGAAGCCTACGATCACAGTGAATGATTTATTCTAAGGTGTTCTTTAATTGGTTTTAAAGTACTATATTAAGAATCTACAAATAGCTGGTCATGATGGAGCATGTCTGTAATCCTAGCACTCTGGAGGCAGACATAAGCAGTTTCTGGTGATTTCAAGACCAACCTTGTCTACATTGTGAATTACAGGATAGCCAGGAAGACATAACTGACCCTGTCTCAAAAAGATATAAGAGCGCTTTATTAAATGATCATATGTTTTGTTTTGTATAAATCTTGTTTGGATATCAGAACAACACTGCCTTCATATCTATATTTAGAAAGTACTTCATTCGTTTCTGTTGAATGGACTAATTGAATAGCTCAATAGCATTGGTGTTAGTTATTGGAAGATTTATTTGTATCTAGTAGTGACTACTACTAGTCTGGTGGGTTTTTAGTTGGAAGATGATTTTTTATTACTGTTTCAATCATTAGAGCAGATTTGCTTAAGGTGTTTGCCACATCTTGCTTTAATTTTTCTAACAGATACCAGCTGTTGGATGTTCTGTATGTCAAATGTGTTTCTCTGATTGGTTAGTAAATAAAACACTGATTGGCCAGAGGCCAGGCAGAAAGTATAGGTGGGACAAGCAGATAGGAAAATTCTGCAAAGTGGAAGGCTGAGGCAGAGAGACACTGACAGCTGCCACCATGACAAGTGAGCTGTAAGGTACCGGTAAACCATGAGACACGTGGCAAGGTATAGATTAAACAAATGGGTTAATTTAAGATATAAAAACAGATAATAAGAAGCCTGCCATAGCCATACAGTTTGTAAACAGTATAGGTCTCTGTGTGTTTACTTGGTGGGGTCTGAGCGGCTGTGGGACTGACGGATGACAGAGATTTGTCCTGACAATGGACCAGGCAAAAAAACTCCAGCTACAGATACCTTAAGAAAATGCAACAAGAATGTCATTCAAACAATTCTCAGAAATTGAAAGGAAAGTAATAGAAACAATGATATTTTAAAAACTCAGTATGTCCCTGACACCAAAACCAGATAAGGAATCATTAAAACAGAATAAAGGAAAACACAATCATAGGCAAAGATTACTGATGTACTGAAACCAAATATTCTCCAGAAAATACATGCAATCCGAATTCAAGTATGTATCAGCAAGATCGACTGTGGACTAGGTAGCATTATTCCAGGGTTGGAAAGATGGTTTAACACCAAAACTCAGTGAATGTCACAGATAGCTTTAATAGACAAGGCAGGCATGACATGATCATCTCAACAGATGCAGAAAAGGCATCTGACAATCTACAGTATCCCTAAAACTTTAGGGATAGAAGGATAATGTCTCAATGGGATGAAGTCTGCACAGGACAAACCTATGTCCAGCATTATACCAAATGGAGGATATCTGAGAACCTTTCCTTAAAAACACAGAAGGAGGAAAGATGCTCATTCATGTATCGCAAAAGTAAGTCTTGTTCATATTCTGCTAAAACAATAAGCCCAGAAAAAAAACTGAATGAATCAAGAAAAGAAGTCAAACTTTTTTACCAGTAGATAGTATGAACTTGTACATGAGGTCGTCAACCTACCTGAGTGTGTTTTAGACCTAAAGTACACCATCAGGAATAGAGGAGAATACAAAATCAAAATACAAAATATCATTTTTGTGTGCAAGGAATGATGATACTGAGAAAGAAGTCAAGAAAGCAACCACAGTTACAATAGCTTCCCACAATAAAATACCTGAGAAAAATGCAACCAAGGAACTCAAGGGTCTTCATGGTGAAGATTTTGTAACTGTAAGGAAAGAAAGAGAAGACAATGGAAGATGAAACTATCTGACATATTGATGGGTTTGCACAATCAATGTGTACATTAATACTTGGTTACATTACCAAAATAATCTAAGATTCTATGCAATCTCCATCAAAATTCCATTGAAACATAACTAAAAAACAGGCAAATCAAAGCAAAATTTCCCATAAAAATCAGACTCCAGATAGACCAAGCAAAGGTGAAGAAAGGAAACAATGCTGGAGTTATCACAATGTTATAACCTAGGGCAATAGCAACAGAGGACCACAGTGCTAACTCCATATTATATAAATATTTCAAGAAAGCAAAATGGGAAACTCATAATTCAATTCCATGAGAATAGTCACCTGGGCTTTGACAATTTTTTCAGCAACAACCAGTGTAGAAGATTCAGTCTCCTCAACAAATATTTATAGGAAACTGAACATTAAGGATTAGTATCTCAAATGTATAAGAACATCAAGCAAATAATAGCCAAATTAAAAATGGGGTAAAGAATTAATCAGTGTGATCTCAGAAGATTAAACACAAATGTCTGAACAACACTTAAAGAAAACATTCTTAGCCGTCACAGAAATGCAAATAAATACTCCTTTGAAAATTTCCTTACATCAGTCAGAATGGCCAAGATCAATAAAACAAATGACAGCACATGCTGGTGAGGATTCCAGGAGTGGGGAACATTATCGATTGCTTGTTCTGGTAAAAAACATGTGCAGCCACTATGGACACCAGTGTGACAATTCCTCATGAGGTTGTGAATCTATCTCCTTCAAGATCCAGCGATATTATTCTTGGGCACATACTCAAAGTATTCTGCATCTTGCTACAGAGACACTTATTTATCATTTTCACTCTTGTTTTATTTATAATTGTTGGAAATTGTAAGCATCCTAGAACCTCATCAACTGAGGAATGGATAATGATATCATAGCACATTTGACTATGAGATTTTTTTTTTTCAGTTGTAATTATTTTTTTAAAGGAATTCCTGAACAATGCCAGAGGGCCACCTATGGGGATATTTTATTTGTACTAAAATGTTATTTGTATGTTAATAAATAAAGTTGTCCGGGGGTCAGAGCTATTAGCAAGCCATAGGAAAGCCAGGCGGTGGTAGCGCATGCCTTTAATCCCAGCACTTGGTAGGCAGAGCTAGGTAAGTCTCTGTGTATTCAGGGATACAGCCAGCATTGGATACACACCTTTAATCTCAATACCAACCATAGAAGACATGGAGGTCTATACAGAGAGGCAGTGATGAGGGGGTCATGTGGTTGGGTTTACAACCAATGAGAAGGCAGAATAGAAAGTCTATGTAAAGACTTTATCACAGGAAGTAGCTCTCTTTTGGAGAGGTAGGACCACCGCAGGAGTAAGGGTAAGGATTTAGCTCTTAGCTCTGACCTCTTGGCTTTCTTCTTTGTATTCTATGGTTCTATGTTTCTTATTTAATAAGATGGTTGGTTACATCTACACCCACCATCAGACACTGTTCTGTGTTTGGGGTATCCTACTGGAGAGAGAGAGAGAGAGAGAGAGAGAGAGAGAGAGAGAGAGAGAGAGAGAGAGAGAGAGCAAGGAGCGTAAGATGCAGAGTGATCAAGGACATCACAAGAAAACGCACAGAAACATCTAACCTGGGATCATAGAGGCTCACGGAGACTGAACCAACAACAGGGAGCCTGCATGGTAGTGACAGTTTTGTAGCTTTGTCTTCTTGTGGGACTCCTAACAGTGCGAACAGGGCCTATCTCTGACACTTTTGCTGGCATTGGGACCCTACTATTTATCCTGGGCTGCCTTAACAAGGGGAGGTGCTTAGTCTTCCTGATACTTGATATCACATAATTTGTTGATAACCATTGGAGGCCTGACCCTTTCTGAATAGGAAAGTAGGAGAAGTGGATGGTGAAGGGGAAGAAATGAGATTGGGGAATGGCTTGGATGAGAGGAAGGAGGGGAAACAGTGGTCAGGATATAAAATAATAAATAATTATTTATAAACTGCTACTTGGAAGGTTCCTAAAGTATTTACATGTGTAAAGGAGTCTGAATGGAATCATCAACTAAAGGGGGGAACAGTGCCCCAGCTAGACATTTTCTGCACCAAATATTTATCTAATGCCAGGAACAGGTTACATATCTTGTTGAGTCATTAGCCAAATTGGATCCATCGAAACTACGAAACATCATTGGCTGTTCCCAAGGCTATGGGTTACTCTACATAAATTTCTATTAAGGCTGTATTGCAGAAGACACCACTTGTTATTTCAATGAACATGGAGAAGTCAAGCTAGTGCTCTCTAAAGCCTTCACCACCACTGACTTGCATTCATAGTACTGGAAGATATTCTGCATTCTACCAGAGGAGAATTGTAACCACCAATCCAGCTACAGACTTTGTGATCTACAGTGATGACCTGCCTGTATGATACATAAGTACAATAATGGCATAAATACTAGGGGTTTAACCAACCAATGTTTGACTGGATTTAAAGTCCACTCCATGAAATGGAACTCGACCTGACATGGATAAAGATTCCCTGAACCTCAGAGTATACATGTCAAAGACATAGGGGAAATCTCGTACTATTATTCTGTTTAAGGAACACAGTAATAAATTGAATTCTAATGATATTGTGCTATACCATTGATCAGTGCATCACTCAACTCTCATAAGAGAAGATGCTTCTTGTAGTAGATGGGAGCTAACCCAGAAATCCACAACTGAACAGTGTACAGAGAATGAGGAACTTTGGAGCACATTGTCTTCAGTGAGTTGTCTCATCAATTCCTTCATCTCTAAGCTCAGAGATCTAAGTGGAAGAGGAGACAGACAAAATTATGAGTCAACGGTGGTAGATAACTCCAAGGAAGTAGTGTCTTCCACACACTGTTACATATATAAGCTCACCCAGACTGTATGAGCATGCTGAAGGCCTGTTGAGTTTCAAATGATACAGGTTCATATGGTGTCTCATAATTGTGAGGAGCAAGTGCACACAACTTCTCACCCCTAAAAAAGAAGCTATTTGAAATTGATGCTTGCTTTGAAAGGGAAAATATTTTTTCTCCAGTGGAGTCTCACTGAGCATATTATTAGACACATTTTAGGACCAGTCCCATGCACAGAAGTAGCTGGATAACACAAAATGGAGAGAATGGTGTTTTTGTAGACTTTTTTTTGTCTTAATTTTCTTCCCTTTGTCTTCTTTGTGTATTTGTTTATTTTTCAATATTTATATTTATTATTATATTTTATTTATTTATTTTCTTGATTTTACATTCCACCCAAAGGTTCCCCTCCTTACCCTCTTCCTAGGTTCCCCTCCTTTATTCTCCAATCTCACCACATCCAATCTTCCTTCACTGTTACTCTTTAGATACAGGAAGGAATCCCATGGATATCAGTGAGTCCTGGTACATCAAGCTGCAGTGAGAACAGGCAACCATTCTTCCACCAAGTTTGGATCAGGCAGTTCAGCAGGAGAAGTGGGTCCCAAAAGCAGGCAACAGAGTGAGAGACATCCCACTGCTCTCACTGCTAGGAGTCCTACTTGAAGACCAATTTACATAATTGTAACATATAGGCATGGAGTCTTGGTCAGTCCTGTGTAGGTTCCCAGGTTGTCCTTTCAGTCTCTGTGAGCCCTTCTGAGCCCAGGTTAGTTGATTCTGTGGGATTTCATGTGGTGGTCTTGACACCACTAGGTCCTACAATCCTTGCTTTCCCTCTTCTGCAGTATTCCCCATGCTCTGTTCAATGTTTGACTATTACAATTTGTCCCACATACAAGATATGTTGGGGTAAATGTGGTGCAGAAATTGTGGGAGTGACCAACAGATAAATGGAACAGCTGGAAACCCATACCATGAGAGGTAATAACCCTTGAGGACCAGGACTCAGAATCAGGATATCCCAGAGACCTAGGATAGATCCAAACAAGAATGGAAAAAAAAGTCCATGGAATGACTCCAAATGGTATCCCTTTATAGTCATAAACTGATGTCTAGACCAATTGTTATAAGAGACACTTCACACATCAACTTGTGGAAAGAGATGTCTATTTGGTTTTTGATGTTTATTTTAATTTTCATTTTATGCATTTTTTTCCTTTTTTTTCTTTTCAGAGCTGAGAACCAAACACAGGACCTTGCACTTTCTAGGCAAGTGCTCTACCACTAAGCTAAATCCCTAAACCCCCTTGTGGTATTCTCTCTCCACTTTTCTCCTCTTTTTGGTTTTGTTTTTAAAGAAAAATAGAGGAGAAAACAATATAAAGGGAGGTAGGTAGGTAGTTGAGGAGGACCCAGAAGTACTTGGGAGAAGAGAAAAACATTATCAAAAAACACTCTAGGAACAAATTCAATTTAATAGGCAATCCCCACATAGGTAAAGTGGAGAAGAGACAGCCTCCTCAAGAAATGCTAGTGGAAAACCTGCCAACCAGAGGTTGAAAAGAAGTATCTCCAACCATTGTCCTGTTCCAAAATCAAGTCCAAATGGATCAAACACTTTAGTGTAAGTCCAGAAATCATGAATCTGATAAAGAAAACATGGAGAAAACTTCTAAATATATAGAATAACTCAGGAAATAAGACCACATTTTAACAAGTGTGATTGCATAAACCTAATTTTGTTTGCATTCAAATATGTTATGAGGATGTTAAGAGGCAGCTCACACACAGGAGGAAAAATATCTACTGGCTGTACTGGTGCTGTGGGATGTTCTGTATGTCAAATGTGTTGCTGATTAGTCAATAATTAAAACACTGATTGGCCATTGGCTAGGCAGGAAGTGTAGGCGGGACAAGGAGGAGAATAAAGCTGGGAAGTGGAAGGCTGAGTCAGAGAGACACTGCCAGCCGCCACGATGAGAAACAGCATGTGAAGATGCCGGTAAGCCACGAGCCATGTGGCAAGGTATAGATTTATAAAAATGGATTAATTTAAGCTGAAAGAACAGTTAGCAAGAAGCCTGCCATGGCCATACAGTTTGAAACCAATACAAGTCTCTGTGTTTACTTGGTCGGGTCTGACGGCTGTGGGACTGGCAGGTGAGAGAGATTTGCCCTGACTGTGGGTCAGGCAGGAAAACTCTACCTACATACTGGACTGAAGAATATCTAGAATATAGAAAGTAGCAATAAACTGGGGCTGTAAACACGAGTCATTAGTTAAGAGCACTTGCTGATCTGTCAAAGGATCTGAGTTCAGTTTCAACCACCCATGTTGAAAGGCACCTCAAAATCACTTAAAATTCCAGCTCTGCAAGGATCCAGCTTCCTCTTCTGGCCCCCAGAAAACTGCATTCTCAAGCTTCCTACACATACACACACATATCATTTATCAAATGTGAATCCATTACTCAAATTGCCAAGATCAAATTCTCTGTCAAAGTGGACAAGAACACATTTCTCATTTTTGTGACATCCACTCTCATCAACCATTTAGGTTTTTTTCAAGCTCTCAAGCATCTCCTGTTTTTCCAACTTTACAACACAGGGGAATTTGTCAAGCTATATATGAAAATGACATCGAATGCATGATAATCCTTGTATTAACTACAAAGCATTCATCTATCATGCCTGATCCATACTAAAACCCATGCCTTTATTTTCAGAATACCACCTGCAAACCAACAGTTTGCTCTGCCTTTGGCTTTTGCTGTGGACGAAATCAACAGGAATCTATATCTTCTACCAAATGTGTCTCTCATATTTTACTTCTTCACAGACCTTTTTCATGATAAACAAGCATTTCAAAAGTTCATATACATTACTGCAAAAAGGCATAGACCTCTTCTTAACTACATCTGTAAACATAAGACCAAATGTCGTGTAATGATTACAGGACCAATGTTAACACCATCCATGAGCCTGGCACAATTTTTTGAACTCTACAGATATCCACAGGTGAGGTTGTTTGGGTGGTAAGGTATGAATATTTCTCATTTTTTGGCTAAGCCTGATGCTGAGGAGAGCATAAGGGGGAGATTGGCTTCACATTAATGTAAATCAAGTTCAAGTGTAATTAATCAGCCACTCAATGGTTCATTCCCAAATCATCATTTAATATGTAGATGAGAAGAAGAATTAGCAGTCAAGGTGATTTTCCTTGAACAAATTGTAGAAAGGTGATTTTCTGCAGGTTTCTAACAGTGTAGTATAACTGTAGTAATAGGGAAAAATTGCCCTTCCTGTCATTTCCAACTGGTGTTTCACACACCTCAAGGTTCTCATTGAGATTTCTGACAGTCTTCTACCTCATGCTGCTCCCTGTGTTTTATGTCCTTCAGCTCACCTATGGACCTTTCCATCCTATCCTGAGTGATCGTGAACTATTTCCATGTCTGTATCAGATGGCCTCCAAGGACACAGCTCTGGCCCTGGCCATGGTCTCTTTGATGATTCGCATCAACTGGAACTGGGTAGGGCTGGCCATCTCAGATGATGACCAGGGTCTCCAATTTCTCTCAGATCTGAGAGGAGAAAATGAAGTCCAAAGAGTCTGCTTAGCCTTTGTGATCATGATCCCAGTCAACATGGACTTATACATGTCAAGAGCTGAAGTGTATAACAACCAAATTGAGACATCATCCACAAATGTTGTTATCATTTATGGTGACACAGACAGTACTCTAGCTGTGTGCTTCAGAATGTGGGTATCACAGGGTATACAGAGAATATGGGTCACCACCTCACAGTGGGATGTCACTACAAGTGAGAGAGACTTCACAGTTGACTCATTCCATGGGACTCTTGCTTTTGCACACCACCATGCTGAGATTTCTGGTTTTAAAAATTTTGTTCAGACACTGAACTCTTCCAAATACACAGACCTATTCCTGGCACAACTGGGGTGGATGTACTTTAGCTGTGAAGCCTCCACATCTAATTGTAAAATACTGGAGAACTGCTCATTCATTGCCTCACTGGAATGGTTAAAGCTACAGAGTTTTGACATGGCCTTTAGTGATGATGCTTATGATATATACAATGCTGTGTATGCTGTGGCCCATGCTCTCCATGAAATGCTTCTTCAACAAGTAGAAAACCAGCCAATCAACACTCTGAGAGAACTGGATTCTGACTGCTCACAGGTACTGTATCTTTCAATGGATGGTACTTGGTGTCATCAATGTTATAATCTTTAAAGAGTGTCTCACATGCTGAAATCAATATTTGTCATGTATATGTTGTTCACTATAAGGGATGGTGTGCATAAGTGTACTCACCTGATTCTGACACCACTGTAGGCTCTGGGGACCTTATCTGTCATGAGTCTCTGATAGCTATATTACAGGATACACTGCTGATTCAGTTTAGTAGTTACTTGTGTACCTGTGTGTGGAAGTATATTTGTGACTGATTTTCTGTATGATTTGTGTTTGTTTCTGTGTACTTGTTTGTGTCTTTGTGGGTGTCCTAGACACATTTCTGTGACTTTGTGTGCATGTGTATAGATGTGCTACTTTGCATGTATGAATATCTCTCTCCTGTGTTTTTTCATGACTGTGTATCTGAGCATATATTTATTCTGTGTGTCTCTTTGTGAATGTTTTTATCAGTGTGTGTCTCTCTGTGTGTGTTTTTGTCTTTATGAGCCTATGTTTTTCTGTGTTTGTGTCAGTATTTGATTGCTTAGGTCTGTCTGTATGTGTGTGTTAGTGTGTATGTGTGTTAATGAGTGTGGCTATGTTATGTGTGTGCCTCTGCATGGGTGTCTGTGTGGAAGTGTTTGATTGTTTGTTTGTGTGAGTGTGTGTGTTTATGGTGCATATTTATGTTGGATGTTTGTGTGTTTGTCTCTGTTTGTGTTTGATGGTTTCCCCTGAGAGAACTAAAATTCTAGGAACACAATGATTTTATTTATTCACATGCTTTCATTGAGTTTCTCCCTTGGGCAGCTTCAGTGAATTTGCCTTAGGATAAAATAAAATCATTTTCAGACTTAAAGGAATATAGAATAAAGAATATTGCCTATCTTTCAGCTTCACCTATTTCTGAAGAAGATGCACTTTGTTAATCCTGTTGGAGAAGTAATAAATATGAATCAGAAAGAAAAACTGCAAGCAGACTATGGCATTTACCACATTTCTAATTTCCCCCATGGTGTTGGACTTAAGGTGAAAATAGGAGAGTTTAAGCCATATTTTCCACATGGTCACCAGCTCCATTTATATGAAGATATGATAGAGTGGTCCACAGGAAGTAGACAGGTGGGTCTGACCAAAATGTATTGATGTACACTTCAGAGATGTAGCCACTGTTAAGTGAGGCCATTTGGGTTGCTCTGTGACTTAGTGAAATTAGAAGGATGGTCATGTAAAGACTCAATTTTAAACGTCTAGATGATGTTTCTTCCCTTCAGATTTTAAAAATATGATTTTTGGAGGGTAAGTTTTTGAAAATCTAAGACAAACATATGATATATTTTTATCATATCAGAAACACTATGATTTATATACAAATATAAAAGTAGATATGACTAAAATTTGATATTATTTCCAGTAAATTTATCAATATTCTCTTGGTTCCATTGATTGCTGCCCATTGATTTTCTTTTCTTCTGTTGAATCTCTAATCCACATGCTGGAAAGACTGAAGCTATTTGTAAGGAAAGATTTGGAACTAGAAACAGATATGCAAGTCATTAATTTATATTCTATAAATGTATTCAAGTACATTGACTAGGAGGTCCTAAAGTGCCTACTTGTCTAACAATGCATTCATATTTTCACGGGCCACTTTAGATATTTTATTAATTAAAATTTGTTTGTTAGAATTTTTATGTATATGGATGTTTTGCCTGTATATATCTGTTTCATATGAGTATTAGGTATGTCAGTATGCCCGGAGAGGGGTTATGATACCCAGGAACTGAAGACCATTTTGTGCCTGTGTGTAGGTGTTGGTGGATTGAGCAGCAATTGTGATATTTTGCTGAGCCACCTCTCCAGCCCTCAATCATAATTTCTAAATGAATAATTCACTAGAAGAGCATTGTTTTTTTACCTTAATTCTTGCATAACTATTCAAAAAAAATAAACAAATTAAAAAATGAACAGAAAGATTTGTATTGTATTTTTCTTTGGTTGGACAGGCACTCATAATTATAATTTGGCTTTGAGAAAATATAAAAATAAAATATCCCATTATGTGTCCCCAGATATATCATAGTTATTGATTCTGATATTTCTAGTTTTATAGTATCTGAACTACATTGCCTACTACAATATTATTTGCTGCATTTGAAAGGTGTTTACTTCTAGAAAGAGTGGAACCTTAATCTGAAGTGATATCTCAAGTTGCTATGATAGAGTTTAATCAAGATTTAATATTCTATTTTCACAGTGATGAGAAAATTATTCTCAGAAAACAGACCAAATGGGTTGAAGTTTAAGCTTTAGGGTTGAAGTTTAGGTACTAGCCTGTACCACTAGATCAGAGGTGAGCAATGAAATCACAAGTCTGCTTCTATCAGGCCTAAGTTGAATGAACATTACAAAAACATCCACCAAAAGGATAGGGAGGACTAAAAATAGACCAATATGTGCTGTATTCTAGATATGCAAATTGTAAGCAGAAATAAAACTTGAAACAGTGAGGAAGCAAGACTCCAAATGATACAATCTTAGGCTTACATGACAGTGAACTCAATGACATACTAAACAAAGACTTCAAAGAATAATTATAAGAATGATCTAGAAATCAAAGAGCATACAAATTACATCTAAAGACAATCCAATTAGGTCACAAACACTTGCAAATAATAAAGAATTTTGTGAAGATCTGACAAAAATTCAATAAAGTTACAATAGTGATGAAGAATTCATACTAACATTCTGAAAATGAAAGACACAACAATTCACGCAGCAAAGTGTACAAAACATGTTACTAAGAGAATATCTCAAGTGGAAGACAGGCTATTGAGACTTGAAAGAAGATAGATGAATTATAATTCAAATGATGACAAAGATAAAACAATAAGGAAGGATGAAGAAAACACAAGAGACTTAGGGGACATCAATAAAAGACCAAATTAAGAAAGCACAGGCACAAGAGCAGGACAACATGTGAAAGGACCAAAGGTATTTCTAATAAAATGACAGCCAAAATTTTACCAAATGCTGGGGAAATATGGCCATTCAGATACAGGAGACAGTCCCAGTGCCCAACAGACTGGTTCATAAAAGGACCTGCCTTTTTAGAATATTACTTAAAATCTCCATTATGCAGAATACAGAGGAATTTTAGGTTAAAAGACAGAAGGTCAAAATCATTGAAAGTCCTCATCATAATCACAGTAGCTTTAATCATAGACACTTTAAAATGAGTGAGTATCAATTATGTGTTTCAAACAGAGACAAAATTTTCAACTTCAATTACTATACCCAACAAAACTATCCTTCATAATTTCAGGAAGATAGAAAAACTTGTAATGGTCAACCCAAATTGCAGGAATATTTAGCTACTGGAACATCATTAAGGAAGACACTCCCACAGTGTCTTTACACATTACACACTCCTTTACAATGAATATTAAGTTAATCAGTAAATGTCACAGGAATGTGTAGACTACACTAGATTACTAGACAGAAAAGCAAAGGTTTGAAATACATCAAAACAAACAAAAACACAAGTTGACAATAATCACAAATAACTTTCATTAATAAATGAATTTGAAGAATCTCACTCTCTAATCAAAGGACACAGACAAGGAAATTTTTTTAAAAAAATCAAACAATATTGTCTTGCTAGTGCACTCATAAAAAAGAATAGAGTCTCTGCAGTACAGGAAAAAGACCATTCCAGGTAAAGTGAATCAGAAAGAAGAAAGCTGTAGTCCAACCAATGAACATGGATGGAGAAATTCTCAAGTAAATACTGGCGAACAGGTCTCAACAGCACATCAGAAAGATCAATCCCTATACACAAAATGACTATATTACAGGGATGTAAGGCTGGCTTAACATATGCAGATCAATCAATTATAATATGTCACATAAATACATGCTAGGACAGAAATTATATGCTCTTTGAAAAAGATACAGAATAGGTCTTGAGCGATGTCTAGCATCCCTTCCGAGAAAGCAAACAAAGAAACATAAAAAATACATTTGAAAAATAGAAAGGAAATTTTTTGATGAAATAAGTTTTTTATAAAACATAACATAGAAAATATTGTACTACATGGAGAGAAACTTAAAGCATTTCCACTAAATTCAGAAATGGAATTAAGTGTGGTGGTGTTTCTCAGAATTAATGAAAAACTAAAAATTTAGTCAACAATATGACCAAAGACCAATTAGACAGAGACAACTTGTCAATTAAGTCTCTCTTTTTTGTTGTAGCTCTGCTTTGTGTCAAGTTGACAAAACTAAGCTACACAGTGGGTGGGTGGGGTGTTCACTTCAGGCATTCCAGTGGTGACACAACATATACTCCTAGATCTTCCTGAACTTTTAGTAGTTCAGATGCACCTCAACACTTCATCAATTTATTCTCATATATTCATGTGTGGACTTGTACAATGTAATGAAAGAAATGTGTTCACTCAGGTCAAGTATAGAAAGAAAACTTGTTAACTACTCAACATGATGAGATGCTATAACTATTGAAGGAGTAGTCAAACTCCTGGCCCAGCATCTGTCTGCTTTTCCTCAGATGCCCTCTGCTGTGTGCAGTGTTGATTGTCCCCCTGGATTCAGAAAAATTCATCAAGAAGGAATGGCAGCCTGCTGTTTTGATTGCAACCCCTGCCCAGAAAATGAGATTTCCAATGAGACAGGTAAGTGTTTACAGTAGGGAGAAATCCTTTAGATTGACTTTCTTCTTCTATCCAACTGTGATATGACTTCTGCTATCCAAACTGCACTTTCGAAGGGGCCTGGAAGGGTGCTGCACTGCTGTGTGATATTCGCAAGAGAAGACTGCTCAGACATAGGTTTAAGCCAAGTAATGTCTTCATTAGCTGGATGTCATCTACAGTTGATGTTCAGGACCCCAGTGTAGCACTGAGCCTTTCTCAGGGTGAGATATGAAGCAAAAGAACCATGTTCTGGGTTGACATACTTCAGTTACCAAGGACAGTAAGCCAAAAGCAGATCTACAGAAGCTAAAAAACAAGATTAGTACATTTTGAGACTTTCCCAGAACTATAAGGAGTATGATGGATTTGGCCTTTACTTCAGTTTGTCAGGTGCTTCTGCTTGGTGGTGAGTTTTATAGTCTGAGTGGCACTTCTATCATGGAGTCAGTTGAGCTAGGGAGGTTCTGGGGACCTACTAAGTTCTGTGGCCCTTTAGTTGCACAAATAAAATCTATTCCTTTCTTAATTTTGTTTTTCCAAGTATGTGATCAATAATCATGTCCTTATAAAGAAAAACCTGTGCCTTCACATACATCTTTGACTCACTGTAAAATCATTGTTGTTAGTATTTTGTAAAAGAAAGTGTTTTGAAAAATCAAACAGCCCTGTGATGTAATTCCACCCTATATCTTTCCCAATGATTATGTCCCTGTAAAGGTACATGTAGACTAGATTGGAGTCATGAGTCTTTATAAATATTTGGTTATTCATTTATCCTCCTTGAATGTATGTGTGTGTTTCTGTGTGAGTTGATGTGCAGGAGATTGTGGAGGCCAAAACAGTGCATACAAGCCCCTGGACCTTGAGTTACAGACAGGTATAAGCTTCCACATGGATGCTGAGTCCAAACCCTTGTTCTCTGCAGAGCTTTAAGCACTCTTAACTGTTGAGTCATCTCCTGCCACTGAAGTCATGAATGCTACAAAACTTGTTTTTGCCACTGTCCACAAACATTGCTGACAAAGGGAGATGTTGTGTCACTGTGTGTTGGGATGGTAAATAAGTATTGTGTGGTGGTGGGCATGCCCTTTATACAGCATTGGATGAATGGCTAGTATTTTGTGTTGTCACTTAACTGACAGGAGAGTGGGGAAGACAGCATGAAGATGTGAATTCAGGGTGGTACCATAAGGATGCAAAAAGGAAACTCTGTGATGATGCAAGTGCTGTTACTTCCACGTGAGGGAGGTTTTAAGAGAGTTTTGAGACTGATGCCATTATAGGTTGTTGTGACTAAAGATTAGTAATTGTGGGCAAAATTACTAGATAAAGCTATAGTGAGAAAGCTCTATGCCATGCATTTTCTAGTGTTCCTGTTTACAAGGTCAATATAATTTCATATCAAAAAAGAGGGGAAAGTGTGGACACGTGATGTTGAGAAAGACAGGTGTCCTACTAAAGATTTTTGTACACAGTAGTAATGAATAATGTCACAATATAATAAACAAAATAGTTTTGTAGTGAAAAGAATCAGCCACAGTTATTCCAGTTATAGTGTGGCATACATAATCCATATAAGTCAACTGGTTATTAATTTGGAGATGGCCAAATTCAAAGGTGTGGCCAGATTTGTTTTTGACTTTTATTGCCAGTCATTGTCTATAATGCAAAGAACAATTAAAGAAGACCTTTAGGGCGTTGGAGAGGTCTTTCAGCGGTTAAGAGCATGAACTGCTCTTCCAGAGGTCCTGAGTTCAATTCTGAGATCCACATGGTGGCACATATCTATCTGTAATTAGAATTGGTGCCCTCTTCTAGTGTGTAGGCATACATGAAGGCAGAGCACTGTATACATAATAAATAACTAAATCTTAAAAAAAGGGTATTTAGGGTCAGTGAGAGAGTTAGCAGGTAAATCCCTTACCACAATTCTGATGACCTGAATTCATCTTAGGAAGCCCATTGAAATGAGATGGAGCCAACTCCTACAAGACGCCCTCTTGACACTTTGTACTGTGCCCTCTTCTAGTGTGTAGGCATACATGAAGGCAGAGCACTGTATACATAATAAATAACTAAATCTTAAAAAAAGGGTATTTAGGGTCAGTGAGAGAGTTAGCAGGTAAATCCCTTACCACAATTCTGATGACCTGAATTCATCTTAGGAAGCCCATTGAAATGAGATGGAGCCAACTCCTACAAGACGCCCTCTTGACACTTTGTACTGTACACACACACACACACACACAGACACACACACACACTCACACACACACACACACACACACACACACGCAAACACTCACACATATGTGTAAAAAATAAACAGAATGTAATAAAATTGATTTAAGGTAATAACTATTAAGGGCATTTATAATAATAAATACCAACAAAAATAAACAAAAACTTTATGTTTATATATATTTGAATTAGGCATATGTAGAGAGTAGTAAGTCCATACAGGGCCAGGTCCATGTGATGGCCACTGGAGGCATCTGATGCCCTTTTTACCAGAGTTACAGGTAGTAATATGGCTCTTCATGTGTTCTGGGAACTGGACTTAGGCCCCCTGTAAGAGCAGGTCATGTTCTTAACACATAGCCATCTTTCCAGCCCCTTAAAGAACAACAAACAAAAAATGTAATCATAGCTGGCCATAAATGCTAGGTTGGTTTTGTTCATGGAGTGACTTAAAATCCTGACAGCACTTTATTGTTCTCCATTATTATACACAATTTAGCACAATTACAATCATATTTCCCTTATTTGCTGTGGTGGAAATTGCAACTTATGAATGGGGTATTATTGTTCAATTCAAATATTCTGTGTTACCACTCTCACTTGAGAGTTCTCATGTTGTCTTGTTCCTGCTGTTTTACCAACAACTACTTCACCATTGAGTACATTAGTAGAACCCAGGTCTGTTGGAGCCCACAGAAGTTTCCTAGTGATATCTGTGCTTGCTTTCCCAGTAGGGCGGCATAAGAGGATGTTTGGACCTCAGGCCTGGGTACTAGGTATTTGGTAGCGTCTACATTTAGTTGTATCTAGTAAGTGGGATGTCTTTTGCCTCCCCCCTTGGCATTGATATAAAAAGCCCTTTGGAATAAAGTTCACGGCTGGTGGATTAAGATCTAGGCCTCTGATGCTATCCTGTCTCTCTCTCTCTCTCTCTCTCTCTCTCTCTCTCTCTCTCTCTCTCTCTCTCTCTCTCTCTTCCCTCTATATTTCTATCTAAATCTCTTATCCCTCACTCCCCAAGAATACCCAGGGGGAAAATGTGGTGGCAGGTCCCCACACAGGTCTCATATAGAAGGAAATTAGGGAAGGAAGTAAGTGCTCTGTGCTCACAAAGGTGATTATATGAGATACAAGACTTCTGGGTGCTATGAGTGTATAGAGTTTTCCACCTTAACAGCAGGGTTATTTCATATTATACATTGCTGGGTATCCCTACTTCCTGATGAGGATACAACTAAGGGCATTATATTTCATTAATTTTTCTTGAGAATTTCATATGTCATTATAAAACCTCACTGTTTCCTCATTCTCCTTCCAACACACCACATGCAAGAAAATCTCTCAAACTCATGAGCTCTTTTTCATTTATTATTTTCAAACATTCTTTTTCATTTACTGCTTTCTCATACACATGCACTTGCATGCACACACACACAATAGATTCTATTTGTTGTTGCTCAGGTACTCATGTGTTTGGTGATGATAATATGGGAATAAAAAAAGCTATAAGAAGTTTAATCCTGGATAAGACCAAATCTCCATCTCTCATGAGGGCATCACTTCTAATTCAGACAGAAAGATACATGTTATAGTGATCTGTGTTTGTCCTTGTAGAAGATAGGCATTATGAAATGGAAGCATTGCTCTTCAGAAAAGTCTCAAATCTTTATCAATAAAGTATGTGGATGTTGTAAAGTTCCCAAAATACACTGGCATGACCTGTCCATAAGAAATGCTGAAGTTGCACTAACAATACTTTTGCTTTCTGCTTCAGATATGGCTCAGTGTACAGAGTGTCCAGAGGACCAGTATGCCAATGCAGAGCAGAACCACTGCCTGTACAAAGATGTGACCTTTCTGGCCTTTGATGACCCCTTGGGGATGACTCTGTCCAGTATGGCCTTGTGTTTGTCTGCATTTACCATTCTGGTTCTTGGGATCTTTGTGAAGCACCAAGACACTCCCATTGTGAAGGCCAATAACCTCACTCTCAGCTACATCTTGCTCATCTCCCTCATCTTCTGTTTCCTCTGTTCAATGCTCTTCATTGGCCATCCCAACTCAGTCACCTGCATCCTGCAGCAAATAACGTATGGTGTTTCATTCACTGTGGCTGTTTCCACTGTGTTGGCCAAGACAATTACTGTGGTTTTGGCTTTCAAAGTCACTACTCCTGGAAGAAGGATAAAGTGGCTCCTGGTATCAGGGATACCTAACTACATTATTCCCATATGCACCATCATCCAAATTATTCTCTGTGCAATCTGGCTGGGAACATCTCCTCCCTCTGTTGACATTGATGCACACTCTGAGCATGGCCACATCATCATTGTGTGCAACAAGGGCTCAGTAACTGCTTTCTATTCTGTCTTAGGATACCTGGGGT
Source organism: Peromyscus californicus insignis (assembly GCF_007827085.1). Taxonomy (NCBI): domain Eukaryota; kingdom Metazoa; phylum Chordata; class Mammalia; order Rodentia; family Cricetidae; genus Peromyscus; species Peromyscus californicus. The sequence continues at coordinate 190,174,344 of NW_026294562.1, forward strand.
CTCTGGCCCTAGGGAGCTTCACTGTAGCTTTCCTGGCCAGGAATCTCCCAGACACATTCAATGAAGCCAAATTCTTGACGTTCAGCATGCTGTTGTTCTGCAGCGTCTGGGTCACTTTTCTCCCTGTCTACCACAGCACCAAGGGCAAGGTCATGGTGGCTGTGGAGGTCTTCTCTATCTTAGCCTCCAGTACAGGCTTGTTGGGATGTGTCTTTGTCCCCAAGTGCTACATCATTTTGTTAAGACCAGAGAGAAATTCTCTTCAAAAGTTAAGGGAGAGATCATCTTCCAGAACTCACATTTCATAAATTTTAAATGACACATGCAAAGTTGGTACAGAACAACCTATTAGGATATGAAGAAAGATTATTCGTTAGCTCGCGACTCTCACTGTTTCTTCTAATGGTTTTGTTTATCAGTGTCATGTATACTGTTTTTATCTACATTGTCTCCCACAATCTTCCACTTAGCCACTTATTTTTACAAGACATGGCTGTTCTACATTAGTGCATTGGGGTAATGTTCTATTTGTCTCGTATATACTATAAGATTTGAAATAAAATCTGAGGTTTCTTTTTGATATCTTAGTGAATGTAAGACTTTGACAGCACATGAATATTGAAAGAATCTGAAGGAAGTTTGTGAACTCATGTTTGCAGATGAAGGCAAAACAATGCTAGCCCTTATAGGGGGAAGACTAGAGAATCCTGATGCATCCTGGGAGTTACTGGAGTAGAACTCATGAGATAGAGGGATGTTTTGATAAACAGATATTGCAGAATGTTGCAGAAGCCTGAGAGATGTTTCAGCAGACAAAATCGTGTGCTGCTGTTACAGAGTGGATGAGTTCAATACACAGCCCTCATAAAATGTAGTTCACACCATCTGTAATGGTAGCTCTGAGGGATCAATGCCCTCTTAGGGCCTCCAAGGACACTTATACACACACATGCACATAACAATACACTCATCTCACACACACAAACACACACATCTGAATCTAACACCTTTCTGTCTCTCACTAGAAAGCAAAGAGGTTTCTATGGGATAATAATAATATAAAATACATTACAGAAAATATACTAGGATAAAACAAAAAAGAACACATTAGATTGAACAAAAAGAACAAAGAGAAAGAAAGTAGCCCAAGAAAACTCAGATGAATCAGAGACCCACTTGGTTGCACATTCTCAATCCCATCAAAATTAAAGTGGTAGCCATTGTGTATACTCAAAGAAACTAATAGGGTAAAGTAAGAGCAGAAAAAAATAAGAAGACAAAACAACAAAAAAGGTTAAAAACAACAAAGAACAAACAAGAAAATAAAAGACCCCAACATGATATTGTGAGACAAGACATATCCAAAGAAGCCATTGAGTTCATTTTCTGATGGCCATCTACTATTGCTCATGCACCCTACCCTCTAAAGTAGTTGGTTTCCCCAGTGAGACTCCCTTGGAGGAAACTAAACTTTCATTAGCAGCTGGCTATCAACTGGATATTGCTTCTGGGTTAAGAATGAAGCCTTTGTCCACTTCTCCTTTCATCTCAAGTACCCTGCACTGGAGAGTTTTTTTGTCAATCTGACACAATCTAAACTCACCTGAGAGGAGGGAACCTCAATTAAGAAAATGTTTTTCAGCTGTCGGTGGTGGTACACAACTTTATTCCCAGCACTTGGGAGGCATAGGCTGGCACATGTCTGTAAGTTTGAGGCCAGCCTGGTCTACAGAGTTAGTTATAGAAGAGCCAAGGCTACAAGAAGAAACCTTGTCTTGATGCCTCCTACCCCACCAAAAGAAACTGTCTCCATGAGATTCAGCTACAGGGCATTTTCTTAATTAGTGATTGACTGGGAGGGCCCAGCTCAAAGTGGGTGGTGACAATCCTAGACTGGTGGTCCTGAGTTCTGTAAGAAAGCAGGCTGAGCAAGGCAGTAAGCAGCACCTCACCATGGGCTCTGCCTCAGTTCCTACCTCCAGGTTTGTGCCCTGTTTGACTTCAGTCCTGGCTTCCTTCAATGATGGACTATGGTGATATTTTATTTGTATTAAAATGTTATTTGTATGTTAATAAATAAAGTTGCCCGGGGGTCAGAGCTATTAGCAAGCCATAGGAAAGCAGAGCAGTGGTGGCATACGCTTGTAATTCCAGCACTTGGTAGGCAGAGCTGGGTAAGTCTCTGTGTGTTCAGGGATACAGCCATTATTGGATACACATGCCTTTAATCTTAATACCAATCATGGAAAACCTGGAGGCCTATACAGACAGGCCGTGAGGAGGTGGTCATGTGGTTGGGTTTACAACCAATGAGAAGGCAGGACAGGAACTCTATATAAAGACTTTAACACAGGGGTAGCTCTGGTTCGGAGAGGTAGGACCACCGCAGGAGGAAGGGTAAGGTTTTAGCTCTTAGCTCTGACCTCTTGGCTTTCTTCTTTGCATTGGTTCTGTTTCTTATTTAATAAGAAGGTTGGATTCATCTACATTTGGCGCCCAACATGACAAGAATTCATTAAAAACCGCTTGGCTTGGCTTGGCAGCAGGTCCGGTTTCCGGCCTGGGCGGCCCGGCTGCCTAGCTTGGGCCCAGGCCTGACTGACCTGCAGCTGGAGCTACTTGCAACTGCTACAAACAACTCAGGCCTGCCCAGCCGAACAGGGCCCCTGCCTGTAAAGCGAAGGCTTGACTCGGCTCAAGTGGCTACGCTTTCTCTCTCTCTCTCTCTCTCTCTCTCTCTCTCTCTCTCTCTCTCTCTCTCTTTCTCTCTAGCTGGATTCACACCTCAAACACCAGGTGGCTGTGAAATTCCCTGGGATTCTACTGTTCTACCCAGACTTGGTAAGTCAATTAACATATCTATTTAAATGAGAATTTTTAGGCACTCTGACAATGGAACAACTATATGAAAAGATTAATATTGAATGAATTATTCAGTTTATTACTTTTCTTATCCTCATTTTACTATTTAAAAAGATCATCAACTTAAGTGCCAGGATAACAGTCTTAGAAAAACTTGTTAAACCGGTAAAAATGAATTATAGAGAAATTCAAATTCAGACAGAAGAAATAAATAGTGAAGTTGTTTCAAAATTGGATCATAAGGTTACAGAAAGAAAGCCAGTTTTCACACAATCACCCTTAATTTATCCAGTAGCCGTACAGCAGCTACCTGATGAAGAGAATGAACAAAATACTTGGGTTCCAGTTGAAATGTTAGACTTATGAATATTTAAGGAGGCAATAGCATCTTATGGCATGCACTCCCCATATGTAAAGCAAATGTTAAACACCTGGTCAACTTGTAATAGGATTCTACCAAAGGACTGGTGGGAATTGGCACAGGCTGTTCTTGAACCCGGACAAAATCTCCAGTGGAAAATGTGGTTCAATAATGAGGCTAAAAATATAGAAAGACAATGGAGGGATAGCGGAATACAAGTCTGCCAGGATCAGCTTATTGGAGAAGGCCAATATGCTTCAGTACAAACACAATGTTCATATGATGTCCAAACCCTAGTTCTATGTCGAACGGCAGCTTTGAATGCATGGGACAGAGTTGAAGAACCAGGAAAAAAAACTGAGTCATTTACAAAGGTTATACAGGGCCCCAAAGAATCTTTCACAGATTTCTTACAAAGATTGACTTCAGCAGTACAGAAAATGGTCCCGAATTCAGAGGCTAGTCAAATAATAATTGAATCTTTAGCCTTTGAGAATGCAAATGCAGCGTGCAAAAGAATAATCAGGCCGTTAAAGGCAAGATCTGCACCTTTGGAAGATTGGATTAGAGATACAGTTAATGTAGAGGCTTATGACCATGATGATATGTGGGTAGGAAAAGCAATTTCAAAAGGTTTGAGCAATGTTAGATGTTTTGGATGTGGAAAGCAAGGACATTTGAACAGGGATTGTAAACAGGTCATTCCTAGAAATAATGTTTCTTCAAGGAACACTGGCAACAGAATGCCCCTTCCTTCTGGAGTATGCAGAAGGTGTGGTAAGGGAAAACACTGGACCAACGAATGTAGATCAACAAGGGACAAACAGGGTAACCCTCTGGGTCGAGCTTTGGGAAACTCCCAGAGGGGCCTCAGGCAGGCCCCTACAGTAAATCCAGTTCAAACCTTTCCTGCAGTTGTAGAGGAAACCCCTACTCAAAGCAACTAAATAACCAAATGTCTATTGGAATAAATCATGTTAGTTGAGATGAAAAAACATAAAGAAAATTTTTTGGCAAACTTCTATTAATGAAAAAAGACCAAAACTAACAATAAAAATAAATGGTGTTTTGTTGTCTGGTCTGGTAGACACAGGTGCTGACATTACCATAATTGCACCAGAATTTTGGCATCCAACTTGGCCTCTTCAGGAGGTAAACATTCAACTCTTAGGAATTGGGACATTATCTAGAGTGAAACAAAGTGCAAGATGGCTTGAATGTATAGGTCCAGAAGGACAGAAAGGAAAATTAAAACCATATATGGCTAACATAGCTATGAACCTGTGGGGTCGAGACTTGTTACAACAATGGAATACTCAGATTAATATCCCTCCAATCTCAGAAACAAATCATAAATTAGTACATGTTTCTGAGAGAAATATTAAAAGATATTATTCTAATGAGTGCTCACCAGCCATCCATGTCATACAAGAACAGGGCACAACAACTGATAATCTTCCAAAAACATTAACAGCTCTACCTTTAAAATGGTCAACAGACAAGCCTGTATGGGTTCAGCAATGGCCTTTAACAACAGAGAAACTCCAGGCTTTACAAGAGCTGGTGGAAGAACAGTTAAATGCTCAGCATATTGAAGAATCAACCAGCCCTTGGAATTCTCCTGTATTTGTTATAAAAAAAAATCTGGTAAATGGAGAATGGTAACAGACCTTAGAGCAATTAACACAGTAATTCAGCCAATGGGCTCTTTACAATCTGGAATTCCTTTACCTACTCTGTTACCAAAAGGCTGGCCTCTCATAGTTATTGATTTAAAAGACTGTTTCTTTTCAATACCCTTACAAGAAAAAGACAGAGAAAGATTTGCTTTCACAGTGCCTACTTATAATAATTCTCAACCGGTTAAAAGATTTCAATGGAGCGTTCTCCCACAGGGAATGTTGAATAGCCCAACTTTGTGCCAATATTTTGTAAAACAGCCATTAGAAGTGGTACGTAAAAAATTGCCTAAATCTATAATTTATCATTATATGGATGACATTTTATTAGCTGATTCAAATGCAGAGACTTTAGAAAGAATGTTTGAAAAAGTAAAGAAAATTTTGCCTTGCTGGGGATTACAAATTGCTTTAGAAAAGGTACAAAGAGGAGATTCTATTAATTATTTAGGATATAAAATAGAACTTCAAAAAATTAGACCTCAAAAAGTGCAAATTAGGAGAGATCGACTACAGACTCTTAATGACTTTCAAAGATTATTTGGAGACATTTCTCATCTAAGAACTATTGTTGGGGTAAAAAATGATGAACTGAATAATTTGTTTAAAACTTTAGAAGGTGATAAGGACTTAAATAGTCCAAGAGAATTATCACCAGAAGCTGAGAAAGAATTGGCCTTGGTAGAAAAGAAAGTACATGAAGGGCACATAGATCGTATTGATCCAAAGCTGGATTGCATTTTGGTTATTTTACCTTCTAGGTATTCCCCAACAGGAATATTAATGCAAAGGGAAGATATTATATTGGAATGGATATTTTTACCAAATAAACCAAATAAAAAATTAAAAACTTATGTGGAAAAAATCTCTGACTTGATTTGGAAAGGAAAATTGAGACTTTGTCAATTAGCAGGAATAGACCCAGCAGAAATTGTCATACCTTTAACTAAGGAGGACATTGAAAAATTATGGATAGAAAATGAAGCTTGGCAAAAAGCTTGTAGTAATTTTTTTGGGAGAAATTAACAGCAAATATCCCAAAAGCAATAGAATTGATCTTATAAAGAGAGCTGATTGGATCTTGCCTCAAATTGTGAGGAAAAAACCCATATCTGGAGTTCGTACATTTTATACAGATGCCAACAAACAAGGAAAAGCAGGTTACAAATCAGAAAATTTAAGTAAAGTGGTTCAAAGTCCTTATAATTCAGTTCAAAAATCAAAATTGTATGTTATTCTGTTGGTATTAATGGATTTTTCAGAACCTCTCAATATAGTAACTGACTCTCAGTATGCTGAAAGAGTAGTATTACATATTGAGACTGCAGAATTTATCCACGATGCTTCAGAATTAACTTCATTATTCATTCAATTACAAGATACAATCAGAAAAAGGAGTCATCCTTTATATATAACTCACATCCGATCCCATACTGGTCTGCCAGGCCCTCTAGCACAAGGCAATGATGAGAATGATAAATTATTGATAGGAAATGTGCTGGAGGCCTCAGAATTTCATAAAAAACATCATGTAAATAGTAAAGGTTTAAAAAAGGATTTTTCCATAACCTGGCAACAAGCCAAAGAAATAGTAAAGAAATGTCCTACTTGTTCCTTCTACAATCAAACACTATTACCAGCAGGATGTAACCCAAAGGGTACTCAGAGGAATGAAATCTGGCAGATGGACGTGTTTCACTTTGCAGAATTTGGAAAACTGAAATATGTACACCACATTATCGATACTTATTCAGGATTTCAATGGGCAATTGCTTTGAATTCTGAAAAAGCTGATTCTGTAATCACTCATTTTGTAGAAGTTATGGCCATTATGGGTATACCTGCACAAATCAAAACTGATAATGCTCCATCATATGTCTCTGTTAAAATGAAACAGTTTTTTGCTTATTATAATATAAACCATGTTACAGGTATACCACATAATCCTACAGGTCAAGCAGTTATAGAAAGATCAAACAGAACTCTAAAGGATATGCTAAATAAATAGAAAGGGGTAACAAAAACCCCCAGAAATAGACTGCATATGCTCTATTAACTTTGAATTTTCTTAATGCCAATGAGAAAGGAACAACAGCTGCAGAGAGACATTGGATAATAGAAAAAACTACCGAATTAAATCAACCTATATACTTTAAGGATGTGCTGACCTCAGAATGGAAACCAGGATATGTGTTACATTGGGGACGAGGTTTTGCTTTTATTTCTACAGGAGAAGATAAGCTGTGGGTACCATCAAAATTGATAAAGGTTCAATTTGAACAAGAGAGACCTCTTAATTAGAGGAGGTGATAGTTCATCAACTATCATAAATATCCAATTTAAACTAACTTACACCAGTAACACATGCCTTTTCATTTAATCAGATAACTTGTCAAAAAGGAACATCCCCAAAAAACCTGGGGGAAAGGTTTTTGTTTTTGTCTTTTAGGAGAATGAAGATTAAGGAATCTGAAGAACACTGGACAAATGAGACAACTGAAGAAACGGGACAAATCATCTATCCTAAGAAACAGAGTGAAATGGCGTATGGGTATGTTATCTAAAAAAATTTTATGTCTTCCTAAATGTTTGGTTCTGCTTTTCTTTAAAGATTTAACATATTTAACTTCTAATAGTCCCAGTTCAATTAAAATTTAAAGCTGACTTTGGAATTGGAGAATGGCTCTCTCCTTCTTTAAACTCAAGCATGTTGTTAAAAGGAAAATGCAAACTCAATGTATCATGCCAAAAGAAAAGAGCCATCTTCTGCTATGGGACAGGAGAAAAGCCAAATTATTTAAGGGACTATTCTATTACTAATCTCAACTCTTTGATTCTATTCTGATTCTTTAAACTTTTCTTAAAGTATGAATTTTATATATAGAGTACTAACTAATTCTAAAAAGTCGCATATATAGTCTTTGTGTTCGAGTCTCTTATCAGTTTTTTGCAGAAAATCACGGTCAGGCCTAACATCAACTGAAGTCTCCAGGAAGAAGATGGGGCCCCACAACAACAATTCCACGTGGACAATAATAACATCACTAAGCTGACAAACATCATCTACAGATCAGCTTTGAACTACAAAGTGCTCAGAGCAATTTTGAGAGAGCTAGCTGAGATGATCCAGTCTCAAAGACTACTTGAATAAGGATTTGAGATAAACCCTGAATTTTGACATTATACAAGGACTGGATAACAAAGGATATATTTACCTTTCCTAGAATTTGACAATTAACCTAAAATTTTTCTTTCAGGATAAAGATACCTTCACCCATACCCAGCAGGAAGCAATTTCAAGAATACGATGCCCACATTCCCAAAGAGGTTGTGTGGGGCGATTGGTTTTTTTGGTCTTTTAATGGGTTTTGGGTCTGGGATAATTTTCATTGATTAGGGGGGTTGGTTACAAGTTGTTGTCAAGGGTTAGGAAAAAGGCTAAGCAAAGGAGATTAGATTTAAGGTTCTTATTTAAAAAGAAAAAAAAAGAAAGAAAAGAAAAATGTAAATACTTTACATTGAATTGGATTGTTTTATATTGTATACAAATTATATATATTGAAATTGATATTGTTAGAAAATGTTATATATATTTTTCTAATTGTACAGTTCATCTAACAATGTAATGCAATTTTCTGATCCTTGAATGTTATTACCAACTATTAGGATATAAAGAAATGAAAGTTAGTAGTTAGACATTATAATAGAACTTGTAGTTATATTAGGTATGTTTTCAAGATTGAGTAGATATATTTTAGATAGACAGGTTATCTTCAAACCCTTCAGAGATCTACAGAATATGGCATTTAAAATGTTTTAATAACTTAGAAAATTTTTCTTTTTTGTTATGACTATGAGACATGTCGGCTCCTGGCAGTACCAATCTACTTCAGAGAAAATATGGGCATTGAAGAAACTGCATATGGAGTTAACTTTCATTGTGGCAAAAGTTAGCCACTGGACAACAAAGTATCCTCGAATCAACAGGACAAAATGGACAGACAGGACATAAAACAAAGGACTACTGATTGTTGCCAAAACAAGTGTAGTTATGGCTTTATCAAAAGGCATCTTCAGAGGCCAGGACAGTATGGCACCATCCCTGAAGTGGCCTTCGCAATTCGGAAAAGGTACAGTGCCCTTTTCTTCGAAGGCAGCTGAACAGGCAGTGGGCCGATGGCCTCTGATGTGCAATGGAACAGCAGCTGAAACAGTTATTCTTGAAGAGTAACTAAGCTCATGCCTCTCAATAGTAGACTGGCATTTGATAGAGGGATGTGGAGAAGAATGGGATGCTGAGATGAAGCCATATATACACAGCCAAGAGAATGGACAGCTGAATTAAAAAACCATCAACAATTTCCAGAATTTAAAATCCTGAATCATGACATGACACTAGTGGAATTCAGGTGTTTCTGATACATGGACTACTCTCACTCAATGTGAGGTTGAACTGTTGACCTTGTGTACATCCTACTTCACAAATGAGTCTGTCAGATATGCTAAGCCTATAGGCTGAAGATGATGCCCCAGCACTGCGGAGAAATCTCAGGTGACTGTTCAGACAGCTGGCTGTTTCTGTCAACTCACAAATATTTTGGAAGTTGCTTGCATGCACTTCCTGTTTTTATTTTTGTTAGCTAATATTATTTCCTTCTTGGGTCTCTGAGGGAGTTGAAGATTAGTTAGTTATAGTTGAAGTTTAGTTAGTTATAGCTGAAGATTAGTTAGTTATAGTTGAAGGTTAGTTAGTTATAGTTGAAGATTAATTAGGATACATTTTGGACTTACCAAAATAGGCTAGATAATGAAATTATTTTCTCTGAATTTGTCAAATACAAATGGACTAGACATTGTTTAGGTATTTATTACTTATATATATTGTATATAGTTATTGTACTTTTGTATATAGTTTTCCTTATATTAGTTATAAGCTTTTTCTTTTTTTTCCTTTTTATTAAAATAGAAAAGGGGAAATATGGTGATATTTTATTTGTATTAAATGTTATTTGTATGTTAATAAATAAAGTTGCCTGGGGGTCAGAGCTATTAGCAAGCCATAGGAAAGCAGAGCAGTGGTGACATACGCTTGTAATTCCAGTACTTGGTAGGCAGAGCTGGGTAAGTCTCTGTGTGTTCAGGGATACAGCCATTATTGGATACACATGCCTTTAATCTTAATACCAATCATGGAAAACCTGGAGGCCTATACAGACAGGCCGTGAGGAGGTGGTCATGTGGTTGGGTTTACAACCAATGAGAAGGCAGGACAGGAACTCTATATAAAGACTTTAACACAGGGGTAGCTCTGGTTCGGAGAGGTAGGACCACCGTAGGAGGAAGGGTAAGGTTTTAGCTCTTAGCTCTAACCTCTTGGCTTTCTTCTTTGCATTGGTTCTGTGTTTCTTATTTAATAAGAAGGTTGGATACATCTACAATGGACTCAAATGTAAATGTGTGTGCAAAATAAGCCCTTTCTTCTCCAACTTGGTTATTGGCCATGTTGTTTTATTTCAGCAATAGAAATTCTAACTAAGACAAATTGGTACCAGGAGTGGGGTTTTGCTTTGACAGATCTGATCATGTTGTTTTGTAGGAGGATTTTGGTGGGACTTTGAAACAATGTGTAAGAAAATCCTTTGAGTGTTTACCTAGTGGTGAGCTGTTCTGTAGTAGCTTGGAATATAAGAATGTTGAGGGTAATGCAGAAGATGGGAACATGGCTTATGAAGTTTCAGAGGGAATTTTGAAGTCTCTGTTGGGGCGATTTGTTATTTTGAATTAAGATTCTGTGGCCCAGGTTAGCTGGGGCTGAATAATCAGCTATGATTAACAAAATATGTGAACTACTAAATTGAAACATATGTTTTACTGAGATACTGGATGCTGGTGGGCTGGAGTTGAGAAAATAGTGGTGATTAAGATGAGCCCACAGTGGTGGCAGTGGTGCATGCCTTTAATCCCAGCACTCAGGAGGCAGAGCGAGGTGGATCTCTGTGAGTTCAAGGCCAGCCTGGGTATAGATTGAGTTCCAGGACAGGCACCAAAAGTACACTGAGAAACAATGTCTTGAAAAACAAACTAAAAAAATTCAAAAAAAGAGGAGCCCAGCATTGCTGACTTGAAATCTTCTCAGAAGTGGTTCCTGAGGGCACACGGATGCTGTGTCCCAGAGGCAGTTGCATTTCATGCTGGCAGTCAAATTTGGTGGTGTGAGAGTCACCCAGGTGGTACTGGTTTTGAAGGCATGAATTGGTCATGGATTCAAGTGAAGGCTCGGTACTGTGAGAAGCCAGGAGATGCCATTGGTAAAGGTGGAAGTACACTAGCACTTGAAGGTCCAGAATTAAAGGAGTCATACAGAGAATTTGAGACTTGGAACCATGAAGAGATTCCATGAGAGGCATTGATGAAAGTGCAGTTATGTTGCAGCAGAAGACCCACCATTTTGGTTGATGTCAGTACTGTGGGGTGACTGACAAGAACAGAAGCAGCTATAGAGTGGAGCCATCCTGAGACTGGAAGGCAAGCTGTGTGTGCTGCAGAGGATGGAGCTGAAGAAGTGACCCAAGCCCTTTGGAGAAGCCCAGAAGATAGTAAGTGGATCCAGACATTGGAAATCAAACTATTACACAGTTGGAGAGTGGATTTTATTTATTGGAAAGACTTTGCCTTGTGCCTTTCCCTCTAAAAGTAAGGAATTATTTAACCTAATTTTTATTTTTTAGGAGACAACACTTGGGAGATTTCAAACGTTTAAAAACATTTTTGGGTTTTAAAAGAGACTGGATATGATAAAGGAACTGATTTTTCTGTTTTTTTTTTTTTTGAGACAGTGTTTCTTTGCTTAGTACTGGCTGGCCTGGAACTCACTCTGTAGATCTGAATGGTTTGGAAATCACAGAGATCCACTGTCTCTGTCTCCTGAATGATGGGAGTAAAGGTGTGTGCCACCACTTCCCAGTAGGACTGCATTTTTAAAAAAGATTTATTTATTATGTATAGTGTTCTGCATGCGTGTATTTCTGGATGCAAGAATAAGGCACCAACTCTCATCATAGCTGGTTGTGAGCCAACATGCAATTGCTGGGAGTTGAACTCAGGACCTCTGGAAGATCTGCCAGTACTCTTAACCTCTGAGTGAAATTTTAGTGTGTTCCATTGTGGAACTTTTAAAACTGTGGGACATGTAAAGTTACTTACGTTTTTAAAAATACTTGTTTATTTTTATTTTATATGCATTGGTGATTTGCTTGAATGTTTATCTGTGTCAGGGTATTGGATCCCATGGAATTAAAGTTACAGACAGTTGTGATCTGCCATGTTGGTGCTGGGACTTGAACCTGGGTTCTCAGGAAGAATAACCAGTGCTGTGAAATGCTGAGCCATCTCTCCAGCCCCTACTTAAAATTTAATGTGAGATCTTGGGGATGAATGGGAAAGGAAAGGTAGCTTTGTAGTGATGTATTTGTGTGTCAAATTATATGATGTTAATTGTGCTGGATAGTTTCCTAACAACTTGATACATCTGAGTCATCACATCTAAAGTCTCTGAGAAGAGGGGACATCAATTAAAAGAATGCCTTCAGTGCTTAAGACCACAGGGCCAGCTCTTCAGACCACAGGGCCAGCTCTTCCACATGAACCAGGCATTGCTGGGTGAGGGAAGGGGGAGGAAGCAAGATCATGCCCATCCCATGCCAACACCAGACAGATGGGTACTAGGCAGAGCATGTCCTGTGGTCATAGGAATGGGAGAACTATCCGTGACACCCAGCAGCTGCAACACTTGGGAGAGCAAATACTATACTTCATGAGAAAAGCAGACTATAGCCAACCTTGTTAGTGTGGTTGTGGATTAGACAGCCGAAAAATTGTGAGCATGGGAGATCTGTCCCAATTGTGCATCTGTCTTGAGGTAGCATCGGTGGAGGAGCGTTACCCTCTTCCCCTATGCCCATCAATATTTGGGGCAAGTGATACAGCTGGCTTTGTGGTCATATCATAGGAGATCTATATCTGACCCCCACCAGCTGGGACACTTGGGATAGCAGGCCCTGCATTTCACAATTGATCCATCCTTGTTAGTGCAGGTATGTGTGGGCCAGCCACAAAGTTGTAAACGTGGAACAGTTATCCCCATTTGACATCTGGTAGACCAATCCTTCAGCTTCCCAGGGCCAGACCCAAGGATAGGACTTGGCCTGCCCCACAATCCACCCCATCTATGGTCTGCTGGAGCTTGTGAAGGGACCTGGACTGTAGACCTAAAGTTTCAAGATTTCTAAAACACAGGGCAACAACAGGATATCCAGGAGGAGCCCTAGTTAGGGCCCAGCATTGATAAGATAGTAGAAACCAAAGGCCTTGAACCAGACTAATGACTCTTTGCAATGAACCCTTACAAGTAAAGATAAATGCAAAAAGGGGTTCACCTCGTGAATCATTGTCTCACACTGCAGCTTCCATGATGAGATTAAAAAAATTTTCCCTTATTTGATTTTATTACATTTTTTTCTTTTACACACACACACAAACACACACACACACACACACACACACACACACACACACACACACACACACACACACACACACACTATTTGAATGGAGCAGCCAACTGAACAAAGTGAATTTCCATGAGAATGAGGGAAGTGCATCATGGGAAGAGTCCTGGGGCTTTAGAGACACATGAGGCATCATCTTCCTCTTTTGGGACCCCTGTGTGTATAAGAGTGTGTGCCAGTCCCCAGCTTCTTCATGGATTATTATTTATTCTTGTCTTCCTGACTGATCTGGCTTTCTCAGACATGGTTCATGAAGTCCTGGTTCACATACAGGCATCACACAGACCAGTTGCAAACTTGTACAGCCACTTTGGAAGTCTGTATAGCCGTTTCTCAGAAAATTGGGAATTAATCTCCTTCAAGACCCAGCTATAACATTCTTGGATGTGCACCCAAGGAACGCTCAATCATACCACAACGACTCACGCTCAACTATGCTCATAGCAGCATTATTTGTAATGGCCAGAGCCTGGAAGCAACCTAGATGCCTTTCAACTGAAGAATGGATAAAGAAAATGTGGTACATATACACAATGGAATACTACTCAGCAGAGAAAAACAATGACATTATGAGGTTTGCAGGCAAATGGATGGAACTAGAAAATATCCTGAGTGAGGTAACTCAGACTCAGAAAGTCAAACATGCTATGTACTCACTCATAAGTGGTTACTAGATGTGAGGGAAGTGATGGCCAGACTCCAACAAAGCCTATTAAGAAGAGACAGTGAAGTATATTTTGTACTCATTAAATGAAAAATCCAACAATAGGGTATTACAATGTTAATCTTGTACACATCAAATACAGGAGGCCCCAACTTTACTAATTGAAGAGTCTTAGATTTAAAGCACAGATCAACCCCAGCACAGAGATGGTGGGTCATTTCAATACTCCACTTTCAGCAACAGACAGGTAACATGAAAAAAGTAAATAGAGGTATTCTGAAGATAAATGACATCATAAGTCAGTTTTAACTCTATATTTTACAAACCTGGTTGACTTGTAAACCTCTAGATAGAGAACGTATTTACAGAAAGTACTCTTTGTCCACTATGCACACAGCAGCCTTAAATAATACATCAACATAAAACAATACTTTCAAAATATCCTCAAAATATGAGCATTCTGGCACCAATGGAATATGAAGCTCAAAATTGTGAGCAGATAATTTAAATACAAAATATATTAGTTTAAAAACATTTTACATATACAGAGCCTGGAGGATTTCAATAAGGACTCCTTTATGTTTATATGCACTATGTACACAACAATGCAAAACTAAATGGGATGATGGTTTTCCATCTCATTGTGAGAATACAGACTTAGAGCTTGGCATTTTGTTCTCCTGGGAACCAAGATTCAAACACACTGTGGGTAACTCAAGAGGGGTATATATCTTCCCGAAATACTATTACACATGAATTTTTTCACTGAAAGTTTTTTACAAACTATGTTGTTTTAATAGTTCTAGTAAAGTAAGAGAATCTGAAAAGGTATTTCTCAAAGAGTACTCAATATATGTATTTGCATGTTCCAGAATTTCTATGTAGTCAATGCTTGCCTTGAAAACATAGGTTGATCTTTCTGTGACTCACAAATGCTCAGATTATTGGCATGCACCACTATGATATCCAGTAAGATGCTTGGTTCTGATAAAATATGGCTTGTTATAAAATGGATAATTAATACGAATAAAATTGAAAAGAAAGATATGTTAAATTCTATAGTTTAATCACTGCACATATTTATATATGATGAATTATCATCCTCTAGCCCCTTGATACCATTGTCATGATGATAAATGAACATGTATAAATATTACTGATAACTATGACAATGCAAAGCTTAAAGAAAATAGTTTTGGAGCAAAGCATGAAAGCTGTTCCATTTCTGAAAAATAGTTTTGATAACTGATAAATAGACCTTGTACAACTAAAAGTTTGTGTTATTTTACACTTTAAGTGTGACATAATATAAATATTAAAATAAATAATACCTTGTAAAAATAGTTTTAAATGGCCAGTGAGCAGATATTTATGTCTTTTAATTAAAAAAGTATCAATTGAAATATATCCCCAGTAAAATAGAATAAAAATCTTAAAATCTGACTTTTCATATTGTTTTAATACATCAATTGTTTCAAGTTATTAATATACAAATGTACACATAATTGAGACAATGCAACTTGAACATACTAAGTCAGCCATATTTTTAAGTTAGTGTTAAGGAAAAGTACTCAAACAGAGTGGAAAACTGTCATTATTACTATGCAGGGAAATTAATGACCATGCATAAAGATTCTATTAGTGTACATTGTAGAAGTAACCATCTTATTCAATAAGAAACACAGAGCCAATACAGAGATGAAAGCCAAGAGGTCAGAGCAATAGCTAAGATCTAAAAACCTTACCCTTCACTGTTGCTGTACCTCTCCAAAAGAGACCTAGTTCCTGTGTCTGTCTTTTTTTTAATAGAGTTTCTGTTCTGCCTTCTCATTGGTTATAAACCCAACCACATGACCTCCTAGTCACTGTCAGTCTGTACAGACCTCCAGGTCTTCTATGGTTGATATTGAGATTAAAGGCTGTAGCCTTGAACACACAGAGATCTACCTAGCTCTGCCTAGCAAGTGCTGGGATTAAAAGCATGCACCACCACCACCCAAATTGTGCTATGGCTTGCTAATAGCTCTGACCCCCGGGCAACTTTATTTATTAACATATAAATAAAATCACATTTCAGTACAAATAAAATATCACCATAGAACATAAACATGTACTTATGTAGATTAATCTGCCTTAATCCAATGGTAGACATATATTGTACCTATTAGACATTATTCAGTACCTATCAAATATTCTTTACTATCTTCTTAATTTTGACATTAAAGTAAAATCCAATTAGAAAATTAGATTATACAAAATTAGTGTCATATAAAATAATGCTAGCTCTATGACTTATGGTGTTTTGTAGTTATGGTAATTAAGAAAAATATGCTTATTCAGTCACAGTGAGGAAATTCAACTGGAGAATGACAGAACAATTGCTCTTTCAAATTACACACATAGTTCCTCACACCTATGTAAAAAGTTTTATCAAAAGCATGAAAGTGGTTGTGAGCCTTGAAGTGCATATGCTTGCAAATGTCTCACTCTCTATTGAAAGTATAAATTGAAAATGGCTTGTCTAATCAAATATGTTAAATGCTTATAGCTTTTAAAAGTTTATTTTAGTTTCTTTCTGACTTCACAGAGATCAAATCACATTGACAAAGCACTCTCTTCTTGCACATGTTAGACAAGCCAGCCACAGAGAGATCATGTAATTGCAAGTGTGATCTCTGCTTGCATGGGATTGTTGCTGTAGAACCTGAGGAGAGATTCAGGCTGATTCAGAGTGGTGCCTGAGCTGCTGGGATTGGAGAGCAGAGGAGAAGAGGAGGAACAGGGAGGAACAGGGACACCATCTGCTGTAAAGCAGAGGAGTCTCCTAGCATGCAAGATCCAGTGTCTGGTAGACCATACAGCACTCTAACCTTGCATGAAGTAAGCAATGTTCCCTGGAGCCAGTTGACTCTTCCATAGAATATTTTATTTAAATTAAAAATTTTAAATTTTCCTGGCTACCTTTGGTAAGTCCATTTCACACTAAACCTTTCACAATATCCTTTATGTCAAATGACATTTCACACTTGAACATTTTTCTTCTTCCCCACTCACTTACTCCACAGTCATATTTCAGCAGTCACAGTAATGTCACATGGACAACAATCCATCTGTCCTGTATTTGTTTTAGTTGGGTTTCCATCCATTGCTTCCAACCTAATTCCTGAATATATATTCCATGTTGCCTTTGATGAGTACAGGCTTGAGTGTAAGCTGCACTTCTCATTTTCTGATACTTATTATATAGTTACCTCCAGCTATGGCATGTCATCCTGGGATAAAATATACCCGACTTCTTTCAAAACCTAACATACCTGATTATTTCTCTTTAGCAGGACCGAATATATTCAAGCTGACTAGTCTGACATTATGCCTTAATCTTGCTTCTTTGAGAATGCCTAGAAACATCTTTCAGAGTCCCAATCAAGTCAATGTGCGCACAGAAACACACTCATAACAATGAGCAAAATATACATGGGATAAATTATATATGCAACAAACAGGTGAACATGGTACATTATCAGATAATACAAATATTAAATGTTAGATGAAGGATTTGAGACAGATGAAAGCATTTCTAATGCATGGAGTAGTTCCCAGTGTCTAATTCCTACATTATGCTCTGTAATCTTCTGCAGCAATCGAGACAGTATTTGTTACTATAGCCTCACACAAGGAAATTGCTAGTTACTACCTTTAGTGACATCATCCCTTCTCACAGGAGCATGTCTAGACTTCTAGAATCCCATCAAATATTCTCTCAATCCTCTATTATATAATCTTTCTCTTGCAGAACTAACATTCCAAACATCAAAATACCGAGGAGATATAGGCATGAAGGAGACTATGGAGGAAATTCCTTATGTCTACAACAGAAAAGAGAGAATACAACCCAAATTCCTTTTTGTATTTGAACATACCAGAAGAGACACTAGGAAGTATCTTTTTATTATTATTTTATTTTATTTTACAATATAATTTAATTCTACATATCAGCTATGGATTCCCTTGTTCTCCCCACTCATGCCCCCATCCCTTCTCCCCAGTCTACCCCCATTCTCATCTCCTACAGGGCAAAGACTCCCCTGCGGATTGAGATCAACCTGATAGACTCAGTCCAGGCAGGTCCAGTCCCCTCCTTCAAGATTGAGCAAAGCATCCCTGCATAAGCCACAGGGTTCAAACAGCCAACTCATGCATTGAGCACAGGACCCGGTCCCACTGCCTGGATGCCTCCCACACAGACCAAGCCAATCAACTGCCTCACCTATTCAGAGGGCCTGATCCAGATGGGGGCCCCGCAGCCATTGGTTCATAGTTCATGTGTTTCCATTTGTTTGCCTAATTGTCCCTGTGTTTAATCCAACCTTGGTCTCAACAATTCTCACTCATATAAACCCTCCTCTTTCTTGCCAATTGGACTCCTGGAGCTCTGCCTGGGGCCTAGCCATGGATCTCTGATTCCAGTTCCCTCAGTGATGGGATGAGATTTCTAGCACGACAATTAGGGTGTTTGGCCATCCTATCACCAGAGTAGGTCAGTTTGGGCTTTCTCTCAAACATTGCCAGCAGTCTATTGTGGGGGCATCATTGTGGATTTCAGTGGGCATCTCTAGGACTTTGCTTCTTCCTATTCTCATGTGCTCTTCATTTACCATGAACATTCCTTGTTCTCCCTCTCTGTTCTTGATCCAGGTGGGATCCCCGCTTCCCCAAGCTCTCTTTTGCTCGACCCTTGCCCTTCATTACCCCCACTTACGTCCAGGCTGTTCAAGTAGATCTCATCCATTTCTCCATCATTGGGTGATCAATGTGTCTTTCTTGGGGTCCTGTTTTCCAGGTAGCCTCCCTGAAGTTGTGAGTAGCAGTCCAGTCATCCTTGTTCCACATCTAGTGTCCTCCTATGAGTGAGTATTTACCATGTTTGTCTTTCTGAGTCTGGGTTACCTCACTCAGGATGATTTTTTCTAGATCCATCCATTTGCCTGCAAACCTCATGATGTCACTGTTTTTCTCTGCTGAGTAGTATTCCATTGTGTACATGTACCACATTTCATTTATCCATTCTTCAGTTGAAGGGCATCTAGGTTGTTTCCATGTTCTGGCTATTACAAACAATGCTGATATGAACACACCTGAGGAAGTGCCCTTGTGGTATGATTGAGCATTCCTTGAATATATGCCCAGGAGTGGTATAGCTGGATCTCGGGGGAGATTGATTCCCAATTTTCTAAGAAAGCGTCAAATTGATTTCCAAAGTAGTTGTACAAGCTTGCATTTCCACTAGCAGTGGAGGAGAGTTACCCTTGCTCCACATCCTCTCCAGCATAAGGTGTCTTCAGTGCTTTTGATCTTAGCCATTCTGACAGGTGTAACGTGGTATCTCAGAGTCGTTTGGATTTGCATTTCCCTGATGACTAAGGATGTTGAGCAATTCCTTAAATGTCTTTCAGCCATTTGAGTTTCCTCTGTTGAGAATTCTCTGTTTAGTTCTATAGCCTATTTCTTAATTGGACTGTTGGGCATTTTGATGTCGAATTTCTTGAGTTCCTTATATATTCTGGATATCAGTCCTTTGTCAGATGTGGGGTTGGTGAAGACCTTTTCCCATTCTGTAGGCTGTTGCTTTGCCTTGTTGACCATATACTCTGCTCTATAAAAGCTTCTCAGTTTCAAGAGGTCCCATGGATTGATTGTTTCTCTCATTGTCTGAGCTACTGGTATTATATTTAAGAAGTGATCTCCTATGCCAATTCGTTCAAGACTACTTCCTACTTTCTCTTCTAACAGGTTCAGAGTAGCTGGATTTATGTTGAGGTCCTTGATCCACTTGGACTTAAGTTTTGTGCATGGTGATACATATGGATCTATTTGCAGCCTTCTACACATTGATATCCAGTTATGCCAGCAGTATTTGTTGACAATGCTTTCTTTTTACCATTGTACACTTTTGGCTTCTTTGTCAAAAATTATATGTTCATAGATGTGTGGATTAATGTCTGGGTCTTCAATTCGATTCCATTGGTCCACATGTCGGTTTTTATACCAGTACTAAGCTGTTTTTATTATTGTAGCTCTACAGTGGAGCTTGAAGTCAGGGGTCATGATGCCTCCAGAGGCTGTTTTATTATACAGGATTCTTTTGGTTATCCTGGGTTTTTAGTTTTTCCGTATGAAGTTGAATATTATTCTTTCCAGGTCTGTGAAGAATTGTGTTGGTATTTTGATGGGGATGACATTGAATCTGTAGATTGCTTTTGGTAAGATTGCCATTTTTACTATGTTAGTCCTGCCTATCCATGAGCATGGGAAATCTTTCCATTTTCTGACATCTTCTTCAATTTCTTTTTTCAGGGACTTAACATTATTGTCATATATGTCCTTCACTTGCTTGGTTAGTATTACTCCAAGGTATTTTTTTATCATTTGTGGCTATTGTAAAGGGTGATGTATCTCTGATTTCCTTCTCAGCCTGTTTGTCAATTATATATAGGAGGGCTACTGATTTTTTTGATTTGATCTTGTATCCTGCTATGTTGCTGAAGGTGTTTATAAGCTGTATCAGTTCCTTGGTTGAATCTTTGGGGTCACTCAAGTATACTATCATGTCATCTGCAAATAGGGAAAGGTTGACTTCTTCCTTTCCAATTTGTATCCAATTAATCTACTTATGTTGTCTTATTGCTATGGCTACAACTTCAAGTACTATATTGAATAAGTATGGAGAGAGCGGACAGCCTTGCCTCGTTCCTGATTTTAGTGGAATTGCTTTGAGTGTCTCTCCACTTAATTTGATGTTTTCTGTTGGTTGCTTTAAATTGCCTTTATTATGTTAAGGTATATTCCCTGTGTTCCTGATCGCTCCAGGACCTTTATCATGAAGGGGTGTTGGATTTTGTCAAATGAATGCCTTTTCTGCATCTAGTGAGATGATCATGTGTTTTTTTTCTTTGAGTTTGTTTATATGGTATATTACATTGACAGAGTTATGAATGTTGAACCAATCTTGCATCCCAGGGATGAAGCCTACTTGATCATGGTGGATAATTGTTTTGATGTGTTCTTGGAGTCTGTGTGCCAGTATTTTATTGAGTATTTTTGCATCAATGTTCATGAGGGTGATTGGTCTGTAGTTCTCTTTCTTTGTTGTATCCTTGTTTGGTTTAGGAATCAGGGTAATTGTAGCCTCATAGAAAGAGTTTGTGAATGTTCCTTCTGTTTCTAATGTGTGGAACAATTTATGGTATTGGTATTAACTCTTCTTTGAAAATCTGGTAGAATTCTGCGCTGAAACCAACTGGTCCTGGGACTTTTTGGGTGGGGAGATTTTAATGACTCTTTCTATTTCCTTAGGGGTTATTTGACTATTTAAATAGTTTATCTGGTCTTGATTTAACTTAGCTGTGTGGTACCTATCCAGAAAATTATCCATTTCTTTTAGATTTTCCAGTTTTGTGGAGTAAAGTTTTTTGAAGTATGACCTGATGATTTTCTGGATTTTCCCAATGTCTGTTGTTATGTCCCCCTTTTCATTTCTGATTTTGTTAATTTGGATGTTCTCTCTGTCTTTTGGTTAGTTTGGATAAGGGTTTGTATATTTTGTTGTTTTTCTCAAAGAACCAACTCTTCGTTTCATTGATTTTTTTGTATTGTTCTCTTTGTTTCTATTTTACTGATTTTAGCTCTCACTTTGATAATTTCCTGGCATCCATTCTTCCTGGGAGACTTTGCTTATTCTTGTTCTAGAGCTTTCAGGTGTGCTGATAAGTCACTAGTGTGAGATTTCTCCAACTTCTTTATGTGGGCCTTTAATGCAATGAATTTCCCTCTTAGCACTGCTTTCATAGTGTCCCATAGGTTTGGGTATGTGGTGTCTACATTTTCATTGATCTCTAGGAAGTCTTTCATTTCTTTCTTTATTTCTTCCTTAGCCCATTGGTGATTCAGTTGAGCATTATTCAGTTTCCATGAGATTGTAGGTTTTCTGTAGTTTTTGTTGTTGTTAAAATCTAACTTTAAACCATGGTGGTCTGATAGAACACAGGAGGTTATTCCAATTGTTTTGTGTCTGTTGAGATTTACTTTGTGGCCAAGTATGTGGTCGATTTTAGAGAAGGTTCCATGGGGTGCAGAGAAGAAGGTATATTCTTTTTTGTTGGGGTGGAATGTTCTGTAGATATTGATTAAGGCTATTTGAGTCATGACATCAGTTAAGTCCTTTATTTCTCTGTTAAGTTTCTATTTGGGAGATCTCTCCATTGGTGAAAGTGGGTTGTTAAAGTCTCCCACTATTAATGTGTGGGGTTTTATATGTGGTTTAAGCTTTAGTAATGTTTCTTTTACATATGTGGGTGCCCTTGTGTTTGTGGCATAAATGTTCAGAATTGAAACTTCATCTTGGTGGATCTTTCTTGTTATGAGTATGTAATGCCCTTCTTGATCACTTTTAATTTATTTTAGTTTGAGGTCTATTTTGCTGGATATCAGGAATGCTACACCCACTTATTTCTTAAGACTGTTTGATTGGAAAGTCTTTCCCCAGCCTTTTTTTCTTAGGTAGTGTATACATTTGAATTTGAGGTGTGTTTCTTGTATGCAGCAGAAAGATGGGTCCTGCTTTCATCTTCATTCTGTAAGCCTATGTATTTTATAGATGAATTAAGTCCATTGATATTAAGGTATATTAATGACCAGTTATTGTTCATTCCTGTTATTTTTTGGTAGTAGTGTGTGTGTACTTCTTTTCTTTGGGGTTTACTACTAAAGCTTTATCTATTGCCTTGTTTTTGAGGGTGTATCTGACTTCCTTGGATTGGAATTTTCCTTCTAGTGCTTTCTGTAGGGCTGGGTTTGTGGATTAGCATTATTTAAATCTGACTTTGTCTTGGAATGTCTTGTTCAATCTGTCTATGATGATTGAAGTTTTTCTGGGTATATTAGTCTAGCCTGGTATCCATGGTCTCTTAGTGTCTGCATTACATCTGTCCAGGTCCTTCTGGCTTTCAAAGTCTCCATTGAGCAATCGGTTGTTATTTGATGGGTTTGGTTTTATAATTCACTTGGCCTTTTTCCTTTGCTGCTCTTAAAATTCTTTCTTATATTTTTGGTTGTGAGCCTAGCCTTTAACGGCTGAGCCATCTCTCCAGCCGGGCGGTGGTGGCGCACGCCTTTAATCCCAGCACTCGGGAGGCAGAGCCAGGTGGATCTCTGTGAGTTCGAGGCCAGCCTGGGCTACCAAGTGAGTCCCAGGAAAGGCGCAAAGCTACACAGAGAAACCCTGTCTCGAAAAACCAAAAAAGAAAAAAAAATTCTTTCTTTATTCTGTGTGTTTAGTTGTTTAATTATTATGTCGCAAGGGGACTCTTTTGGGGGGTCTATTCTGTTTGGTGTTCTATAGGCTTCTTGTATCTTCAAAGGCATTTCCTTCTTTAAGTTGGGAAAGGTTTCTTCTGTGATCTTGATGAATATATTTTCTGTGCCTTTGAGTTGGTATTCTTCTCCTTCTTCTATCCCTATTATTTGTAGGGTCCGAAATTATTCATGGTGTCCCAAATTTCTTGGATATTTTGGTTCATGACTTTGTTGGCTTTAGTGTTTTCTTTGACTGATGAATCTATCTCTTCTACCGTATCTTCAATGCCAGAGATCCTCTCTTTCCATCTCTTGCATTCTGTTGGTTATACTTCCATCTGAAGTTCGTGTACTCAGATTTTCAGTTTCCAGCATTCCCTCTATTTGTGTCTTCTTCATTTTTTCTATTTCTCTTTTCAGATCTTGGACTGTTTCCTTCATCTGTTTCATTGCTTTTTCATGATTTTCTTTCAGGGCTTTATTGTTTTCTTCCAGGGCTTTATTGTTTTCTTCTACATTATTTTTTCTTTCCTCTAGGTTTTTATAGTGTTCTTCCCATTTTTTGTTTGTCTTTTCCTTTATATAAGCCTCTACCTTCTTCATGATGTTATTCATAAGGCTGTTGTCTTCTGCTTCTTCCAATTTTTGATGTTCAGGTCTAGATGTTGGAGGAGAGCTAGGTTTTGGTGATACTGTATTGCTCTTCATTTTGTTGTATGTACTTCTGCCTTGATGTCTGCCCATCTCCTTGTGGTTTGTTCATAGTCTTATCAGCGCACTTGGTCCAGACAGAACTGACAGATTCAGGAAGTCTCTCTCTCTCTTGTCCAGATGGGAGCTCTCTTGTCCAGAAGGGAAGTCCAGGGCAGGATGGGAACTCTTGTCCAGATGGAAAGTCTGGGGCAGGATGGGCGCAGGGGGCCAGTCTCTAAGTCTCAAGAAGAGGCTGGTGTCTCGTGTGATGTTGGGTGTGGGGGCAGCGTTTGGAGATTGCAGGGTCTGCCAGGGGTCTTGGAGAAGGGGAGCCTTCCTGGTAGTGGTGGAGGTAGAAGAGATCCTGCCCAGTGGCCAGAACCTGGGGCCAAGTTGGGCAGGTCTTTCCTGGAGTGGCTGGTGCCCAGGCATGGGATCTAGGCTGAGCTCAGGCACTTACCTCTTGTCCAGAAGGGAAGTCCTGGACAGTATCACTAGGAAATATTTTAATGGGATAGAGACAGAATAATGTTTGAATCTGTACTTCCCCTAGGGCATGTGAATGCCAAACCTTGAAAAGAAATAAATGAATAAAAGACTTACTCGATCATAATATCGCTGTTAAATTTAGTCATTGTCCAATCAATTGTTTTGTTAAGTGGGTGGACAGTATAAGTTGGGAAAAATCCAACAATCACCACATTTCCTTTACCACTTAAATGGTAGTTCATTCTGACTAAGCACTTGCTGCTTCTGTAGGAGCACACAAGAATAGGAATCTGCAGAAAGCAAGAGATAAAAATCCAAGAGCACAGCATATTAACAAAGTATCTGCCCACCCTTGACTATGGTAAGTTGGACTCTGCAGGGTCCAACACGTATATACATAGCTCATGTATGTAAGTATTTGTTTATAATTCTATTGGTGACTGGAGCTATCCCTTGAAACATCCCAAGTTCTTTCTCAAAGGATTCTTCACTCCTGTGCTGTGGAATTACCCAAAATTACTTCTCTCAGGCTTTGAATCTGAGGCCTTGCTTTCAGAATAACAAACAGTATGCATAAAAATATTTTTTAGACTCTTTTCCAGCTATAAGCAGTATGATTTCATCTAAGACCATAGAGAATAAGTCCCAAGACATGAAATACTCTAAGTGGATTCTGCCACAAGTGTGAACCCAGAGACTGCTTATGGGAAAGCCATTTATGGTGACACAAACTTTTTTATACCAGATGATGCCATGGTAAATGAAAGGGTAAAGAGCCATATAGGGCCCATGGCAGGTCTGACCAAGTCACAATAGCAGACATCATGTTCTCTAGAGCTGGAGGCTCTCCATCCTAGTTTTGTTTTTCAGGAGTTACAGAATGTTCCTTTTTCTACAGATGTATCTGTGAACGTCAATATTATGTCCATGTCCCACTCTAAACAGTTTATGTCTCTTTCTGATGAAACTAACGGTTCTACCAAATCATTTCCAAATGAACAACTTCATGTTAATGCAGAAATCAAGTTTTCTTTTTGAATCTGAACTTTGACTTTCTGTAATATTCTTTTAACCACCATGAACCAATGAATTGTCATCATATGGCCAATCCCATACCATTGAGTCCACCCACTAATTATCTGTATCTGAGAACATAGTGTCATAAAGAAATATAATACTTTAGAAATACATCTAGGTTTTTATCCCTCCAAACACTGAGTCAAGACATTAAGAGAAGGGCTCTGTTTCCAAAAGCACGGGGATCAGTTAAGTCAGTGACTCCACTGTGTGTGTGTGGCACTCTAGCCATGATGCGTGTTAACGTAGTGGTGACCACAATGAAAACTATGCACAAAGTAGAATGTGAATCATTGTGCAAACAATGACTTCTCCTTGATACTGATGAATCAGTATTACTGGACTTGGACACAGTTAAGTGAGGTTCACTATCCTTCTTGCCCTCCTCTCCCTTAGCAGTCCAGCTGCAGGAGCCCTGCTTCCACCCTACCTTCACTACTTGAGGTTTCCATGGCTTGAATAGAATTGTATTACCCCTAACATTTATTGTCCATTGTTTTGTTAATCTTTGCCATTGTGACTGAGGTAAGATGAATTATCAAAATTCTTTTGATTTGCATTTCCCTAATAGCTAAGAATGATGATCTTTTTGGAGGTTTCCTGGCAATTTTTTCTTCTTTTTGTAACTCTCTGTATAGTTCCCAGGCCCACATTTTTGAATTGGTCATTTTTTTCTTTTTCTTTTTTTTTTGACTCATTGTTTCTTGGGTTCTTTGTATATTCTGGATATTAAGTCCTCTGTCAGATATCTAGCTGGTAAGGATTCTCTGCCTTACTCTTAGCCTACTTTTCACCTGGTGGATTGTTCCTTTAGCCATGCAGAAGCTTTAGTTTTATGAAATCCCACTTGTAGACTGTTGGCTATTATTCTTGTGTTAATGGAAGCCTATTCAAAAGGTCCTTTCCTATTTGAATATCATGTGGGGTATTGTCTGTGCATCCTTCTAGAAGTTTCAGGTTTAGGTCTCTAATAAATTTGGAGTCTGTTTTTATGTAAGGTGACAGACACTAGTCTAACTTCAATCTTCTGTATGTGGACATCCAGTTTTCTCAGCACTATCAGTTGAAAATGTTTGTTTTTTCTGCCACGTATGTTTGTGACATCTTTGTCCAATATGTCTGTTTTCCTGCCAGTGAGTAATGTTTTCATTACTATGGCTCTGTAATTTATCATAAGATCTGGAAAATAATACCTCAGTATTATTTCTTTGTTCTGATTTATTTGGACTGTCTGGGGTCTTTTGTCTGGGGTCCATATGAATTTTTGGATAATACTTTTCTGTTTCTGATAAGAGGTAGAAGAGGATTTTGATTGGAATTGCAGTGACAAAATTATTTTTTGTAAAACACTGATCTTTACAATGTTAATTTTACCAGTCCATGAGCATGGAATGTCTGTTATCTATTGTGTTTCTGTCTCTTTCTTAAGAGGTTTAAAGTTTTCATTGTAGAGTGCCTTCATTTCTTTGTTTAGATTTATTACTAGATAGTTTTTGAGACTCTTGTGAATGGGAGTGTGTTTATGAATTTCTTCTCTGTGCATTTGTTATTGATGTATAGAAAAGATTTTTTTTGAGCAAGTCGACTCTCTATCTGCCACAATTGCCGAATCAGTTGATCATTTCTAGATTTTTTTTCTGTGGAACTTTTGGCATTTCTAATGTATAGCATCATCTCATTAATAAATATGGGTAGCTTGACTTCTCTTTCGCTCTGTGCACTCTTTGACTTTCTTCTCCTGCCTTATTGCTCTAGGTAATACTCCAACCACATTTCTGCAAAGGAGTGGAGATAGTGGGCATCTCTGTCCATTTCCTGACTTCAGTGGCATTGCTTCAGGCTTTTTTCTATCTGAGATCAGGTTTTCTGTGGGTTTCTCATATTTAACTTCTATTGTGCTGAGTTGGTCCCTCTATCACCTGAACTTACAGAGACCAGACAGATATCTGCCTCCCAAGTGCTATGATTAAAGGTGTGTGCCACCACTGCCTGACCTCTATGTTTAACACTGAGTGGATCTGTCCTCTGATCTTCAGGCAAGTTATGTTTCTTAGATTCCAAATATCACCACAAAGCCATGAGTCTGGTTGAGGGTGACCCTAGTTTCCAGCTTGTATGTAAACAGTTTTTGTGTATGTGTGCATGTGTGTTTATAATCTTATTCATAACTGAATTTGTCTCTCAAATAATGCCAATTCCTTTCTCAACCAACTCTTACCTATCCTGTGGAATTCTGGAATATTTTCTCTCCATAGTCTGTGCATCCAAGTCCCACCATTCAAAAAGAAGAAGGTGAAAAATTTTGTAGCCTGAGATTTATCGAATCCCACCTGGGCCTGCAGCCACTTAGACCCAAAGAAACACACAGAGGCTTATATTAATTAAAACTGTATGGTTGAATGGCTCAGGCTTCTTGCGAGAGAGACCTAACACCTTGAATTAAACCATTTCTATAAATCTATACCTTGCCATGGGGCTTACTGGTAGCTTTACATCTTGCTTCCTCTGTGTTTGGCTGGAGACTCCTGACCCAACCTTCCTGTTCCCAGAATTCTCCTCTCTCATTTCCCAAACTATGCTTCCTGCCTGGCTACTGGCCAATCAGCACTTTATTTATTAAGCAATCAGAGTAACACATTCACAGCATACAGAGCGATATCTACAGCAAAATTTGTTTTCAGAACTTCACAGGCACTATGATTTCATCTAATATCACACAGAGCCCATACAAGGCATGAAATTCACCTGTGGATTTAGCAACAAGTGTGGACTAAGAAGCAGCTCATTTGAAAGACATTGTAGAGGATGCAAACATGATACACCAGAGGATGCCAATGTAGGTGAATGGGAGAATGTCAGCAAAGGCCTATCCTAATCATGGCCAATAACAGGACACCATGTTCTCTACAAAGGAACACAATCAATGTTAATTTTATTTGCCTTGGTCTGAAGGAGACATACAATAGTCCTTCTTATATACATGCATGCTAATGTAACTAATAATATACCCATGCCACACTCTATACAGATTATGTCTCATTTCTGCTGAAACCAGTGATCCTAATGAATTTAAAAATTCCAAATCAACACTATGAATATGTATTCTCTCAATGGTTTAATAAAGAATTTGACTGGCCAGTACCTCAACAGGATAGAGTTAGGAGGGAGAGCCAAACTAATAATGATGGGATGAAGAAGGGCAGAGTCTGGAGTCACCAGTCAGACACTGAGGGAGCAAGAGATGATACTGCCATGCTAATAAATGTACTGCCACTTGGCAGAGTGTAAATAAGGAATATGAATAAATTTAAAATGTAGGAGCTATTTAGTAAGAAGCCTGAGCTATTGACTGAACATTTATAATTAATATTAAGTCTCAGAGTGGTTATTGTGAAGCAACTGCCATACAGAACTCTTCTACAACAACAGTTATATTTCGTGGCAGAAATCAAGATTCTTATTTATATGTGAACTTTGATCTTTTTTATTGCTTTATTCTATAAGGTTACTTACTCTATCAATATATGGTACTTCCATATACCTAGAGTACTGCGTCTATTTACTACTGACTTTTTGTGGAGAACATGTTGATATCTAGAAACGTAATAGTTTAGAAGGATCACTATGGTTTTCCCCCAAAACATATAGCAAAACTGTCAGGAGAAATGCTGTGTTTCCAAGAGCACAGGGGTAATTTTTTCAACTACTCTACTGTGACTCTGCAAACTTGATACATTTTAGTGCAAATATGCCCACATTGGAAACTCTGGACAGCAATGGAGGTCAATCCCTGTGTATAAAAGGTTTTTGTGATAAATTAATATAGGTTAAATAATTTTACACTGTTCCCTGATATTTTTTTTTTTTTTTTTGGTTTTTCAAGACAGGCTTTCTCTGTGTAGTTTTGCGCCTTTCCTGGGACTTACTTGGTAGCCCAGGCTGGCCTCAAACTCACAGAGATCCGCCTGGCTCTGCCTCCCGAGTGCTGGGATTAAAGGTGTGCACCACTACCGCCCGGTTGTTCCCTGATATTGTAATGTGTTAGTACAAGCAGAAATTGAAGTGGGTTTTAGTGTGGGAACATGTTAACTATCACTAGCTTTTCTTCAACTATTGTCTTCATTGATTTTGTAACTACAGCTGAATATGTGGCCTAATGTGCCACTTGCAGATGCCTCATTACCGCCATACTGCAGGTCGCGCGCACGACAAGCACCCGCCATAATAGATAGTAGCTCAAACACGCAGGGTGCCGCTAACTTGAAAGAGACAACTAGGAACTGCTTTTAGCTCCGTTTTAGAATCTTTTTTCTTAGGTTTTAAGTGGAAACTCTTGCCAACCCTTTTGGGCGCCATTTGTAGTAATTTGTAAGTAATTGCTCATCATCCTTAGTGACCAGAGAATGCAAATCAAAACAACTCTGAGATACCATCTTACCATTGTCTGAATGCCTAAGATCAAAACCACTGAAAACAGCTTATGTTGGAGAGGATGTGGAGAAAGGGGAACATTCCTCCACTGTTGGTGGGAGTGAAAACTTGTACAACACTTTGGAAATCTGTATGGCCATTTCTCAGAAAATTGGGAATCAATCCCTCTGAAGACCCAGCTATACCACTTTTGGACATATACTCAAGGAATGCTCAACCATACCACAAGGACACATGCTCAACTATGCTCATAGTAGCATTATTTGTATAGCCAGAACCTGGAAACAACCTAGATGCCTTTCAACTGAAGAAGGGATAAAGAAAATGTGGTACATATACACAATGGAATACTACTCAGCAGAGAAAAACAGTGACATCATGAGGTTTGCAGGCAAATGGATGGAACTAGAAAATATTCTTAGTGAGTTAACTCAGACTCAGAAAGTCAAACGTGGTGTGTACTCACTTATAAGTGGTTACTAGATGTGAGGGAAGCAATGGTCAGACTGCAACAAAACCTATTTAGAAGAGACAGTGAAGTATACTTTGTACTCATTAAATGAAAAATCCAACAACAGGGTATTGCAATGTTAATCTTGTACACATCAAATACAGAAGTCCCCAACTTTACTAATGAAAGAGTCTTAGATTTAAAGCACAGATCAACCCCAGCACGGAGATGGCGGGTCCTTTCACTACTCCACTTTCAGCAACAGACAGGTAATATGAAGAAAGTAAATAGAGAAATTCTGAAGATAAATGACATCATAAGTCAGTTTTAACTCTATATTTCACACACCTTGTGGACTTGTAAACCTCTAGATAGAGAACGTATTTACAGAAAGTACTCTTTGTCCATTATGCACACAGCAGCCTTAAATAACCCATCAACACGAAATAATACTTTCAAAATATCCTCAAAATATGAGCATTCTGGCCCAGAAAACTTTCATTTTCTAACCAATGGAATATGAAGCTCAAAATTGTGAGCAGACAATTTAAATACAAAATATATTACTTTAAAAGCTTTTCTACATATACAGAGTCTGGATGATTTCAATAAGTTTATATGCACTATGTGCACAACAATGCAAAACTAAATGGGATGATTGTTCTCCATCTCATTGTGAGAACATAGGCTTAGAGCTTGGCATTTTGTTCTCCTGGGAACCAAGACACAAACACACTGTGGGCAACTCAAGAGGGGTATATATCTTCCCCAAATATTATTACATATGAATTTTTTCACTAAAAGTTTTTTACAAACTATGTTGTTTTAATAGTTCTAATAAAGTAAGAGAATCTAAAAAGATATTTCTCAAAGAGTACTCAATATATGTATTTGCATGTTCCAGAATTTCTATGTAGACCATGTTTGCCTTAAAAACATAGGTTCACCTGCCTGTGCCTCACAAATGCTCAGATTATTGGCATGCACCACCAGGATACCCAGTAAGATGCTTGGTTCTGATAAAACATGGCTTGTTATAAAATGGATGATTAATATGATTAAAAGTGAAAAGAAAGACATGCTAATTTCCATAGTTTAATCACTGCACATATTTATATATGATGAATTATCATCCTCTAGCCCCTAGATACCGATGTCATGATGATAAATGAATATGTATAAATAGTACTGATAACTATGACAATGCAAAACTTAAAGAAAATAGTTTTAGAGTGAAGCATGAAAGCTCTGCAATTTCTGAAAAATAGTTTTGATAACTGATAAATAGACCTTGTACATCTAAATGTTTGTGTTATTTTACAGCTTCAGTGTGACATAATATAAATATTAAAATAAATAATACCTTGTAAAAATGGTTTCAAACAGCCAGTGAGCAGATATTTATGTCTTTTAATTAGAAAAAAGTATCAATTGAAATATATCCCCAGTAAAATAGAATAAAAATCTTAAAATCTGACTTTTCATATTCTTCTAATACATCAATTGTTTCAAGCTATTAATATACAAATGCACACGTAATTGAGACAATGCAACTTGAACATACTAAGTCAGCCATATTTTTAAGATAGTATTAAGGAAAAGCACTTTAACACAGTGAGAAACTGTCATTATTACTTTGCAGGGAAATTAATCACCATGCATAAAGATTCTGTTAGTGTACATCAACATGTGCTTATGTAGATTAATCTGCTTTAATCAGATGGTAAACATATATTGTACCTATTAGACATTATTCAGTACCTATCAAATATTCATTTACCATCTTCTTAATTTTGATAAGAAAGTAAAATCCAATTAAAAAACTAGACTACACAAAATTAGTGTCCTATAAAATAATGCTAGCTCTATGACATATGGTGTTTTGTAGTTATGGTATTTCAGATAAATTTACTAATTCAGCCACAGTGAGGAAATTCAACTGGAGAATGACAGAACAATTGCTCTTTCAAATTACACACATAGTTTCTCACACCTACGTAAAATTTTTATCAAAAGCATGAAAGTGGTTGTGAAACTTGAAGTGCATATGCTTGCATGTGTCTCACTCTCTTTTGAAAGTGTAAATTGAAAATGGCTTGTCTAATCAAATATGTTAAATCCTTCTAGCTTTTATAAGGTTATTTTAGTTTCTTTCTGACTTCATAAGATATCAAATGACATTGACAAAGCACTCTCTTCTTGTACATATTAGACAAGCCAGCCACAGAGAGCTCATGTAATTACAAGTGTGATCTTTGCATGCATGGGGTTGCTGCTATAGAACCTGAAGAGAGATTCAGGCTGATTCAGAGTGATGCCTGAGCTGCTGGGATTGGAGAGCAGAGGAGAAGAGGAGGAACAGGGAGGAACAGGGACACCAACTGCTGTAAAGCAGAGGAGTCTCCTAGCATGCAAGATCCAGTGTCTGGTCGACTATACAGCACTGTAAGCTTACATGAAGTAAGCAATGTTAACTGGAGTCAGTTGACTCTTCCATAGAATATTTAATCTAAATGAAAATTTTTAAATTTTCCCAGCTACCTTTGATAAGTCCATTTCACACTAAACCTATCACAATACCCTTTATGTCAAATGACATTTCACACTCGAACATTTTCCCCTTCCACTGCCGAATTGATTACTTACTCGACAGCCATATTTCAACAGACACAGTAATGTCACATGGACAACAATCCATCTGTCCTGTATTTGTTTTAGGTGGGTTTCCATCCATTGCTTCCAATCTAGTTCCTGAATTATATATATATATATATTCCATGTTGCCTTTGTTGAGTTCAGACTAGAGTGGAAGCTGTACTTCTCATTTTCTGATATTTATTATATGGTTACCTCCAGCTATGGGCATGTCAGTCAGGGATAAAATATACCTCACTTCTTTCAAATCCTAGCACACAGGATGGTTTCTTTTTTGCAGGACTGAAGAGGTTCACGCAGATTAGTCTGACAGTATGCCTTAATCTTGCATCTTTGAGAATGCCTAGAAATGTATTTCAGAGTCCCAATCAAGTCAATGTGTGAACAGAAACACACTCATAACAATGAACAAAAGACGCATTGGATAAATTATATATGCAGCAAACAGGTGAACATGGTACATTATCAGATAATACAAATATTAAATGTCAGATGAAGGATCTGAGACAAACGAAGGCATTTCTAATGCATAGAGTAGTTCCCAGTGTCTAATTCCTACATTCCTGCTCTGAAATCTTCTGCAGCAAAGGAGACAATATTTGTCACTACAGTCTCACACAAGGAAATTGCTAGTAACTAACTTTAGTGACATCATTCCTTCTCACTGGAGAATGTGTAGACTTCTAGAATCCCCTCAAATATTCTATAAATCTTCTATTATATAATCATTTTCTTGCAGAACTAGCATTTCAAACATCAAAATCCCGTGGAGATATAGGCATGATAGAGAATATGGGGGAAATTTCTTATGTCTAAACAGAAAATAGGAAGAATAAAACCCGAATTCCTTCTTCTATTTGAAAATACCAGAAGAGTCACTAGGAAATATCTTAAAGGGATAGAGATGGAATAATGTTTGAGTCTGTACTTCCCCTAGGGCTTGTGAATGCCAAACCTTGAAAAGGAATAAATGAATAAAAGACTTACTCAATCATAATATCTCTGTTAAATTTAGTCATTGTCCAATCAATTGTTTTATTGAGTGGGTAGACAGTATAAGCTGGGAAAAATCTAACAATCACCACATTTCTTTCACCAGTTAAATGGTAGTTCAGGGAAAAATCTAACAATCACCACATTTCCTTCACCAGTTAAATGGTGGTTCATTCTTACTTAGCACTCACTGCTTCTGTAGGAACACACAAGAATAGGAATCTGCAGAAAACAAGAGATAAAAATCCAAGAGCACAGCATATTAACAAAGTATCTGCCCACCCGTGAGTATGGGAAGGTGGACTCTGCAGGGTCTAGCATGTATATACATAGCTTGTGTGTGTAAGTATTTTTTTATAATTTTATGGTGACTGGAGTTATCCCTTGAACCATCACAAGTTCTTTCCGAAAGGATTCTTCACTCTGCTGTGGAATTACCCAATAATTACTTCTCTCAGGCGTTGAATCTGAGGCCTTGCTTTCAGAATAACAAACTATGCATAAAAATATTCTTGAGGATCTTCTCCAGCCACAGGCAGTATGATTTCATCCAAGAGCATAGAGAACCATTCCCAAGACATGAAATCCTCTTAGTGGATTCTGTCATAATGGTGAACCAAGAGACTGCTCATGGAAAAGCCATTTATGGTGATACAAACTTTTTTACACCAGATGATGCCATGGTAGATAAGAGGGAAAAGGGCCATAAAGGGCCCATGGCAGATCTGACCAAGTCACAATAGCAGACACCATGTTCTCTAGAGATGGAGGCTCTCCATCCTAGTTTTGTTTTCCAGGAGTTACAGAATGTTCCTTTTTCTACAGATGTGTGTGTTAATGTCAATATTATGGGCATGCCCCTCTGTAGACTGTTTGTGTCTCTTTCTGATGAAACTAATGATGAAGTTCATGTTAATACAGAAATCAAGTTTTCTTTTTGAATCTGAATTTGACTTTCTGTAATATTCTTTCATTTACCTGAACCAATAGATTATCATCATATGTCCAATCCCATAACATTGGATCCACCCACTAACTATCTGTATCTGAGAACATAGTGTTATAAAGAAATATAATAACTTAGAAATACATCTATATTTTTATCCCTCCAAACACTGAGTCAAGATGTTAGGAGAAGGGCTCTGTTTCCAAAAGCACGGGGATTAGTTAAGTCAGTGACTCCAGTGTGTGAGTGGCACTGTAGCCATGATACGTGTTAACATAATGGTGACCACAATAAAAACTATGCACAAAGTAGAATGTGAATCATTGTGCAAACAATGACTTCTCCTTGATAGTGATGAATCAGTATTACTGGACTAGGACACAGTTAAGTGAGGTTCACTATCGTTCTTGCCCTCCTCTACATTAACAGTCCAGCTGCAGGAGCCCTGCTCCCACCCTACCTCCACTCCCGGAGGATTCCATGGCTTGAATAGAATTGTACTAACCTTAACATTTGTTGTCCATTGTTTTGCTATTCTTTGCCATTGTGATTGAGGTATGATGAATTATCAAAATTCTTTTGATTTGCACTTTCCTAATAGCTAAGAATGATGATCTTTTTGGAGATTTCCTGGCAATTTTTTCTTCTTTTTGTAACTCTCAGTACAGTACCCAGGCCCACATTTTTGAATTGGTCATTTTTTTTTTGATTCATTGTTTCTTGGGTTCTTTGTGTATTCTGGATATTAAAATCTCTGTCATATATCTAGCTGGTAAGGATTCTTTGCCATACCATGGGCCTCCTTTTCATGTGGTGGATTGTTCCTTTAGCCATGCAGAAGTTTTAGTTTTATGAAATTCCACTTGTAGGCTGTTGGCTATTATTCTTGTGTTAATGGAGTCCTACTCAGAAAGTCCTTTTCTATTTGAATATCATGTGGGGTATTGTCTGTGCATCCTTCTAGAAGTTTCAGGTTTAGGTCTCTAATCAATTTGGAGTTTGTTTTTATGTAAGGTGACAGACAATAGTCTAATTTCATTCTTCTGTATGTGGACATCCAGTTTTCTCAGCACTATCAGTTGAAGATATTTGTTTTTTCTGCCGCATATGTTTGTGACATCTTTGTCCAATGTCTGTTTTCCTGCCAGTGAGTAATGTTTTTATTACTATGGCTCTGTAATTTATAATAAGATCTGGAAAATAATACCCCAGGATTGTTTCTTTCTTCTGAATTATTTGGACTGTCTGGGATCTTTTGTCTGGGTCCATACGAATTTTAGGATAATATTTTTCTGTTTCTGTGAAGGGGGAGATGTGGATTTTGATTGGGTTTTTTGTCACTAATCGCTTTTGATAAAATGGTGATTTTTATAACGTTAATTTTTGCAGTCCATGAGCATGGAATGTTTGTTTTCTATTGTGTTTCTCTGTCTCTTTCTTAAGAGGTTTAAAGTTTTCATTATACAGTATATTGACTTCTTTGGTTAGATTTATTACTAGAGAGATTTTGTGATTCTTGTTAATGGAAGTATGTCTATGAATTTCTTCTCTGTGCATTTGTTATTGATGTATTGAAAAAAATATTTATTTTCGCAGCCCATTCTCTATCTGCCAAATTTGCTGAATCAGATGATTATTTCCAGATGTTTTTCTGTAGAACTTTTGGCATCTCTAATGTGTAGATAGCATCATCTCATTAACAAATGTGGATAGTTTGACTTCTTTTTCTCTCTGCACACTCTTTGAATTTCTTCTCTTGCCTTATTGCTCCAGGTAGTACTCCAACCACTGTTTTGTAAAGGAGTGGGGACAGTGGGCATCTCTGTCCTCTTCCTGACTTCAATGGTGTTACTTCATGCTTTTTGCCATGTGAGACCAGGTTGTCTGTGGGTTTTGTTCCATGATACGATGGTAAAAGTTTACTTTGGCGCTTTTGCAGAACAATAAAACAAAATGCAGAAGGTATTCCTCCCCTAGTGAACACTACAGCAGCTTCTCTGTAGATCATTGAGCACAGATCTTGAGAGGGTTCCTATTCTGAAAACCACTCAGCTTTAACTGTCACCTTGCATCCAGTTTCCCATACCTTGAGGAAGATTATTGTGTTTCACCACAGGTTTTAATAATAATCTAATCCCTGATACCCTGCAATCTTCCTTAGAAAATGATTGTTTTTTGAAGTAATCATATTGGAATAGGTAAACTGTGGATGGGCTCATATTATTTGGTTTCTTTAATAAATTACAGCCTATGTCATGGCTTAGATAAAGAATAAAGTATTGAAACAACAATGCAAGTGTGTCTAAGGTTGTCTATAGTGGATTCCAAGAGACAATTCTTTCTCCATCCATTTAAGGGCATAAAAGACACAGTGAAACATTTTTATTCTCAATGTTCCAGGATCATGGGGTCTATCCATCTTTTGTAAGAAGATACAAATTTTGAATTCTGTGTTACAATCATACTGGAAAAAGAATATCAATAAATAAATGGGTGAGTTCATGAAAGATTGATTTTAAGAATGACATGACTTTGCACAATTCCTTCAACACAATATGGGATGTTTGTTGATGTTGTTGCATTCCTGTTTGGAGTCTGAAATTAGCTGTTTAACTTTAGCTCTCAGAACTCAATAATACATTCTATGTTCATTCATATGTATTCTAAATCCAAGTTCATTTATCAATGTGAGAAGACAAATGTGACTAGCTTCTAGACTTCACATGTTTGTTACATATTGAAAGAATAGTAACTGTGGTTATATAAGGCTTCAAAGAGATCAAGAAAGTAAACAATTTTATCATGGAAAGGGTGATTGTTTCATGATGCTCACGCATAGTTTAGGGGTTGTGTATTTTTTGTGTTTGATTTTATTCTTTTATTAGAAAACTTAAATTTATATAATGATGAATTAAAATCAAACTCATCAAGATAGAAATCAAAGTAACCCTCTACAGACTATATATGGAAACAACTGTCAAGGCAGGATATGCCTTATCTGCAGTAGTGGCACAAATGTTCTATTGGTAACCAACTACTTTCTTATTGGATTCAAGGTGTGCTCAGTAGACAGAAATGCATGCCTGGTGATATAATCTGGCCAAGATTCCCAAGGGCAAATCACTCCTATTAATTATCTAAGTGAACATGGTATCAGACAGTCCTTTAAATTCATATCTCCACATTTCCTAGTCAGTGCAACTCTAGACATCATTAGAGAAGCACATTTGTGCAGTGGACAGTCGTTAGCATGGATACCCAGAAGTCATCAGAGTGCCGAGACTAAGTGACAGTAGAATAAGTGATATATATTTGGAAATATATATCAACCCATTGACATAGGCTCAGGGACCACCATGAAGGAAGACAAGAACAGGTTTTCAAGAATCAGAGGTTAGGGATCACCTGATCAAAGCAGTATCTTCTGTACAAAATAAGATTGCAACACTCATGAACTAATGCAAGCTCTGTTTGCTAGAACAAAGCCTGTAGATGAGCAATCCATTTAACCAGGAATGGAGATGGGAGTGGCTCCTTAATCCCCATGGCTAACTGAGAAGCTACTGAACTGTGAAAGCCTCCAGAAGGAGAATCAATTTTTATTAAAGGTATGACACCTGCTAGGTTAACCATGTTGTAGTAAATGAACTCCCAGTCATTAGTATATGGGCAACACATAGGCCACAGTGGCTTACATAAAATACAGAATATAAAATGCTGGAGGCGAGGTAAGGGCTGAATCTGGGAGGACTTGGTGGTATGATGTAAATATGAGAGATTATATACTCAAAGAGTTAATCAAAATATTGTATAAACAGCAAAACCCACAGAATATTACAGCATACAAAATAACATTGTTAAATAGAAAGTGAAGTCCATCTGGAGAAAAATTTAAACTTCAATTCTAAGCGAACACAATCTGTAATTTTGAATTTTCAATAAAAGATGAGATACTAGTCTAATCATCCATCTTTTGATTTTCATAAAAGTATTGTTTCTAGTTAATACTATTTAATTATAAGATTCATTTCTGCCAGAGACAATATTCTCATTCATGAAGTCCTTTAAAGTTTCAAGTCATCATGGTATCTCCTTCCCTGCTCTCCCACTCGGTCCCCACTCCAGCTCGACCCTCCCATTTTCCTGTTCTCACCCCCATTTCCTTGCCCTCCATGACCCCTTCCACCCCCAGCCCGCTCATGCAGATCCCATCCACTTCTCCTTTGCTGTACAATCCATGTGTCCCTCCCTGTCAGCTAGAATCTCCAAAGCTGTGGGCTGCAGTCTGCCATTCGTTGCCCTATATCATGGGAGTGGGAAGAGTCAGGGTGTCGGGGATTCTCTCAGTAATCCACAGGGATAACCCCACCTTAGACTGCTGGCAGTGATGGAGTGGGTGCCTGGACTGGTCTACTCTGGTGACCGTCAAATGAATACCCTAACTGTGATCATAGGACATTTTCCCAGTGACTAATTGAGGCAGATGCAAGGTTCCACAGCCAGGCACCATGATGAACACCGGGAATCCAGTAGGTGGGAGAGAGAAGGGATTCCAGGGGTGGCGGTGGACGGGGAGCTCATGATGGGAAGACAAGCAGAGATGACCGGCAATATTGGTTGAGACCCATGAACTGTGGACTAGTGGCTTTGGAGCCACCTTGCACAGCCTTGGTGAGGCGGGGAGTGGCTTGGACCTGCCTCAGCTGGCTGTGCCAGGCTCTGCTGACTCTCCATGGAGACCTTGATTTGGAGGATATGGAGATAGGGGGTGTCTTGGGAAGGAGGGCTGGGGGTGGGAGGAGGGAGGAGGGAGGATCTGTGGATGGTATGTAGGGTGAGTAGAAAATTTCTTAATACAAAAAATGGGAAAAATAATTAAATTAAATGTTAAATGGAGACCGTGGTTTCCTTAATTTTTCAGTAAAAATCCTAATATGACTATTATGTAGTTTTAAACACTTTCATTTATGAGAGGAATTAGAATTCTCAGAACAGAAAATCTACCAATACAACCACGTAAAAAAATTGACGACTAGAGGTAAAGACATAGAAAAGTCAGCCACCCTGATTTTTCTCAAACAAAACTTTAAATAAGTGTTATATGAACACAAGCATTCAGATGCCATGACTGTCAGTCTGACAGCCAAGATGCTAATTAGTGGGTAGTTTGTCCAATATGGACATGTTGGACAAAGTTATTCATGTCTCAAGTAAGAAAGAATGAAAAGACACAGTATTTTATCATGCTACTTAAAATGACACTAATTTGGAACTCACAAATGACTTATATCTGGGATTTTTCCATGAAATATTTTCAGACTATTGTTGGCAATGTGTGCTGACACCATGGATACTGGGATATTGAGTAATTAAATCCTAGGGACTGGAGAAGCAGCTGATGGAGTGTTGAAATATTCCTATTCCTTTTGTTTCCCCAACTACAATCATTTGGTAGTTCTAGCATGGCTTCTAAACTGCCATCTTACCTGATCTACTTCAATTCTTAGTAACAACAGCAGATGTACTAAAAACTTATTCCAAGGCCAGCAAGATGTCTTGGTGGCAAGAGACACTGATAGACCTGAGGCTCTGAGACCAACCCCAGGATTCCACAGTGACAGGAGAGAATAGATTCTGAGAACTACCCTCTGACTTCTACACCCACACTTTAAGTGTCTGTATTTACACATAAATGCATGCATGCATGCATGCACACACACACACACATACACACAAAATAAAAAATAATAAAAATTAAAATTCATACCATTTTAAGTGTGTGATTTCTTAGTCTTTCATAAAACACCTATCAGAAAAATTGTCATGCTAAATGATCAAATGGTAACAACAAAAACAACTTGGGGTTATTGGGAAAATAACCTAAATTCCCATTATGTCCACTTTTACACAAAACTCTAGTTTAATCAGGCAATGAAAAGAAAATTTGTTTGTGAAGGGAAAAAATAAAATTGTTATTTCCACTGGATGAAACTATAATGGTTAGAAAGTCCAAAATTTTTAACTAAACTAAAGAGTGAATGATGAGCTGAGCAGGTGTGTATGACTTTCAGCATACCTAGAGGAAGTTGCAAATTCAATATCATACCCCCAATAAAGTAAATATTAAAAAAATTATTGTTACACTGTTTAGTAACAAGATATAGTCAAGCCAGGAGGGACTCAATCTCCTCCATTATCAGGAGACCTCATGAGCATCCCCTTCATATATTAGGAAGTCTTCAGTGCACTAGGTTTCTAAACCATCCATCAACTGCTCCTCAATTTCAGCTGTCTTTCCCCGGATTCCCTTCCTCAACCCGGTTTCTCTTCACCCTGCCCACCTGACACCCCATTCCTGTCCCTCATCCTCATTCTACCCATAAATTCTCTTCCATTTGTCCCCCTGAAAGATTCATGCATTCTCCC
This sequence comes from Peromyscus californicus insignis, assembly GCF_007827085.1. Classification (NCBI taxonomy): domain Eukaryota; kingdom Metazoa; phylum Chordata; class Mammalia; order Rodentia; family Cricetidae; genus Peromyscus; species Peromyscus californicus. Next base: position 190,215,989 of record NW_026294562.1, read on the forward strand.
AGAGCCTTTTTCTATACCTAAGCTCTCTGCGTCTATGAGTTATAAGTAGGTTATCATTTATTTAATGGCTAATACCCACACATAAGTGAATACATACCATATTTATCGTATTGGGCCTAGGTTATCTCAGTCAAGATGTTTCTTTTTCTAGTTCTATCCATTTGCTTGTAAATTTCATGATGCCATTTTTTGTCTTGTTTTTTGAGACAGGGTCTTTTTGTGTATCTCTGGTTGAACTGGAAATTTCTCTGTAGACCTAGCTGTCATGAACTCACAGAGATCCCTCTGCCTCTTCCTCTTGAGTCCTGGGATTAAAATCATACACCACCATTGCCCAGCTGATGATGTAATTTTTTAAACAGCAGAGTAACACTCCATTGTGCAAATTTACCACATATTCTCTCATATGAATCACATACACACATATGACATGAACTCAGAACACAGCTACTTGTGCTGAGTAAAAAAATCAATAGTAAAATGAGTGACAAATCTGTCTAATAAAGGAGCAATCACCAGTAAAGTACACTGGTATACACCTATGAAAATCCCACACTAAATCCCATTATGTTATGCACTAATTTAAAAGCTAACAATAATTAGTAGAAGGAAAGCATTAATCCTGATTGATATCATCAATACAGATTCAGTTTTGAAACATGATTTTCTCATTTTCATATGAACATCTACTCCCATCACATCTGTCTATATCCACATCTTACACAGTCTTAGGCAGCTCATCACAGAACCAGGGGGCCATGCATGTGTTAAATGTTGATTTTTAAATATTCCACAAGATCCAGAGAATACCAGCCCTGTGTACCTCATCTCCAGTAATAAATAACATCGACCATCCTCACACCATGTAATTGCCCTACTTTCGTGCTGTTTGCTCTATAGTCCATATCATCTAAAGTTGTTTCCTCAGCCCACACAAATCAATGAGCTCTCCCACTGGCAATACATATTCTAGAATGCAGCTAAAATTCTATGAGCATGACAATGGAATAAGAACAGCTTACACATTGAATACAGGCTTCATTCCCAGTTTCTAATGTGTTCTAAGCTACTGGACACAGTGCTGCTTTGGAGTCACTACTCAGTTTTGAGATAAGCATGAGCAAATAGATAATGAAGGATAAATTTGAAGAAATAGGTCACCCGAAGGAACTGAATTCAGAGAAGGAGATCATGTTTTATAACCAAATACTCAACTTAGTTTCTCATGGAGAATGATGGCCTGGGCAATTCTGGACACAGTATAAGCCAAGAAATTTGTGGATTTGACCTGATTATTTCAGCATCACACAATGGAGAGCAGGGATACTGGTTGGTTATTTTGTCTCTGTGACTGATGTAGCATGGTCCATACTGCTCATGATCTATGAATGGTGGATACCATACACATGAGATTGAGTCTCTCTTATTTGCACTTGGGAATAGAACACACAGTGTGTCCACATGAACTCTGACTGTCATAGTTCATTTCAATTCTTTACCTTCACACCTAAGTGTCGATCTTCTGATATGTTCTACTGAGATCATTTCTAATGGTGTTCTAACAAATAACTCATTGACACTGTCCTGGGACCAATCTGCCCAACATTGCTTTCTCCCATGGACCTCAATACCCAGGGATATGAGCTGATGTCATAGGACCTGAGGCTGAGATGTCCTCAGGTTGTTTTCCAACCCATATTTTTTAACATCTGCTGTGGACCGCAACTGTAGAGCCCTAGGTCAGGGAGTGCTTGACATTTCTCCAGGGTAGTGGAGTCACCTGGAGAGCAAGGCATCTCATCCACATAAGTAAACTCTCCATTAGGCAGCAGACATAAAAGCAGGTGTGTATACACTGTTATCCATTTGATAAACTGATATGCATCCACAGAACAACAAGTGGTTTAGAGATTTGGCGGCAAGACCTGATGCTCACTCTGCATTTCTTCTTCTGGCTCCTGAACATCCCCCTCCTCACTTCCAACTTCACTCATCCCCAGTGCTTTTGGAGAATGAAGCAGAATGAAGACAAGTCTGGAGATGTGGTGACCGGTTGTATCTTTTTCCTTCTTGCAATGCAGAGCAGTGAAGTGGATGTGGACTTGAAAGATCATTCCAACTTAATCCTGGATGTGCTGTAAGTGTGTTTGCATTTTTCATATAAATGTCATGATATATAAAGTGTGACAGGTGTGTGAATGGGCAGAGCAATGCTGGGAGTTTCTGTCCTTTTCTCCCAATCTTATTCCAAGATCTGATGCAAAATGTTTTGATTTTTAATAATCACTGTTTTCATACTATCAAGGTGTGAGACTTTTAAATTTTATTCCAATTAGCCTCCATTTACAAGGCTGAAAGCTGAGTTAAAAATAGCATTCTTTACTTTGTTCTACCATAGGTAGCCTTCTTTTTCACAGGTGCTATTGTGAGGTAGACAGTGGTGCCCTAAGAGAAGAAACTCCAGACTACTACAATGAGTTCAGCAGTCACAAGTTGCATTCAAGTCTCTTTCCAAGTCTGCTAATGTCACATGTATCAGTGTGTGACTCCTAGTGCAGAGGCAGGGTCTCAAATATTTGTGCCACTCCTCACTGGGGAGAGTATCCATGTAGCCATTTAGTTAAGCTTTCAGATACTCTGCATGTGATCACTCCACACCTCTGAAGCTGTGAGGAGGATGTATGAGATCCACCTACTGTGAGGTACTTGGGTGTGTCCTTTGTCTTCCCTCACTTGAACACATGCACAGTTGCAGACTTTCAGGAATTGCAAACGTCAAGTCTGTCTCTCTCTTCAAAGTCAAAAAGGAATGTCTGCCTTTCAAATGCTGTGTTTTCATTCTGAAAACACTAGGATATCACTTAGAGTGGTGACTGCTTACTCCCCTTCTAATTGTTAGAGCGACAGGTGCTGCCTGTGGTAGCTGTCAATGTTTGAGAACTGGGATGAAGACAATAGGTCATCTCTACTGTTGTGAAAGATGTGTGCACCTGATGTTTTAAGTCTAAATATTTTATTCTCTGTTACTAACATTTTACCTCTATTCTTCTTTTTCTTGTTTCTTTTTTTGTTAAGTAATTTTTTTATTAATTTTACATACCAGCCGTGTATTCCCTCTCTTCCCTCCTCTCACCCCTCCAGCTTTCTCCCATCCCCAAACCACTGTTCATTCCCTCCTCCAATAAAGTGTCCTCCATGGGGATTCAGCAGAGCCTAGTACATTCAGTAGAGGCAGGCCCAAGGCCCTCTCCCTGCATCAAGGCTGTGAAAGGTGTTCTGTCATAGATAGTGTGCTCCAAAAAGCCAGCTCCTGCACCAGGGATGGATCCTGATCCTACTGCCAGGGGGCCAGTTAATCAGATCGTTACACAACTTATGCCTTATGCAGACAGAGAGCCTAGTCCAGTCTCATGGAGGCTCCACAGCTTTTGGGCAAAGTTCATGAGGTCCCACTAGTTTGGTTTGGTTGTCTCTGTAGGTTTCTCTATCATGATCTTGATGCGCCTTGCTCATAGAATCTCTCTTCTTTCTCTTTGACTGATGTCCTGGAGTTTGGCCTGGCTCTTGGCTGTGGATCTCTGCAAGTGCTTTCATTAGTTACTGGATGAATGCTCTATGATGACAGATATGGTATTCACTGATATGATCACTGGGGTAAGCCAGTTCAGGTACCTTCTCATCTATTGCTAGTAATCTAAGCTGGGGTATTCTTGTGGAACCCTGGGACCTTTCCTAGTACTCAGTTTCTAGCTATCGCCATGATGTCTCCCTTTATCATGGTATCTCTTTCATTGGTCTCCCACTCCTTTCCAATTACATTTCGACCATGCCATTCCCTTATGTTCTCTCAATTAATTTTTTTAAAGGAATCATTTTCACAATATTGAGTATTCCAGTATATATATATATATATATATATATATATATATATATATATATACATACACACACACACACACACACACACACACACGTGTGTGTGTGTGGAAGATTTGCCCATCTAGTAATGATATATTCAGTTTCAGTTTCTTCATTATTTTAAAGTTTTCTTTATTGATGTCCTTCAAGTTTTCATTAAGTTTATTTTACCATATTTCTGAGGACCTTCCCTAGTACTAATGAACTCAGTTTCTTTAATTTCTTTCTCAGCAAATGTGGTCTTCATATGTAGGGAAGCAACTGAGTTTTGTGGTAATTTTGTATTCTGTCATTTTGATGTAAATAAGTTTCTGTGGAATGTTTAGGATCTCAAATATGGAAGCCTGTTATTGGTTTCTCTTTTGTTCATTGATATGAAAAGAGGTTGAATTTTTGTCCCAAGTATTTTTGGCATCTAGCAGATGACACTGTGATTCATTTCTTAAGCCATTTATGCAATATATTGCATTTATAGATTTTCTTATCCTGATCCATTGTTGCATCTCTGGAAAGAAGCCTACGATCATGGTGAATGATTTAATCTAAGGTGTTCTTTAATTGGTTTTAAAAGTACTATATTAAGAATCTACAAATAGCTGGTCATGATGGAGCATGTCTGTAATCCTAGCACTCTGGAGGCAGATATAAGCAGTCTCTGGTAATTTTAAGACCAACTTTGTCTATACAGTCCATTCCAGGATAGCCAGGGAGACATAACTGACCCTGTCTAAAAAAAATATAAGGGTGTTTTATTAAATGATCATATAAGTTTTGTTTTGTACGAATCTTATTTAGACATCAGAACGACACTGCCTTTATATCTATATTTAGAAAGTACTTCATCCATTTCTGTTGAATGGACTAATTTAATAGCTCAAAAGCATTGGTGTTGGTTATTGGAAGATTTATTTGCATCTAGTAGTGACTACTTTTAATCTGGTGGGTTTTTACTTGGAAGAAGATTTTTTAATACTGTTTCAAACTCAATCTAACAGATACCTGCTGTGGGATGTTCTGTATGCCACATGTGTTTCTGATTGGTTAGTAAATAAAACACGGATTTTCCAGTAGCCAGGCAGAAAGTAAAGGCAGGAGGAGAGGAAAATTGTGCAAAGTGGAAGACTGAAGCAGAGAGACACTGCCAGCTGCCGCCATGACAATTGAGATGTATGGTACTGGTAAGCCATGAGCCACGTGGCAAGGTACAGATTAATAAAAATGGGTTAATTTAAGATATAAAAACAGATAACAAGAAGCCTGCCATGGCCATACAGTTTGTAAACAATATAGGTCTCTGTGTGTTTACTTGGTTGGGTCTGAGCAGCTGAGGGACTGACGGATGACAGAGATTTGTCCTGACTGTGGACCAGGCAAAAAAACTCCAGCTACAGATACCTAAAGAAAATACAACAAGAATATCATTCAAACAATTCTCAGAAATTGAAGGGAAAGCAATAGAAACAATGATATTTTAAAAACTCAGTATGTTTCTGACACCAAATCTAGGTAAGGAATCATCAAAATAAATCAACAGAATAAAGGAATAGGCAATTATAGGCAAATATTACTGATGTATTTAACCAAATATTCTCCAGAAAATGCATGCAATCCAAATTCAAGTATGTATCAGCATTATCCACTGTGGACTAGGTGGCTCTATTCCAGGTTTGGAAAGATGGTTTAACACCAAAACTCAGTGAATGTCACAGATAGCTTTAACAGACAAGGCAGACATGACATGATCATTTCAACTGATGCAGAAAAGGCATCAGACATTCTACAGTATCCCTGAAACTTTAGGGATAGAAGGATAATGTCTCAGTGGGATAAAGGCAGCACAGGACAAACCCATGTCCAGCATTACATCAAATGGAGGATAACTGAGAACCTTCCCTTAAAAACACAGAAGGAGGGAAGATGCTCATTCATATATCACAAAAGTAAGTCTTGCTCATATTCTGCTAAAATAATAAGCCCAGAAAAAAGAACTGAATGAATCAAGAAAAGAAGTCAAATTTTTTTCATCAGTAGATAGTATGGACTTGTACATAAGGTACAAGGCCAACACTCCCTGAGTGTGTCTTAGACCTAAAGCATACCATCAGGAATAGAGGAGAATACAAAATCAAGATACAAAAAATCATTTTTGTGTACAAGGAATAATGATACTGAGATAGAAGTCAAGAAAGCAACCACAGTTACAATAACTTCCCACAATAAAATACCTGGGAAAAAATGCAACCAAGGAACTCAAGGGTCTTCATGGTGATGATTTTGTAACCGTAAGGAAAGAAAGAGAAGACAATGGAAGATGAAACCATCTGAAATAATGATGGGTTGGCACAATCAATGTGTACATTAATACTTGGTTACATTACCAAAATAATCTAAGATTTTACGCAATCTCCTTCAAAATTCCATTGAAACATAACTAGAAAACACAGGCAAAAACAATCCAAAATTTCCCATAAAAAATCAGACTCCAGATAGACCAAGCAAAGGTGAAGAAAGGAACCAATGCTGGAGGTATCACAACACGTGTGTCCCATTTATAACCTAGGGCAAGAGTAACAGAGTATCACAGTGCTAACTCAGTATTATATAATATTTCAACAAAGCAAAATGGAAAACTCATAATTCAATTCCATGGGTACAGTCACCTGGGCTTTGACAAAGGGTTCAGCTACAACCAGTGTAGAAGATTCAGTCTCTTCAACAAATATTGGTAGGAAACTGAATATTAAGGATTAGTATCTCAAATGTATAAGAACATCAAGCAAATAATAGCCAAATTAAAAATGGGGTAAAGAATTAATCAGTGAGATCTCAGAAGATTAAACACAAATGTCTGAACAGCACTTAAAGAAATCATTCTTAGCCATCACAGAAATGCAAATAAATACTCCTTTGAAAATTTCTCTTACATCAGTCAGAATGGCCAAGATCAATAAAACAAATGACAGCCTATGCTGGTGAGGATTCCAGGAGTGGGGAACACTTATTGATTGCTTGTGGGGGTAAAAACATGTGCAGCCACTATGGACACCAGTGTGACAATTCCTCATGAGGTTGTGAATCTATCTCCTTCAAGATCCAGCAATATTATTCTTGGGCACATACTCAAAGTATTCTGCAGCTTGCTACACAGACACTTGTTCATAATTTTCATTCTTTATTTATTTATAATTGTTGGAAATTGTAAGCATCCTAGAACCTCATCAACTGAGGAATGGATAATGAAATCATAGCACATTTGACTATGAGGGTTTTTTTTTCAGTTGTAATAATTTTTTTTTAAAAAGGAATTCCTGAACAAGGCCAGAGGCCCACTGTCAGACACTGTTCTGTGTTTGGGGAATCCTACTGGAGAGAGAGAGAGAGAGAGAGAGAGAGAGAGAGAGAGAGAGAGAGAGAGAGAGAGAGAGGAGCATAGGAGCCAGAGTGATCAAGGACATCACAAGAAAACACACAGAAACATCTAATCTGGGATCATAGGGGCTCACAGAGATTGAAACAACAAGAGAAAGCCTGCATGGTAGTGACAATTTTGTAGCTTTGTCTTCTTAGGGACTCCTAACAGTGCTAACAAGGGCTATCTCTGATACTTTTGCTAGCATTGAGACCCTACTATTTATCCTGGGCTGCCTTAGTACAAGGGGAGGTGCTTAGTCTTCCTGATACTTGATATGGCATAATTTGTTGATAACCATTGGGGGCCTGACCCTTTCTGAATAGAAAAGTAGGAGGAGTAGATGGGGAGGGGAAGAAGTGAGGTGGGGGAAAGGCTTGGATGAGAGGAGGAAGGGGAAGCTGTGGTCAGGATATAAAATAATAAATAAACTTTAAGGAATTCCTAATATCCAGAAGTAAATATTGGAACTAGTGAAAATCATCTTGAGGAATGTACCTAAGACTCAAAAAGAAAAAGACAAATACATGTTTTCTTTTACATATGACTATTAGCTTTTAAAACTTTGATATGCATGCTACCATCTGAATAACCACAGAAGTTAAATATGTAGTAAGAGTCAGGTGGAGGAGAGGATCTAGCTTGAAGAGGGAAATGGAACACACTGTTATGGAGAGACACAGGGAAAACTAGAAAAAAAAGATTAAATAGGGAGGGAATGGCAGAGAGTGGTGAATGTGGGTGTGTTTAGAAGGACAACTCACACTCAAGGCCAGTTGAAAACTATTTGTAAACTGGTACTTGGAAGGTTCCTAAAGTGTTTACATGTGTAAAGGAAGTCTGAATGGAATCACCAAATAAAGGGGGAACAGTGCCCCAGCTAGACATTTTCTGCACCAAATATTTATCTAATGCCAGGAACAGGCTACATATCTTTTGAGTCATTAGCCAAAGGGGATCCATTAAAACTACGAAACATCATTGGCTTTTCCCAAGGCTATGGGTTACACTACACAAGTTTCTGTTAAGGCTTTATTGCAGAAGACACCACTTATTATTTCATTGAGCATGGACAATTCAAGCTAGTGCTCTCTAAAGCCTTCACCACCACTGACTTGCATTCATGGTACTGGAAGGTATTCTGCATTCTACCAGAGGGGAATTGTAACAACCAATCCAGCTAAAGACTTTGTGATCTACAGTGATGACCTGCCTGTATGATACATAAGTACAATAATGCCATAAGTACTAGGGGTTTAACCAACCAATGTCTGACTGGATTTAAAGTCCACTCCATGAAATGGAACTTGACCTGATATGGATAAAAATTCCCAGAAGCTCAGAGTATACATGTCAAAGACATAGGGGGAAATCTAGTACAATTATTCTGTTTAAGGAGCACAGCAATAAATTGAATCATAATGATATTCTGCTATACCATTAATCAGTGCATCACTCAGCTCTCATCAGAGAAGATGCTTCTCCTAGTAGATGGGAACTAACCCAGAAATCCACAACTGAACAGTGTACAGAGAGTGAGGAACTTTGCAGCTCATTGTCTTCAGTGAATTTTCTCATCAATTCCATCAACTCAAAGCTCAGAGATCTATGTGGAAGAGGAGACAGACAAAATTACGAGTCAAAGGTGATGGATAACTCCAAGGAAGCAGTGTTTTTCTGACACTGTTACATATATAAGCTCACCCAGACTGTGTGAGCATTGCTGTGGGATGGTCTGTATGTCAAATGTGTTGCTGATTGGTCAATAAATAAATCACTGATTGGCCTGTGGCCATGCAGGAAGTATAGGCAGGACAAGGTGGAAAAGAGAGCGGGGGAAGTGGAAGGCTGAGAGAGAGAGACACTGCCAGCCACCACCACGACAAACAGCATGTGAAGATGCTGGTAAGCCATGAGCCATGTGGCAAGGTATAGATTTATAGAAATGGATTAATTTAAGATATAAGAACAGTTAGCAAGAAGCCTGCCATGGCCATACACTTTGTAACCAATATAAGTCTCTGTGCTTACTTGGTCAGGTTTGAGCGGCTGTGGGGCTGGCAGGCGAGAGAGATTTGTCCTGACTGTGGGCCAGTCAGGAAAACTCAAGCTACAAATGGCGCCCAACATGGGGCAAGAGTTTCCACCTAAAAACTGAGAAAAAAGATTCTAAAACGGAGCTAAAAACAGCTTCCTAATTGTCTCTCTCAAATGAGCGGCAGCTGCCAGTTTGAACTACTGGCGGGTCCCTAGCGTGCATGCTCGACCTGCAGTATGGCGGGAATGAGGCCTCTACAAGTGGCACATTAAGCTGTATGGTGGATTTAGCCTTTGCTAGTACAAAACAAAACAAAACAACAACAACAAAAAAGGTTTCTTGGCTACACACTGCTTTGATAGAAGCATAGACCCACTATTTCTGAGAGTTGATGGCTCCCAGAGCTGGCGGAAAACGTATCACTGCCATGTTGGCAAGCTGAAGTGGGCGGAGCCAGCAGCCACAGCGCCAGCACTGTTTCAGGCTTAGAAGGCTGCAGTTTAAAGCAATAGGCTCAAGCTAATATAAAAAAAATAAGCCACGGAAAGATGGCTACCACACAGAGAATCTGGATTATGTTCTCTTTGATATTCGTAACTGAAGAAAAACATTTGATTGCAAAAGCTGTTGAGTTATGCCAAAATGTATATTTTAAAGGTACCTTGACTTCAAAATTTGGATATAAGGATATGTTGCTTTGGAAAGGAGGCTCTGCTTTTGTTTCCACAAAAAGCCAGAGGCTATGGATTTGTTCCAGATTAAGATACATCAGGTTTGACCAGTCAAGACCCCCTGAAAGGTCTCCAATGACACCATGGCCCAGATGATCCAACATCCAAAACCGTTTCAAGGCAACTGGCTCAGACGATACACCCTCATGGACTACTCCATAATCTTAAATATTCTTTGTTTCCCCATAAGATACAGCACCCCCCTCCAGCAGGAAGTAGTAAGAAAAGCTACGCCCAAATTCCCAAATATACCAAGCTGACTTTGGAGATGTGTAAAGGTTAAAACCTTCCTTTTTAAGAAAAGAAAAGGGGAAATGCTGTGGGATGGTCTGTATGTCAAATGTGTTGCTGATTGGTCAATAAATAAATCACTGATTGGCCCGTGGCCAGGCAGGAAGTATAGGCAGGACAAAGAGGAGAATAGATCGGGGAAGTGGAAGGCTGAGAGAGAGAGACACTGCCAGCCACCACCACGACAAACAGCATGTGAAGATGCTGGTAAGCCATGAGCCATGTGGCAAGGTATAGATTTATAGAAATGGATTAATTTAAGATATAAGAACAGTTAGCAAGAAGCCTGCCACGGCCATACACTTTGCAACCAATATAAGTCTCTGTGCTTACTTGGTCGGGTCTGAGCTGCTGTGGGACTGGCGGGTGAGAGAGAATTGTCCTGTGGGCCAGGCAGGAAAACTCTAGCTACAGAGCATGCCCAAGACTTGTTTAGTTTCAAATGGTACAGGTTCAGATGGTGTCTCATAATTGTGAGGAGCAAGTGCACACCAATTCTCACCCCTAAAAAAGAAGCTATTTGAAATTGGTACTTGCTTTGAAATGAAAAATCTGTTTTCTCCAGTGGAGTCAAACTGAGTATATTATTAGACACATTTTAGGACCAGTCCCATGCACAGAAGTAGTTGGATAACACAAAATGGAGAGAATGGCATTTTTGTAGACTTTTTTGTCTTAATTTGCTTTCCTTGGTCTTCTTTGTGTATTTGTTTATTTTTTCAATTTTTATATTTATTATTATATTTTTATTTATTTATTTTCTTGATTTTACATTCCACCCAAAGTTTCCCCTCCTTACCCTTTTCCTAGGTCCTTCCTCCTTTATCGTCCAACCTCACCATATCCAATCTTCCTTCACTGTTATTCTTTAGATACAGGAAGGAATCCCATGGATATCATTGAGTCCTGGTATATAAAGCTGCAGTGAGAACAGGCAACCATTCTTCCACCAAGGTTGGATCAGGCAGTCCAGCAGGAGAAATGGATCCCAAAAGCAGGCAACAGAGTGAGAGACATCCCCCTGCTCTCACTGCTAGGAGTCCTACTTGAAGACCAATTTACATAATTGTAACATATAGGCATGGAGTCTTGGTCAGTCCTGTGTAGGGTCCCTGGTTGTCCTTTCAGTCTCTGTGAGCCCTTCTGAGCCCAGGTTAGTTGATTCTGTGGGATTTTATGTGGTGTTCTTGACACCACTAGGTCTTACAATCCTTGCTTTCCCTCTTCTGCAGTATTCCCCATGCTCTGCTCAATGTTTGGCTGTTAAAATTTGTCCCAGCTACAAGATACGTTGGGGTAAATGTGGTGCAGAAATTGTGGGAGTGACCAACAGATAAATGGAACAGCTGGAAACCCATACCATGAGAGGAAATATCCCTTGAGGACCAGGACTCAGAATCAGGATATCCCAGAGACCTAGGATAGAACCAAACAAGAATGGAAAAAATGTCAATGGAATGATTCCAAGTGATATTCCTTTATAGTCATAAACTGATGTCTAGACCAGTTGTCATAAGAGACACTTCACACATCAACTTGTGGAAAGAGATGTCTATTTGGTTTTTGATGTTTATTTTAATTTTCATTTTTATGTTTTTTTTTCTTTTTTTTTTTCAGAGCTGAGAACCAAACACAGGACCTTGCACTTTCTAGGCAAGTGCTCTACCACTAAGCAAAATCCCTAAACCTCCTTGTGGTATTCTCTTTTCACTTTTCTCCTCTTTTTTGATTTGTTTTTAAAGAAAAATAGAGGAAAAACAATATAAACGTAGGTAGGTAGGTAGTTGAGGAGGACCCAGAAGAAATTGGGAGAAGAGAAAAACATTGTCAAAATACACTCTAGGGAAAATTTCAATTTAATAGTATGCTATCCCCCCCCCATATATAAAGTGGAGAAGAGACAGCCTACTGAAGAAATGGTAGTGGAAAACCTGTCAACCAGAGGTTGAAAAGAAGTATCTCTCAACCATTGTCCTGTTCCAAAATCAAGTCCAAATGGATCAAACACTTTAGTGTAAGTCCAGAAATCATGAATCTGATAAAGAAAACATGGAGAAAACATCTAAATATATAAATAACTCAGGGAATGAGACCACATTTTAACAAGTGTGATTTCATAAACTAATTTTGTTTGCATTCAAAAATGCTATGAGCAGGTTAAGAGGCAGCCCACACAGATGGAAAAATATCTACTGGCTGTACTAGACTGAAGAAAATCTAGAATATAGAAAGTAGCAATAAACTGGGGCTGTAGACAGAGTCGTCAGATAAGAGTACTTGCTGATCTGTCAAAGCATCTGAGTTCAGTTTCAACCACCCATGTTGGCAGGAACCTTAAAACCACTTAAAATTCCAGCTCTGCAGAATCCAGCTTCCTCTTATGGCCCACAAGAAAACTGCATTCTCAAGCTTCCTATAGATACACACACATATCATTTATCAAATGTGCATCTAGTACTCAAATTGCCAAGATCAAATTCTCTGTCAAAGTGGACAAGAACACATTTCTAATTTTTGTGACATCCACTCTCATCAACTGTTTAGGTTTTTTTCAAGCTCTCAAGCATCTCCTGTTTTTCCAACCTTACAACACAGGGGAATTTGTCAAGCTATATCTGAAAATGACATCAAATGCATGATAATCCTGTAGTGGGTAGCCATTCCAGCTTTGATCTGGAAGTTCCAACCCCCATTGAGACTTCGGCAACTGTCACGCCTACAAGGCGGGGCCAAGGGAGGTGCCTGGGGACCCAAGATCTGGATCGGCGGGCACTCTCTCTGTTGCGGGACCCTGGATAGTGGAGGTGGACCAAGCAGAGCTCCAGAGAACACCGCTGGACTGTGATACACCATCCCCAGACTCCGCGACCTACCTATCCCTTAATTTGTAAGTTATGCCATTAAATAAATCTCCCTTTAACTACGTGGAGTGGCCTTATTAATTTCACCAATATAATCCTTGTATTAACTACAAAGCATTAATCTATAGTGCCTTATCCATACTAAATCCCGTGCCTTCATTTTCAGAACACCACCTGAAGACTACCAGTTTGCTCTGCCTTTGGCTTTTGCTGTGGAAGAAATCAACAGGAATCTATATCTTCTACCAAATGTGTCTCTCATATTTATCTTCCTCACAGAACTTCCTCATGATAAACAAGCATTACAAAAGTTCATATACATTACTACAAAAAGGGAAAGACCTCTTCTTAACTACAACTGTGAATATAAGCCCCAATGTCGTGTAATGATTACAGGACCAATGTTAGCACAATCCATGAGCCTGGCACACTTTTTTGCGCTCTACAAATATCCACAGGTGAGGTTGTTTGGGTGGTAAAGTATGAAATCTTTCTCATTTATTGGCTAAGCCTGATGCTGAGGAGAGTATAAGGGGGAGATTGGCTTTATATTAATGTAAATCAAGTTCAAGTGTAATTAATCAGCCACTCAATAGGACATTCCCAAATCATCATTTAATATGTAGATGAGAAGAAGAATTAGCAGTCAAGGTGATTTTCCTTGAACAAATTGTATAAAGTTGATTTTCTGCAGGTTTCTAACAGTGTAGTATAACTGTAGTAATAGGGAAAATTGCCCTTCCTGTCATTTCAAACTGGTGCTTCACACACCTCAGGGCTTCCATTGAGATTTCTGACAGTCTTCTACCTCATACTGCTCCCTGTGTTTTATGCTCTTCAGCTCACCTATGGACCTTTCCATCCTATCCTGAGTGATCGTGAACAGTTTCCCAATCTGTATCAGATGGCCCCCAAGGACACAGCTCTGGCCCTGGCCATGGTCTCTTTGATGCTTCACTTCAACTGGAACTGGGTTGGGCTGGCCATCTCAGATGATGACCAGGGTCTCCAATTTCTCTTAGATCTGAGAGGAGAAAATGAAGTCCAAAGAGTCTGCTTAGCCTTTGTGATCGTGATCCCAGTCAACATGGAGTTATACATGTCAAGAGCTGAAGTGTGTAACAACCAAATTGAGACATCATCCACAAATGTTGTTATCATTTATGGTGACACAGACAGTACTCTAGCTGTGTGCTTCAGAATGTGGGTGTCACAGGGTATACAGAGAATATGGGTCACCACTTCACAGTGGGATGTCATTACAAGTAAGATAGACTTCACAGTTGACTCATTCCATGGGATTCTTGCTTTTGCACACCATCATGCTGAGATTTCTGGTTTTAAAAATTTTGTTCAGACATTGAACTCTGCCAAATACACAGACCTATTCCTGGCACAACTGGGGTGGATGTACTTTAGCTGTAAAGCCTTCACATCTAACTGTAACACACTGGAGAATTGCTCATTGAATTTCTCACTGGAATGGTTAATGCTACAGAGTTTTGACATGACCTTTAGTGATGATGCTTATGATATATACAATGCTGTGTATGCTATGGCCCATGCTCTCCATGAAATGCTTCTTCAACAAGTAGAAAACCAGCGAATGAACACTCTGAGAGAACTGCATTCTGACTGCTCACAGGTACTGTATCTTTCAATGGATGGTACTTGGTGTCATCAATTTTATAATCTTTAAAGAGTCTCTCACATGCTGAAACCAGTATTTGTCATGTATGTGGTGTTCACTATAAGGGATGGTTTGCATAAGTGTACTCACCTGATTCTGACACCACTGTAGGCTCTGGGGACCTTATCCCTCATGATTCTCTGATAGCTATATTACAGGAAATAGTGATGATTCAGTTCAGTAGTTACTTGTGTACCTGTGTGTGTGTGAGTATATTTGAGTCTGATTTTCTGTATGTTTTTGTGTTTGTTTCTGTGTATGTGTTTGTGTCTTTGTGGGTGTCTAAATGCATTTCTGTGACTTTGTATGCATGTGTATAGATGTGCTACTTTGCTAATATGAATATCTCTCTCCTGTGTTTGTTCATGACTGTGTATATGAGCACATATTTGTTGTGTGTACATATGTCTCTTTGTGCATGTTTTTATCAGTGTGTGTCTCTGTGTGTGTGTTTTTTGTCTTTATGTGTCTATATGTTTCTGTGTCTGTGCCTGTATTTGATTGCTTAGGTTTGTCTGGATGTGTGTGTTAGTATGTATGTGTGTTAATGAGTGTGGCTGTATTATGTTTGTGCCTCTGCATGGGTGTCTGTGTGGAAGTGTTTGTGTGTGTGTGTGTGTGTGTGTGTGTGTGTGTGTGTGTGTGTGTGTGTGTATTTATGGTGCATATTTATATTTGATGTTTGTGTGTATGTCTGTGTTTGTGTTTGATGGTTTCCCCTGAGAGAACTAAAATTCTAGGAACACAATGACTTTATTTATTCACATGCTTTCATTGAGTTTCTCCCTTGGGCACCTTCAATAAAGTTGCCTTAGGATGAAATAAAATCATTTTCAGACTTAAAGGAATATAGAATAAAGAATATTGCCTATCTTTCAGCTTCACCTATTTCTGAAGAATATGCACTTTGTAAATCCTGTTGGAGATGTAATAAATATGAATCAGAAAGAAAAACTGCAAGCCGAGTATGGCATTTACCACATTTGTAATTTCCCCCATGGTGTTGGATTTAAGGTGACAATAGGAGAGTTTAAGCCATATTGTCCACATGGTCACCAGCTCCATTTATATGAAGATGTGATAGAGTGGGCCACAGGAAGTAGACAGGTGGGTCTGACCAAAATGTATTGATGTACACTTAAGAGCTGTAGCCACTGTCAAGTGAGACCATTTGGGTTTCTCTGTGACTTAGTGAAATTAGATGGTTGATCATGCAAAGACTCAATTTTAAACTTCTAGATGATGTTTCTTCCCTTCAGATTTTAAAAATATGATTTTTGGGGGTAAGTTTTTGAAAATCTAAGACAAACATATTATATATTTTTATCATATCAGAAACACTCTGATTTATAAACAAATATAAAAGTAGATATGACCAACATTTGATATTATTCCCAGTAAAGTTATCAATATTCTCTTGGTCCCATTCTGATTGCTGCCCATTGATTTTCTTCTCTTTTGTTGAATCTCTAATCCACATGCTGGAAAGACTGAAGCTATTTTAAGGAAATATTTGGAATTAGGAACAGATATGCAAGTCCTTAATTTATATTCTATAAATTTATTCAAGTATGTTGACTAGAACATCCTAAACTGCCTACTTGTTTAACAATCCATTCATATTTTCATGGGCCACCTAGATATTTTATTAATAAAAATTTCTTTTTTATACTTTTTATGTATGTATTTTATTTATGTTTTGCCTGTATATAACTGTTCCGTATGAGTATTAGGTATGTAAGTATGCCTGGAGAGGGTTTATGATACTGAGGACCTGAATACAAATTTGAGCCTAAGTGTAGGAGTTGGGGGATTGAGAAGCAAGTGTGATAGGTTGCTGAGCCACCTCTCAAGCCTTCAATCATAATTTCTAAATGAATTCTTCATAAGAAGAGCATTGCTTTGCACCTTAATTCTTGCATAACTCATTCAAACAAACAAACAAGCAAATGAAAAAGATTTGTATTGTTTCCTTGTTTGGTTATACAAGCACTCACAGTTACAATAATTTGGCTTTGAGAAAATTTGAAAATAAAATATCCCATTATGTGTCCCCAGATATATCATAGGTATTAATTCTGATGTGTCTAGTTTTATAGTATCTGAACTACATTGCTTACTACAATATTGTTTGTTGCGTTTGAAAGGGGTTTACTTCTAGAAAGCGTGCAAACTTAATCTGAAGTGATACCTCAAGTTGCTAAGATAGAGTTAAATAAGGAGTTAATATTCTATTTTCACAGTATGAGAAAATTATGTTCAGAGAACAGAGCAAATGGGTTGAAGTTTTAGCTACTAGACTGTACCACTAGATCAGAAGAGAGCAGTGAAATCACAAGTCTGCTTCTACTAGGCCTAACTTGAACGAACATTACAAAACATCCACCAAAAGGATAGGGAGGACTAAAAACTAACCAATACGTGCCGTATTCTAGATATGCAAATTGTAAGCAGAAATGAAACTTGCAAACAGTGAGGAAGCAGGACTCCAAATAATATAATCATAGGCTTACAAGACAGTGAACTCAATGACATACTAAACAAAAAATTCAAAGAAAATTGTAAGAATGTTCCAGATAAAAGAGCATACAAATTACCTCTAAGGACAATCCAATTAGATCACAAACATTTGCAAACAATAAGGAATTTTATGAAGATGTGACAAAAATTCAATAAAGGTACAATAACAGTGAAGAATTGATACTAACATTCTGAAATTGAAAGAAACAACAATTCACACAGCAAACTGTATAAAATGTCTTACTAAGAGAATGTCTCAAGTGGAACAGGCTATCAAGACTTGAAAGAAGACACATGAATTATAATTCAAACTATGACAAAGATAAAACAATAAGGAAGGATGAAGAAAACACAAGAGACTTAGGGGACATCAATAAAAGACCAAATTAAGCAAGCACAGGCACAAGAGCAGGACAACATGTGAAAGGATCAAAGGTATTTCTAATAAAATGACAGCCAAAATTTTACCAAATGGTGGGGAAATATGGCCATCCAGATACAGGAGACAGTCCCAGTGCCCAACAGACTGGTTCAGAAAAGGACCTGCCTTTTTGGAATATTACTTAAAATCTCAATTATGCAGAATAAAGAGGAATTTTAGGTTACAAAATGGTCAATTTCATTGAAAGTCCTCATCATAATCACAGAAGCTTTATTCATAGACACTTTAAACGGAGGAAGTATCAATTATGTGTTTCAAACAGAGGCAAAATTTCCAACTTCAATTACTATACCCAATAAAGATATCCTTCATAATTTCAGGAAGATAGAAAAACTTGTAATGGTGAACACAAATTGCAGGATATTTAGCTATTGGAACATCATTAAGGAAGACATTTCCATAGTGTCTTTACACATTACACACTCCTTCACACTGAATATTAAGTTAATCAGTAAATGTCACAGGAATGTGTAGACTACACTAGACCACAAACAGAAAAGCAAAGGTTTGAAATCCATCAAAACTTACAAAAACACAAATTGACAATAATCACAAATAACTTTCATTAATAACTGACTTTGAAGAATCCCACTCTCTAATCAAAGGGCACAGACAAGGAAATTTTTTCAAAAGCAAACAATATTCTGTTGCTCAGAAAGAAAACACTGCACTCATAAAGAAGAAGAGAGTCTCAGCAATAAAGGAAAAAGACCATTCCAGGTACAGTGAATCAGAAAGAAGAAAATTGTACTTCAATCAGTGAACATCGATGGAGAATTTCTCAAGTAAATACTGGCGAACAGGTCTCAGCAGCACATCAGAAAGATCAATCCCTATACACTAGGTGACTATATTACAGAGATGGAAGGCCGCTTCAACATATTCAGGTCAATCAAGTATAATATGTGACATAAATATATGCTAGGATAGAAATTATACGCTCATTGAAAAAGATACAGAAAATATCTTGAGCAATGTCTAGCATCCCTTCAGAGAAAGCAAACAAAGAAACATAAAAAAACACATTTGAAAAGAAGAAAGGACATTTTCTGACAAAGTAAGTTTTTTATAAAACAGAACATAGAAAACATTGTACTACATGGAGAGAAACTTAAAGCATTTCCACTAAATACATAAATGGAATCAAGTGTGGTGGTGCTTCTCAGAATTAATGAAAAATTAAAAATTAGGTCACCAATATGACCAAAGACCAATTAGACAGAGGCAATTTTTCAATTAAGTTTCAGTTTTTTCTTGTATCTCTGCTTTGTGTCAAGTTGACAAAGTTAAGCTACACAATGGGTGGGTAGGGTGTTCAGTTCAGGCATTCCAGTGGTGACACAACATATACTCCTAGATCTTCCTGAACTTTTAGTAGTTCAGATGCACCTCAACACTTCATCAATTTATTCTCATATATTCATGTGTGGACTTGTACAATGTACAGAAAGAAATGTGTTCACTCAGGTCAAGTATAGAAAGAAAACTTGTTAACTACTCAACATGATGAGATGCTATAACTATTGAAGGAGTAGTCAAACTCCTGGCCCAGCATCTGTCTGCTTTTCCTCAGATGCCCTCTGCTGTGTGCAGTGTTGCTTGTCCCCCTGGATTCAGAAAAATCCGTCAAGAAGGAATGGCAGCCTGCTGTTTTGATTGCACCCCCTGTCCAGCAAATGAGATTTCCAATGAGACAGGTAAGTGTTTACAGTAGGGAGAAATCCTTTAGATTGACTTTCTTCTTCTATCCAACTGTGATATGACTTCTGCTATCCAAACTGCACTTTCGAAGGGGCCTGGAAGGGTGCTGCACTGCTGTGTGATATTCGCAAGAGAAGACTGCTCAGACATAGGTTTAAGCCAAGTAATGTCTTCATTAGCTGGATGTCATCTACAGTTGATGTTCAGGACCCCAGTGTAGCACTGAGCTTTTCTCAGGGTGAGATATGAAGCAAAAGAACCATGTTCTGGGTTGACATACTTCAGTTACCAAGAACAGTGAGCCAAAAGCAGATATACAGAAGCTAAAAAGCAAAGTCAGTACATTTTGAGGCTTTCCCAGAACTATAAGGAGTATGATGGATTAGTCCTTTGCTTCAGTTTGGCAAGTGGTGCTGCTAGGTGGTGAGTTTTATAGTCTGAGTGGCACTTCTATCATGGAGTCAGTTGAGCTAGGGAGGGTTCTGGGGACCTACTAAGTTCTGTGGCCCTTTTGCAGCACAAATAAAATCTATTCCTTTCCTAATTTTGTATTACAAGTATGTGATCAATAATAATGTCCTTATAAAGAAAAACTGTACCTTCATATACATATTTGACTCACTGTAAAATCATTGCTGGCAGTATTTTGTAAAAGAAAGTGTTTTGAAAAATCCAGCAGCCCTGTGAGGGAATTCTACACTGTATCTGTCCCAATGATTATATCTCTGTGAAGGTACATGTAGACTAGATTGTAGTCATGAGTCTTTGTAAATATTTGGTTATTCATTTATCCTACTTGAATGTATGTATGTATTCCTGTGTGAGTTGATGTGCAGGAGATTGTGGAGGCCAAAACAGTGCATAAAAGCCCCTGGAACTTGAGTTACAGACAGGTATAAGCTTCCACATGGATGCTGAGTCCAAACCCTTGTTCTCTGCAGAGCTCTAAGCACTCTTACCTGTTGAGTCATCTCCTGCCACTGAAGTCATGAATGCTACACAACGTGTTCTTGCCACTGCCCACAAACATTGCTGACAAAGAAAGATATTGTGTCACTGTGTGTTGGGATGGTAAATAAGTATTATGTGGTGGTGGGCATGCAGTTTATACAGCATTGGATGAATGGCTAGTATTTTGTGTTGTCATTTAGCTGACAGGAGAGTGGGGAAGACAGCATGAAGATGTGAATTCAGGGTGCTACCATAAGGCTGCAATGGGAGCCTGCTATGGAAACTTTGGGAGGATGCAAGTGTAGCAGGAATCTTAACAATTCTTATTAATAAAATCAAACCTGAGGCCAGTTATTGGGGTGAATGCTGGTAGATCAGATGCAGAACAAGCCACAGCTAACCTCACCTGGCCAGCTTCTCAGCTGGTCCTGTTTCCTCAGACTGGAAGCTTCTGTGTCCTCAGCTGAACTGCTGCTCGAAAGCCTGAAGTTTAATCAGCTAAAAGCTTAACCAGTCAAATGCTTCTAGTTCCTGGTCCTCACGCCTTATATATCTTTCTGCTTTCTACCACCACTCCCTGGGATTAAAGGCCCACTTTCTGGGATTAAAGGCGTGAGTCACCATGCTTGGCTGTATCTTTGAACAGATGGATTTCTGCCTCTGGAATGCTAGGATTAAAGGCATGTGCTACCACTGCCTATCTTCATGTTTAATATTGTGGCTGTCTTGTTCTCTGAACCCAGATAAGTTTATTAGGGTACACAATATTTTGGGGAAAACAATGCCACCACATGCAAGTGCTGTTTCTTCCATGTGAGGGAGGTTTTCAGAGATTTTTAGACTGATGCGATTGTAGTTTGTCATGTCTAAAGATTGGTAATTGTGGGTAAAATTACTAGAAAAAGCTATAGTGAGACAGATCTATGTGATGTATTTTCTCATGTTCCTGTTTACTAGGTCAATATGATTTCATATCAAAAAAGAGGGGAAAAGTGTGGACACTTGATGGAGAGAAAGACAGGTGTCCTAATAAAGATTTTTGTACAAAGTAGAAATAAATAATGTCACAATAATATAAATAAAAGTTTTGTAGTGAAGAGAAACAGCCACAATTATTCCAATTAGAGTGTGCCATACATAATCCATATAATTAAACTGGTTAGTCATTTGGAGATAGCCAAATTCAAAGGTAAGGCCATAATTGTTTTTTTACTTTTTTTTGCCAGTCATTGTCTATAATGCAAAGAACAATTAAAAAAGACATTTATAGTGTTGGAGAGATGGTTCAGCGGATAAGAGCCTGGGCTGCTCTACCAGAGGTCCTGAGTTCAATTTCCAGAAACCACATGGTGGCTCACAACTATCTGCAATAAGAACTGGTACCCTCTTCTAGTGTGTAGGCATACATGCAGGCAGAGCACTGTATACATACTAAATAACTAAACCTTTAAAAAAAGGTATTTAGGGTTGGTGAGAAGAGTTAGCAGGTAAATCTCTTGCCACAAGTCTGATGACCTGAATTCATCTTAGGAAGCCCATTGAAATGAGATGGAGCCAACTCCTACAAGATGCCGTCTTGACACTTTGCACTGTATACACACACACACACATACACACACACACACACACACACACACGCAAACACTCACACATATGTGTAAAAAATAAACAGAATGTAATAAAATTGATTTAAGGTAATAACTATAAAGGGCATTTGTAATAATAAATACTGACGAAAATAAACCAAAACTTTATGTTTATGAATATTTAAATTAGGCATATGTAGAGGGTAGTAAGTCCATACACTTCCAGGTCCATGTGATGGTCACAGGAGGCATTTGATGCCCTTTGTACCAGGATTAGAGGTAGCAATATGGCACTTTCCATGTTCTGGGAACTGGACTTATGTCCCCTGTAAGAGCAGACCATGTTCTTAACAGCTTAGACATCTTTCCAGCCCCTTAAAGAACAACAAACAAAAAATGTAATTACAGCTGGCCATGAATGCTAGGTTGAGTTTAGTCATGAAATGACTTAAAATCCTTTAAGCACTTCATTGTTCTCCATTATTATCCACAATTTAGCACAATTACAATCATATTAACCTTACTTGCTGTGGTGGAAATTACAACTTATGAATGGGGTATTGTAGTTCAGTTCAAATATTCTGTGTTACCACTCTCACTCTGGAGTTCTCATGTTGTCTTGTTCATGCTGTTTTACAAATAACTCCTTCACCATTAAGTACATTAGTAGAACCTCGGTCGCTTGGAGAACACAGAGGTTTCCTAGTGATATCTGAGCTTGCTTTACCAGCATGGCTTCCTAAGAGGATGATTGGACCTCAGGCCTCGGTACTAGCTGTTTGGTAGGGTCTACATTTAGTTGTATCTAGTAAGGGGAGGTATTTTGCCTCCTCCTTTGGCATTGATATAAAAAGCCCTTTGGAATAAAGTTCTGGGCTGGTGGATTAGGATCTATGCCCCTCTGAGTTGATCCAGTGTTTCTTTCTCTCTGTATCTCTTCCCTCTATATTTCTATCTAAATCTCATATCCGTCACTCCCCAAGAACATCCAGGGGGAAAATGTGGTGGCAGGTCCCTACACAGGTCTCATATAGAAGGAAATTAGGGAAGGAAGTAGGTGCTCTGTGCTCACAAAGGTGGTTATATAAGATACAAGACTTCTGGATGCTATGTGTTTATTGAGTTTTCTACCTTAACAGTAGGGTTATTTCATTTTATACATTGCTGGGTATCCGTATTTCCTGATGAGGATACAACTAAGAGCATCATATTTCATTAATTTTTCTTAAGAATTTCATACATCATTATAAAACCTCCCTCTCTCCCCATTCTATTTCCCACACATCACATGCAACAAAATCTCTCAAACTCATGAGATCTTTTCATTTATTATTTTCAAGCACTCTTTTTTATTTACTGCTTTCTCATACACATGCACTTGCATGCACACACACACACACACACACACACACACACACACACACACGATTCTATTTGTTGTTGCTCAGGTACTCATGTGTTTGGTGATGATCATATGGTAATAAAAAAGCTATAAGAAGTTTCATCCTGGATAAGATCACGTCTCCATCTCTCATGAGGGCAACACTTCTAATTCAGACAGAAAGATTCATGTTATTGTGATCTGCGTTTGTCCTTGAAGAAGATAGACATTGTGAAATGGAAGCAATGCTCTTCAGAAAAGTCTCAATTACTTCTTTATCAATAAAGTATGTGAATAGTGTAAAGTTTCCAAAATATACTGGCATGACCTGTCCATAAGAAATGCTGAAGTTGCACTAACAACACTTTTGCTTTCTGCATCAGATATGGATCAGTGTATGAAGTGTCCAGAGGACCAGTATGCCAATGCAGAGCAGAACTACTGCCTGTACAAAGATGTGACCTTTCTGACCTTTGATGACACCTTGGGGATGACTCTGTCCAGTATGGCCTTGTGTTTGTCTGCATTCACTCTTCTGGTTCTTGGGATCTTTGTGAAGCACAAAGACACTCCCATTGTGAAGGCCAATAACCTCACTCTCAGCTATATCTTGCTCATCTCCCTCATCTTCTGTTTCCTCTCTTCCTTGCTCTTCATTGGCCATCCCAACTCAGTCACCTGCATCATGCAGCAAATAACATATGGAATTTTATTCACTGTGGCTGTTTCCACTGTGTTGGCCAAGACAATTACTGTGGTTTTGGCTTTCAAAGTCACTACTCCTGGAAAAAGGATGAAGTGGTTCCTGTTATCAGGGGCACCAACCTACATCATTCCCATCTGCATCATCATCCAAATTATTCTCTGTGCAATCTGGCTGGGAACATCTCCTCCCTCTGTTGACATTGATGCACACTCTGAGCATGGCCACATCATCATTGTGTGCAACAAGGGCTCAGTGACTGCTTTCTATTCTGTCTTAGGATATCTGGGTTCCTTGGCCCTGGGGAGCTTCACTGTGGCTTTCTTGGCCAGGAATCTCCCTGACACATTCAATGAAGCCAAATTCTTAACATTTAGCATGCTGTTGTTCTGCAGTGTCTGGGTCACTTTTCTCCCTGTCTACCACAGTACCAAGGGCAAGGTCATGGTGGCTGTGGAGGTCTTCTCCATCTTAGCCTCCAGTGCTGGCTTGCTGGGATGCATCTTTTTCCCCAAGTGCTACATCATTTTGTTAAGACCAGAGAGAAATTCTCTTCAAAGTTTAAGGGACAAAACATTTTCCAGAACTCACATTTCATAAATTTCAACTGACAAATGTAATGTTACAGAACCACCTATTAGGATACAATGCAAGGTTATTCATTAGGTACTGACTCTCACTGTTTCTACTAATGGTGGTGTTTATCAGTGTCATGTATACTACTTTTATCTATATTGTCTCCCATATCCTTCTGCTCAGCTACCTAGTTTTACAGGACTTGGCATTACAGAGTGGAAGTGTTCTCTTTGTCTTTAATATGTAATAATATTTGAAATAACTCAGAGGTTTCTTTTTGATAACTTAGTGAATATAAGACTTTGACAGCAATTGATTATTGGAGAAATTGAAGGAAGTATGTGACGTCATGTTTGCAGATGAAGGCAAAACAATGCTACCCCTTGTAGGGTGAAGACTATAGAATTCTGATGCATCCTGGGAATTAGAGAAGTAGAACTTAGGAATGAGAGGGATGTTTCAATAAACAGATATTGCACAATATTACAGAAGCTGTAAGATGTCTCAGCAGACAAAATCATGTACTGCTCCTGTAAAGTGGCAGAGTTCAATACACAGCCCTCATAAAATGTAGTTCATACCCACCTGTCACAATAGCTCCAAGGGATCAATGTCTTCTTTGGGCCTTCAAGGACTATTATACACATGCACATACCAATACACTCAACACACACACACACACACACACACACACACACACACACACACACACACACACACCAGAATCCTAACCCTTTCTTTCTATCAGTAAAAAATAAACAGATTTCTATGGGATAATAATAAAATTAAATATACTAAGATAAAAGAAAAATAACACATTAGATTGAGCAAAACAAAGAAAAAGACGGAAAGGAGCCCAAGAAATGTCAGATAAATCGGAGACCCACTTGGTTGCACATTCTCAGTCCCATCACAACTTTAAAGTGGCAGTCATTGTATATACTCAAAGAAACAAATATGGTAAAATGAGAGAAAAAAATAAGAAGACAAAAGAAAACAAGACAAAACAACAACAACAAAAAAAACCAAGAAAAAACAACAAAGAAACAAACAACCAAAAAAGTGAAACACCCTGACATGATAGTGTGAGACAAGAATCATCCAAAGATGCCACTGAGTTCATATTCTGTTGTCCATCTACTGTTGAATATGCAGCCTACCCTTCAAAGTAGTTCACTGCCCCAGTGAGACTCCCTTGGATGAAACTAAACTTTCACTGGCAGTTGGCTATCAACTGGATATTGCTTCTGGGTTTGGAATGAGGCATGTGTCCACTTCTTCTTTCAGCTCAAGTACCCTGCACTGGATAGTTTTTTTGTCAATCTGATGCAAGCTAAAGTCATCTGAGAGGAAGGAACCCCTATAGAAGTAACCATCT
Organism: Peromyscus californicus insignis; assembly: GCF_007827085.1. Classification (NCBI taxonomy): domain Eukaryota; kingdom Metazoa; phylum Chordata; class Mammalia; order Rodentia; family Cricetidae; genus Peromyscus; species Peromyscus californicus. Next base: position 190,242,165 of record NW_026294562.1, read on the forward strand.
TATTCAATAAGAAACATGGAACCAATGCAAAGAAGAAAGCCAAGAGGTCAGAGCAATAGCTAAGAGCTAAAAACCTTACCCTTTCTCGCGCTGGTCCTACCTCTCCGAAAGAGAGCTACTTCCTGTGTGTTTGTCTTTATAAAGACTTTCTGTTCTGCCTTCTCATTGGATGTAAACCCAACCACATGACTGCCACGTCACTGCCTGTCTGTACAGACCTCCAGGTCTTCTATGGTTGGTATTGAGATTAAAGGCGTGTGTCTCCAATGCTGGCTGTATCCTTGAATACATAGAGATCTACTTAGCTCTGCCTACCAAGTGCTGCGATTAGAGGCATGCACCACCACTGCCCAGCTTCTGTGATGGCTTGCTGTTAGATCTGATCCCCGGACAACTTTATTTATTAACATACAAATCACATTTTAGTACAATTAAAATATCACCATAAACCCCAATTAAGAAAATGTTTTCAAGCTGTTGGTGGTGGTGCATGCCTTTAATCCCAGCACTTGGGAGGCATAGGCTGGCACACTCTGTGAGTCTGAGATGAGCCTGGTCTTCACAGTTAGTTACAGGATAGTCAAGGCTATGAAAAGAAACCCTGTCTTGATGGTTCCCATGCCCCCAAAAGAAAATGTCTGCATGAGATCCAGCTATAGGGCATTTTCTTAATCAGTGATTGACAGCTCAAAGTGGGTGGTGACATTCCTAGGCTGGTGGTCTGGAGTTCTATAAGAAAGCAGGCTGAGCAAGGCAGTAAGCAGCACTTCTCCATGGCCTCTGCCTCAGTTTCTCTTTGATTTTGGTCCTGGCTTCCTGCAATGATGGACTCAAATGTTTAAGTGTATGCAAAATAAGCCCCTTCCTCTCCAACTTGGCTTTTGGCCATGTTGTTTTATTGTAGCAATAGAAACTCTAACTAAAACAAGTTGGTACCAGGAGTGGGATCTTGCTTTGACAAACCTGACCATGTTGTTTTGTAGGAGGATTGTGGAGGGACTTTGAAACATTGTGTAAGAAAATCCTTTGAGTGTTTATCAAACAGTAGCTTGGAATATAAGAATGTTGAGGGCAATGCAGAAGATGGGAACATGGCTTGTGAAGTTTCAGAGGGAAGTTTAAAGACTCTGTTGAGGCCATTTATTAGTTTGAATTAAGATTCTGTGTCCCTGGTTAGCTGAGGCTAAGTAATCAGCTAAGCTTAACAAAATATCTGAACTACTAAAGTGAAAGCTTTGTTTTACTGATATACTCGATGCTGGTTGGCTGGAGTTGAGAAACTAGTGGTGACTAAGAAAAGCCCACGGTGGTGGTGGTGTACACCTTTAATCCTAACACTGAGGAGGCAGAACCAGGCAGGTATCTGTGAGTTCAAAGCCAGCCTGGGTATAGAGTGAGTTCCAGGACAGGCACCAAAACTACAATGAGACACACTGTCTCAAAACAAACAAACAAACAAAAAAACTGAAAAACAAAAACACACACAAAAAAGAGAGGCCCAACATTGCTGAGTTGAAATCCTCTGACAAGTGATTCCTGAGAGCACAGACATGCAGTGTCCAAGAGGCAGTTGGTATTTCATGCTGGCCATCAAATTTGGTGGTGTGAGAGTCACCCAGGTGGTACTGGTTTTGAAGGCATGAATTGGTCATGGATTCCAGCTGAAGCCTGGCACTGTGAGAAGCCAGGAGATGCCATTGGTGAAGGTGGAAGTACACTAGCAGTTGAAGGTCCAAAATTAAAGGAGTCATATAGAGAATTTGAGGCTTGGAACCATGAAGAGAGTCCATGAGAGGCGTTGATAAAAGTGCAGCCATGTTGCAGCAGAAGACCCAGCACTATGGTTGATTTCAGTGGTGTGGGATGACTGACAAGGACAGCAGCAGCTATAGAGTGGAGCCATTCTGAGCCTGGAAGACAAGCTTTGTGTGCTGCAGAGGATGGAGCTGAAGAAGTGCCCCAAGCCCTTTGGAGAAGCCCAGAAGATAGTAAGTGGATCCAGACATTGGAAGTTGAACACAGTTGGAGAGTGGATTTTATTTGTCAGAGAGAGAGTTTGCCTTGTGCCTTTCCCTCTAGAAGTAAGGAATTATTTAACCTAATTTTAATTTTTTTAGGAGCCCACACTTGGGAGATTTAAAACTTCTAAAAGCATTTTTTGGGTTTGAAAAGAGACTGGATATAATAAAGGGACTGGTTTTTCAGATAAAGGGACTGTTTTTTGAGACAGGGTTTCTCTGTGTAGTACTGGCTGGCCTAGAACTCACTCTGTAGATCTCACTGCTTTTGAAATCACAGAGATCCACCTGTCACTGTCTCCTGAGTGCATGGAGTAAGATGTGTGGCACCACTGCCCAGGAGGACTGCATTTTTAAAAAAAGATTTATTTATTATGTATAGTGTTCTTCATGCATGTATTTCTGAATGCCAGAATGAGGTCACAGCTCTCATTATAGCTGGTTGTAAGCCAACATGCAATTGCTGGGAGTTGAACTCAGGATTTCTGGAAAATCTACCAGTACTCTTAACCTCTGAGTGCAAAGTTAGTGTGTTCCATTGTGGGACTTTTAAAACTGTGGGACATTTTAAAGTTACTTACGTTTTTAAAAATATTTCTTTATTTTTATTTTATGTGCATTGGTGTGTTGCCTGAATGTATATTGGTTTTAGGGTATTGGATCCCATGGAACTAAAGTTACAGACAGTTGTGAGCTACCATTTTGGTGCTGGGACTTGAACCTGGGTTTTCAGGAAGAATAACCATTGCTGTTAAATGCTGAGCCATCTCTCCAACCGCTACTTAGAATTTAATGTGAGATCTTGGGTATGAATGGGAACGGAAAGGTAGCTTTCTGGTGATGTATTTGTGTGTCAAAATTATATGGTGTCAATTGTGCTGGATAGTTTCCTAACAACTTGATACATTTGAGTCATCACATCTAAAGTCATCTGAGAAGTGGGTAAATCAATTCAAAGAATGCCTTCAGCTCTTAAGACCAAAGGGCCAACACTTCCACATGACCCAGGCATTGCTTAGTGAGGGCAGGGGGATAAAGGCAGCTCATACCCACCCATGCCCCCACCAGACAGATGGGTACTGGGGAGAGCATGTCCTGTGGCAATAGGAATGGGAGAACTATACCCCAGCAGCTGCAACACTTGGGAAAGCAAACCATGTACTTCATGAGAAAAGCACAAGGTAGCCATCCTTGTTGATGTGGTTGTGGATGAGCCAGCCAAAAAATTGTGAGCATGGGAGATCTGTTCCAATTATGCATCAGTCTTGAGGGGGCAAGGGTGGAGGAGTTGACCTCCTCCCCCATGCCCATCAATATCTGGGGCAAGTGATAGAGCTGGCTTTGTGGTCATAGCATGGGAGAGCTGTACCTGACCCCCACCAGCTGCAACACTTGGGAGAGCAGGCCCTGCACCACACCAGTGCAGCAGCACAATGGATCCATCCTTGTTAGTGCAGGTGTGTGTGAGGCAGCTCCAAAGTTGTAAACATGGAACAGTTGTCCCCATTTGACATCTGGTAGACCAGTCCTACTGCTTCACAGGCCAAGACCAAGGATATGACTTGGCCTGCCCCACTAGCCACCCCATCTATGATGTGCTGGAGCTTGTGAAGGGACCTGGACTGTAGACCTAAAGTCTCAAGATTTCTAAAACACAGGAGAACAACAGGATATCTTGGAGGAGCCCTAGTTAGGGCCCAGCATTGATAAGATAGTAGAAACCAAAGGCCTCGAACCAGACCAATGACTCTTTGCAAGGAACACTTACAAGTATAAATAAATGCACAAAGGGGTTCACGGCGTGAATCACTGTCTCACACTGCAGCTTCTATGATGACATTAAAAATTTTTTTCCCTTATTTTATTTTATTCCATATTTCCCTTTTTTCTCTTACATACACACTTTTTCTCTTACACACACACACACACACACACACACACACACACACACACACACACACACACTCACACACATTATTTGAATGGACCAGGCAACTGAATAAGTAGATTTCCATGAGAATGAGGGAAGTGCATCACGGGAAGAGTCCTGGGGCTTTAGAGACACATGAAGCATCATCTTCCTCTTCTGGGAACGCTGGATGTATAAGAGTGTGTGCCAGTCCCCACCTTTTTTATGGATTATTATTTACTCTTGTCTTCCTGACTGATCTGGCTGTCTCAGACATGGTTCACGAAGTCCTGGTTCACATACAGTGACCAACAGACCAGTCCTGAACCTGAGTGCCAAAGATCTTCTGCTGATTCCTCTGGAGTCCCGGGTACAGAGAAGCCTCCACCTTAATGTCTGCAAATGGCCTTCCTGGATTGTAGGTCTTTCCCACTCTGTAGGAGTTGAAGGAATATGCACCCCTATAGGAAAAGGTGAAGACTGTGATGAAGTGACAAGATAAAGGCTGGTTGGATGTTTAGAGTAATTCAGATAAGTGAGTACAGAGTCAGTGGGAAGAGTTACATCTGGGGATTTGACACAGGGCACCATAATTCATAGAGAGGCTCTAGGTATTCACTGCAAATTGGTTGTTCTGTTTGACATTTGGTGTTGAGTAACATAATGAGGTCTTACGTTTGCAATAACTTAGTATGTAGCTCATACCAGTGATCTGGTATAGTATAATTTTTTATGAATAGTTACATTGAATGTGAATAATTTGAATTTCTTCAGAATAAAAGCCCATAAGATTACATTATAAATTGGGGAAATGTCTCAAGGGCTTCAGGAAAAAAAAACACTATTCTGACACAAATTTGTTGTACTTAATGTCAAATTTATAAAATGTTTAAGAATACTTACATGCATAACTCTTGAATCTGTTCATCAGCATATGTAGTTGACAGCAGATACAATTTTTTTTGGAATAATCTAGGGCTCAAATAAATAAAATATGTAAATGTTCCAAGTGGAAGAACTCCCAAATTAGCATTTCATCACCAAATGAAATCAATAATATGAAAGTAATAGTGAATGTAAGAGGAGGACTCAAAATGCAGGCTATATCCCTACATGAATAAAAGAGTGAATGTGGAATTCATTTAGCCTAATGTGATTACTTAAAGTAATAATAGCCTATGGGATCAAATGCCAAATTATGGCTTCATATGTGTGTATTCAGATAGTGAAGAACAATCATGCTTCAAAACTCTTTAATTTAAGAAATACGGGAGCTAAGTTTTAAGGTTTGTACTTCTAGTATATGTTGTGTCCCTAATGTGATGAAGTGAGTGCCTTTTTGGTCTTAATAGTATTTTGTAGCACTTGGGGACAAAGATGATGCCTAAGAGTGATGTACTAGAAGCCAAGATAGAGAGGACTTCCATAGCCACCATGTTACCCTTGGTGCTATGGTAGAAAGTGAGGAAGCTGACCCAGACACTACAGAACACCAGCATGCTGAAAGCCGAGAACTTGGCTTCATTGAATGTGTCAGGCAGATTACTGGACCAAAAAGCCATAAGGTAGCTGCCTATAGCCAGTGTTTCCTGGTATCCCAGGATGCAGTAGAAGGCAATAGCTGAGCCTTTGTTGCAAATGATGATAATGTGTCCATGTTCTGAAAGAACATCTTTGTCAATAAATGAAGGAGAGGTTGCCAGCCAAATTCCACAGAGAACAATTTGCATTAGCGTGCAGATGGGAATGATGAAATAAGAGGCTCTTGCTATCAGCAGCCACCTCCTCATTCTCCCTGGAGCAGTGATCTTGAAGGCTATAAGTACAGTGAGAGTTTTGGCCAGCACAGTGGAAAGAGTCACAGTGAACAGAAGTCCAAATATGTTCTGCTGCAGGATACAGGTGACTGTGCTAGGATGGCCAATGTAAAGCAAGGGACAGAGAAAACAGAGGGTCAGAGTGATGAGCAGGATGTAACTGAGATCCCGGTTATTGGCCTTGACAATGGGAGTGTCTCTGTACTTCAGAAACACCCCAAGAACAACAGCTGTGATTGAGGAGAAACCCATGGACATGACGCTGAATATCTTCCCCAAGGGGTCTTCATAGGCCAGAAATGTCACAATCTTATGTTGACAGTGGCTCTTTTCATTATTTGCATAGTGAGTTTTTGGACACTTCACACACTGATCCACATCTGGCAAAAATGCATGTGATCATGAATGCATACTCAGGTTTCCCCTTTTATTCTAAGTCACTTCCCTGCTCCAGAACTTTGCAACGTTATCTGACACACCTTTCTTGGTTTCACATAAAATGAAGAAGGATTAAATGCTGTGGTAATATTTTACTTGTTCTGAAATGTGATTTTATTTGTATGTTAATAAATAAAGTTACCTGGGTGTCAGAGCTAATAGCAAGCCATAGCAGAAGTCTGACAGTGGTAGCACATGCCCTTAATCCTGATCATGTGATAGGCAGATCTCTGTGTGTTCAAGGATACAGCCAGCATGGAGATACACGCCTTTAACTCAATATCAACCATAGAGACCTGGAGGTCTGTATAGACAGGCAGTGATGAGGAGGTCATGTGGTTGTGTTTACAACCAATGAGAAGGCAGAACAGAAAGTCAATAGAAAGACAGATACACAGGAAGTAGGCCTCTTTCTCAGGGGAAGGACAGCAGCAGTAGTGAAGGATAAGAAAGGGTTTTTAGTATCAGCTCTTAGCTACTGCTCTGACCTCTTAGGCTTTTAACTCTGCATTTGTCTCTGTGTTTCTTATTTAATAAGACTGTTACATCTACAGTTGGTGCCCACATTGCAAGAATTCATTAAAAACTTCTTGACTTGTTGGCCATGCCCGGCCTAGCCTGGTTTCCTGCCTCAGCTGGCCCAGCTCCCCAGCTCCAGCCAGCTCAGCCCAGGCCCTAGGCCTGACCAACCATAGCTACAAGCAGTTACCTGCAGCTGTAGCTACTTGCAGCCAGACTGACAAACCAAGCGGCTCAAGTTTTTAAAAAATAAAAGCAGGTGCTAAGAACAACACAGGCCCTGCCAGAGCTCAGGTCCGGTGCACTCGACTGTAGTTGCAGCAGCTATATGCTACTGCAGATAGAGCTGCTTTTGGGCAAAATGCCAACACATGTGGGCAGAGCTTAAGGAAGCCAGAGCCCAGGCTCCACTCACCTCAAGTGGGAACACATGGCTGGATTTAAGCTTTTAGCAAAAACTCATAGCTTTTCTTTCTTTCTTTCTTTCTTTCTTTCTTTCTTTCTTTCTTTCTTTCTTTCTTTCTTTCTTTCTCTCTCTCTCTCTCTCTCTCTCTCTCTCTCTCTCTCTCTCTCTCTTTTTCTGTCTCTGTCTGTTTCTTTCTCGATCTCTCTCTCTCTCTTTGGATTCCCACCTTGGATGCTAGGCAGCTGTATTGAAATTCCCTTGGATTTCTACTGTTCTATGCAGACTAACTAAGTCAATTAAGATATCAGATATTTTAAAGGAAAAAACTATTTAAAAGAGAAAAAAATTTTCCCACATTAAAAAAAATGGGTACATTAGAAGAAAATTGAACTTTGTCTGATAAGATTTTAAGGCAGTTTGAAAATGGAACAACTATATGAGAAGATTAATGTTGATGGGATTATGTACATTACTACTTTCCTTATTCTTATTTTACTATTTAAAAAGATAGTCAATTTAAGTGCCAGGAGAAAAGCTTTAGAAAAACCTATTAAACCTGTTGAAATGAATTATAGAGAAATTCAGATTCAGACAGAAGAAAATAATGCTGAAATTGTTTCAGTATTGGATTGTAAAGTTACAGAAAGAACGCCTGTTTTCACACAATCACCCTTAACTTATCTGCTAACCTTACAGCAGCTACCTGGTCAAGTGAATGCACAAAATATTTGGACTCCAATTGAAATGTTAGAATTACAAAGGTTTAAGGAGGCAATAGTATCTTATGGCATGCATTCCCCATTTGTAAAGCAAATGTTAAACTCCTGGTCAACTTATAATAAGATTATACCACAGGACTGGCAAGAGTTTGTAAATGCTGTTCTGGAACCCGGGGCACAGCTGCAGTGGCACATGTGGTTCAAAGAGGAAGCTAAAAACAGAAAAAACAATGAAGGACTAGAGGTGCACAAATCTCCCAGGATCAGTTTGTTGGAGAAGGCCAATATGCGGCAATACAAACACAATGTTTATGTGATAACCAAACCCTAATTCTGTGTCAAATGGCAGCGTTGACTGCATGGGACAGAGTTGAGGAACCAGGAAAGAAAACTGAGTCATTTACAAAGGTTATACAGGGCCCAACAGAATCCTTCACGGATTTCTTCCAAAGACTGACTTCAGCAGTAAGAGAATGGTCCCAAATTCAGTAACTAGCAATATAATAATTGAATCTTTGGCTTTTGAGAATGCAAATGCAGCATGCAGGAGAATAATGAGGCCATTAAAGGCCAGATCCTTGGAAGACTGGATTAGAGACACGTTTATTTTTGAGGCTCATGACCATGACGATATATGGATAGGAGAAGCAATTTCAAGAGGTTTGAGGAATGTCAAATGTTTTGGATGTGGAAAGCAAGGACATTTGAAAAGGGACGGTAAACAGGGCATTCCTAGAAACAATGTTTCCTCAAGGAACAATGGCAACAGAATGTGTCTTCCTTCAGGAGTATGCAGAAGTTGTGGTAAGGGAAAACACTGGACCAATGAATTTAGATCAATAAGAGACAGACAAGGTAATACTTTGGCTCAGTCATTGGGAAACTCCCAGAGGGGTCTCAGGCAGGCCTCCACAGCAAATCCAGTTCAGACTTTACCTGCAGTCACAGAGGAAACACATACCCAGAGCAATTAAATAACCAAATGCCTATTGGAATAAACCAGGCTTCTCGGTGTGATGAAACACCTGAGACAGAGAGAACAGAAAATTCAGGAGAAATCATAAAGAAAAATATTTTGGCAAACTTCTATAAATGAACAAAGACCAAAATTAACAATAAAAATAAATGGTGTTTTGCTGTCTGGTCTGGTAGACACAGGTGCTGATGTGACCATAATTGCACCAGAATTTTGGCATCCAACTTGGCCTCTCCAGGAGGTAAACATTCAACTGTTAGGAATTGGAACATTATCTCAAGTGAAACAAAGTGCAAGACGGCTCCAATGTATAGGTCCATAAGGACAGAGAGGAAAATTAAAACCATATATGTCTAACATAGCAATGAACCTGTGGCATCGAGACCTGTTACAACAATGGAATACTCAGACTAACATCCTTCCAACCTCAGAAACAAATCATAAACTAGCACATGTTTCTGAGAGAAATAGTAGAAGGTATTATTCTAATGAGTGGTCACCAGCCATCCAGATTGTACAAGAACAGGACACAGCAACTGATAATCTTCCAAAGACACCAAATGCTCTACTTTAAAATGCTTAACAGAGAAGCCTGTATGGGTTCATCAATGGCCTTTAACAACAGGGAAACTCCAGCTTTAGAAGAGCTGGTAGAAGAGCAGATAAATGCTCAACATATTGAAGAATTAACCAGCCCTTGGAATTCTCCTGTATTTGTTATTGAAAAGAAATCTGGTAAATGGAGAGTGGTAACAGACCTTAGAGTAATTAACAAAGTAATTCAGCCAATGGGCTCTCTACAATCTGGAATTCCTTTCCCTACTCTGTTACCAATAGGGTGGCCTCTTATAGTTACTGATTTAAAAGACTGTTCCTTTTCAATACCCTTACAAGAAAAAGACAGAGAAAGATTTGCCTTCATTGTTCCTACTTATGATAATTCTCAACCAGTTAAGAGATATCAGGGAATGTTGAATAGCCTAACCCTGTGCCACTATTTTGTTCAACAGCCATTGGAAGTGATACATAAAAAATTTCCTAAATCTATAATTTATCATTATATGGATGATATATTACTAGCTGACTCAAATGTAGATACTTTAGAAAGAATGTTTGAAGAAGTAAAGACAATTTTGTTTGCTGGGGGATACAAATTGCTCCTGAAAAGATACAAAGAGGAGATTCTATTAATTATTTAGGATATAAAATAGGTCTACAAAAGATTAGACCCTGAAAGTTGCAAATTAGGAGAGATCGATTACAGACTATTAATGACTTTCAAAGATTATTTGGAGACATTTCTCATCTATGAACTATTGTTGGGATAAAAAATGATGAACTGAATAATTTGAACAAAACCTTAGAAGGTGACAAGGACTTAAATAGTCCAAGAGAATTACCACCTGAAGCTGAGAAAGAATTGGCCTTGGTAGAAAAGAAAGTACATGAAGGACACGTGGATTTTATCCAACCAAAGCTGGATTGCATTTTGGTTATTTTATCCTCTAGGCATTCTCCAACAAGAATATTAATGCAGAGGGAAGATATTATATTGGAATGGATATTTTTATCAAATAAACCAAATAAAAAATTAAAAACTTATGTGGAAAAAATATCTGACTTGGTTTTGAAAGGAAAATTGAGACTTCGTCTATTGGCAGAAATAGACCCAGCAGAAATTGTTGTAGCTTTAACGAAGGAGGACATTGATAAAATATGGGCAGAAAGTAAACCTTCGCAAAAAGCTTGCAGTAATTTTTTTGGAGAAATAAACAGCACATATCCCAAAAATGATAGAATTGATCTTATAAAGAGAGCTGATTAGATTTTGCCTCAAATTGTACAGGAAAAACCCATATGGGGAGTTCATACATTTTATACAGATTCCAACAAACGAGCAAAGGCAGGTTACAAATCAGAAAATTAAAGTAAAGTAGTTCAAAGTCCTTATAATTCAGTTCAAAAATCAGAATTGTATGCTATTCTGTTGATATTAATGGATTTTACAATATAAAGCATATTATAGGTATACCACATAATCCTACAGGCCAAGCAGTTAGAAGTTAGAGAAAGATCAAACAGAACTCTAAAGGATATGCTAAATAAACAGAAAGAGGTAGCAAAACCCCCCAGAAATAAACTGCATAATGCTATATTAACTTTGAATTTTCTCAATGCTAATGAGAAAGGAACAACAGCTACAGAGAGACACTGGATAATAGAAAAAGCTACAGAATTAAATCAGCCTATATACTTTAAGGATGTGCTGATCTCAGAATGGAAACCAGGATATGTGTTACATTGGGGATGAGGTTTTGCTTTTGTTTCTACAGGAGAAGATAACTATGGATACCATCAAAATTGATAAAGGTTCGATTTGAACAAGAGAGACCTCTTAATTAGAGGAGGTGATAGTTTATCAACCAGCATGACTTTCCAATTTAAACTAACTTATACCAGTAACACATGCCTTTTAATTTAATCAGATAATAACTTGCTGAAAGGGAAGCTCCCCAAAATTAGTCTTGGGGAAAGGTTTTTGTTTTTGTCTTTTAGGAGAATGAAGGCTAAGGAATCTGAAGAACACTGGACAAATGAGACAACTGAAGAAAAAGGACAAATCATCTGTCCCAGGAAAAAGAGTAAAATGGCCTGTTGGTATATCATCTATAAAATTTCATAAGTCTTCCTAAATGTTCGTTTCCATTCTTCTCTAAAGACATTTAGCACTATTGGTCTTCTTATAGTCCCAGTTCAATTAAAATTTAAAGCTGGCTCTGGAATTAGAAAATGGCTCTCTTCTTCTTTAAACTCAAGCATGTTGGCAAAATGAAAATACAAACTCCCTGTATCATGCCAGGAGAAAGAGCCATCTTCTAATATGAGACAAGAGAAAAACCAAGTCAATTAAGGGACTATTCTATTACTACTGATCTCAATTCTTTGATTCTATTCTGATTCTTTGCATTTTTCTTAAAGTATGAATTTTATATCAGAATTTACTATATATATATATATATATATATATATATATATATATATATATATACACACACACACACACACACACACACACACATACACACATTTTAAACTTTGTTATGATATGAATGGTCATATAGAGTACTAACGAATTCTTGAAAAAAAAGTCTTCAATTAGCTGCCTATACATGTCTTCGTGTTTGAGTCTTTATCAGTTTTTGGCAGGAAATCATGGCCAGGCCTAACTCAACTGAAGTCTCCAGGAAGGGAAGTGCCCCACAACAACAATAATTCCATGTGGACAATAATAATATCACTAAGCTGACAAATATCATATACAGATCAATTTTCAACTACAAACTGCTCAGAGCAATTTTGATGTGGCTAGCTGAGATAATCCAGTTTCAAAGACTACTTGAATAAGGACTTGAGATAAGCCCTGAACTTTGGCATTATGCTCAGACTGGACAACAAAGGATATAGTTACCTTTCCTAGAATTTGACAATTAACCCCAATATTTTCTTTTCAGAATAAAGATACCTTCGCCCATATCCAGCAGGAAGCAGTTTTAAGAATATGAGGCCCACATTCCCAAAGAGGTGGTGTGGAGCAGTGGTTGCTTTTTGTCTTTTAATGCGTTTTCGGTCTGGGATAATTTTTATTGTTTAGGAGGGATGGTTACAAGTTGCTGTTAAGGGTTAGGAAAAGGGCTATGCAAGGAGATTAGATTTAAGGTTCTTGTTTTTAAAAAATATACATAGAAATGATAGAATAGAGGGTAGATTATTGAATCTACTTGGAAAAGTAAAGAAAAGATATAGATATGATATAGATAAAAAGAAAGATTATTGAACCTACTTTTAAAAAACAATTACTAGTTTTAAATACTTTACATTGTATTGGATTTTTGTATATTGTATATAAATTATATATATTGAGATTGATATTGTTAGAAAATCCTACATGTATATTTCTAATCTTGTTCAAGATATTGTACTTATACCATTCATTTAACAATGTAATGCAATTTGCTGATCCTTGAATGTTATTATTACCAATTATTAGGATACAAAGAAATGAAAGTTAGTAGTTAGACATTATAATTGAACTTGTAGTCATATTAGGTGTGTTTTCAAGTTTGAGCAGATATATTCTAGATAGACAGGTCATATTCAAACCCTTCAGAGATCTATAGAATATGGCACTTAAAACGTTTTAATAACTTAGAAAATTTTTCTTTTTTTTGTTATGATTATGAGACATGTCAGCTGCTGGAAGTACCAATCTACTTCAGAGAAAATATGGGCATTGAAGAAACTGCATATGGAGTTAACTTTCATTGTGGCAAAAGTTAGCCACTGCACAACAAAGTATCCTCAAATCCACTGCTGACAAACAGGACAAAATGGACATTCAGGACATGAAACAAAGGACTACCAATTAGTGCCATGACAAGTGTGGTTGTGGCTTTAGCAACAGACATCCTCTGAGGCTTGGACAATATGGCACCATCACTGAAGTGGCCTTTGCAATCTGGAAAAGGTACAGTACCCTTTTCTTTGAGGGCAGCTGAACTGGAAGTGGACCCATGCCTTCTGATGTGCAGTGGAACAGCAGCTGAAACAGTTGTTCTTGAAGAGTAACTAAGCTGACAGAGTCTAACCTCTCAATGGTAGACTGGTATTTAATAGAGCGATGTGTACAAGAATGGGATGCCAAGATTAAGCCACAGACACACACAGCCAAGAAGAATGGACAGCTGAATTAAAAAAAAATATCAATAATTACCAGAATTTAAAATTCTGAATCATGACATGACACTATGGAATTCAGGTGTTTCTGGTACATGGAATGTTCTCACCAAATGTGAGGTTGAACTGTTAACCTTATGTACATCCTATTTCACAAATGAGTCTCTCAGATACACTAAGCCTATAGGCTGAAGATGTTGCCCCAACATTGCGGAGAAACCTCTGGTGATTGTCCAGGCAGCTGGCTGTTACTGTCAACTCACATATTTTTTGGAAGCTGCTTGCATGCACTTCCTGTTTTTATTTTTGTTAGGTAATATTTCCTTCTTGGGTCTCTGAAGGAGTTGAAGATTAGACAGTTATAGTTAAAGTTTAGATAGTTATAATTTTCTTTGTTAAGATTTTAGAAAAGAAACTCACTAAAGAGTAAGTGTATAAATTTGAAAAACATTATAAGATAGTTCCACTAGTAATACAAGTTAGGATAAAACGTGAATCAGGTACATTTTGAACTTACCAAAATAAGTTATTTTCTCTGAATTTGTCAAGTGCAAATGGACTAGACATTGTTTAGATATTTATTGCTTGTATATATTGTATATAGTTATTGTACTTTTTGTATATAGTTTTTCTTATATTAGTTATAACTTTTTCCTTTTTCCTTTTTATTAAAATAGAAATAGGAAATATGGTGATATTTTACTTGTGCTGAAATGTGATTTTATTTGTATGTTAATAAATAAAATTACCTGGGTGTCAGAGCTAATAGCAAGCCATAGCAGAAGCCTGGCAGTGATAGCACATGCCCTTATTCCTGATCATGTGATAGGCAGATCTCTGTATGTTCAAGGATACAGCCAGCATGGAGACACACACCTTTAATTTCAATACCAACCATAGAGACCTGGAGGTCTATATTGTCAGGCAGTAATGAGGAGGTCATGTGTTGTGTTTACAACCAATGAGAAGGCAGAACAGAAAGTCAATAAAAAGACAGATACACAGGAAGTAGGCCTCTTTCTCAGGGTAAGGACAGCAGCAGCAGTGAAGGATAAGAAAGAGTTTTTAATATCAGCCTTTAGCTACTGCTCTGACCTCTTGGGCTTTTAACTTTGCATTTGGCTCTGTGTTTCTTATTTAATAAGACTGTTACATCTACAAAACTCAATTTGCCTTCTACTTCATGCTGACAGAAATTAAACAGCACCAATGCTTTCTCTGTTGTTACTCATACGGTATCCTCAACTTTAGTGAGACTGTTGTATCTATTTTACAATCACTAGAGCACTGGCATACATCACATGAACCTAATTTCACTCTGTCATTGCCTCTTCATGAATACATCTACATTCTTAATAGGGCATGAAATTTCAGTGTGATAGAGAGAATGTCCTTTGAAATCATATATGATGTTCTCTTATATTCCAAATACATCTACATTTAAAAAATCCACAGTGTTCTCTAAGTTTCTTCATTCTATGAAGCAGCCTGAATGAGTTGAAATTCTTAAATTCTTGCAGCCTTGAACCACTTCATCAGTGACACTGTTTTCATAACTCTGTACAGTAGTATCTATGCATTGCATAGGTACAGAACTCCTAATGTATTCTTATGTCTTTATGGAACAGTGTTTAAACACTCTGTTCCTGATATCTTATCAATTTACACTTGGAATATGATTTATGCTTATGGATTTTTCTGCTATATTTTCAATATATTAATAATGTCCATATTTCTATACAACTTTTTATTTTTAATATATATTTAATTCTCTTTATATCATCACATTACCATTCACACTCCCTATATAACACATTCTGATCATGATTTTGCACTCACCGAAATCCTCTTAGATTCT
Source organism: Peromyscus californicus insignis (assembly GCF_007827085.1). Taxonomy (NCBI): domain Eukaryota; kingdom Metazoa; phylum Chordata; class Mammalia; order Rodentia; family Cricetidae; genus Peromyscus; species Peromyscus californicus. The sequence continues at coordinate 190,257,559 of NW_026294562.1, forward strand.
CCCCACCTCCATGCCCACCCAAATCCACACGCTGTCTTTCTCTCTTTCTTTAGAAAAAGAAAAAAGAAAATCACAACAAACCAAGCAAAATAAAAATTAAATAACCTTGCTCTCTCACACATGCCACCCACAAAACTCAAAAGCACTAAACACAAACTTGTGAACCAAAGTATAAAGGAAAAATCAAACAAGACCAGAAGAAAATAAATAAAGAAAAATAACAGCCCAGAACATTACCATATCCCCTCGGCTCCATATTCTGGCCCCAAACTCTGGCACTTTAAGGGAGTCTAGGCTGGTCCTATGGATCTCAGTCTTCCCAACAGCTCCACGCTGCACTGTCTCCCTAGGGCTCCATATTCCAGCTCACAACTTCAGAAGAAGACTTCTGCTTTACTGAAGGCCAGGTTGGTACTAGGGACCCTAGCATCTCCTTCACTTGGATCCATATTCCAGCAAACAGCTCTGGAAGGTCCTAGGGACACCACGTAAGTCTTTGCCCACTGCTGGCTAGCACTCAATGAAGCATGCCCAACATAGACTAGCAGCACCATGTCTCTTGGGCTCCATATTCCAGCCCATAACTCTGGAACCTTTACTGGATGGCAAGTTTATCCTACGGACTCCAGATAGGATACTGTACCACCTGCTAACACTTCTTAAATCTTGCTCTACAGGCCCAGACTCTATTCCCTCCCCTGGGCTCCATATTCCTACTCACACATTAGGCTGAAGAATTCTGTTTTACCTCAGGCCAGGCAGGTTCTAGAAACCTAGGGTAAGACACGGCCCACTGCTATGCAACACTCACCAAAGCTGGCCCAACAGCCCCCAACTGCACACCACCTGCACTCCCTATCCCAGCCCACAACTTCTGCAGAAAACTTCTGCCTTACTGGTGCCAATTCTGTACTAGGAATACCAGAAACTAAGCAGATACTCAGAATACAAGAGGCCACACAGGTTATTGCAACCTCAGTGGCCAGGGTAGCATCCAAATATAAGAGGTTTTTGCAGGTCACAAAACTCCACTGGAGATACTTAATGGACCTATAAACTGCCTAGTCACCAGAATCCCTGACCACTTAGGCCAGAAGACCAAAGAGGAAACAGAAACCAAGAAACAAAACACCCATTCAACAAAGACAATGTCAGGAATAAACATCTAGATGTATAACTAATGCAAACCTAGATGCCTCAAGGCAAATGTAAAAATAAAATCAAAAACAGAAAGGGCAATATGGCACCACCATATTGCCAGCTACCCTATAACAGAAAGACTTGAACATTCCAACAGTGTTGAAGCACAAGAAAGCAACCTTAAATACAACTTTATGAAGATAATAGAGGGAATGGAAAAATCCATTGAAGAAGTTGAGGAAAAGACAAACAAAAAATTGGAGGAAATAGATAAATTCCTTAATGAATGCCAAGGAAGCCAGGAAAATAGAAACAAACAGGTGAAGAGGAAACTGTTTAAGAACTGAAAATGGAAAGAAAAGAAATAAAGAAAACATAGATGGAGGGAATTCTGGAAATCGAAAATCTGGGTAAGTAAACAGGTAGTACAGATCACCAACAGAATTCAAGAGATGGAAGATACAATTTCAAGTGTTAAAGATACAATAGAAGATACAGATTCATTGGTCAAAGGAAATATTAAATCAAAAAATTCCTTCATATAAAACTTCCAGGAAGTATGGGAATCTATGAAAAGACCAAACTAAGAATACTAAGAATAGAAGAAGAATACCAGCTTAAATGGTCAGAAAATAAATTCAATAAATTCACAGAAGAAAAATTTCCTAACCTAAAGAAGGACATGCCTATACAGATACAAGAAGCTAACAGAACACCAGAGAGATTGGACCAGGAATAAAATGTCCCAAAGCCATATAATAATCAAAACACTGAACATACAGAACAATGTTCAAATACAACTAGTATAAGCTGAAAAGGAAAAAATTGTAATATATGAAGGCAGACCTAATAGAATACAATAACCATAAATAATATAAAATACCTTGAGTTAACTCTAACTAATCAAGCAAAGGACCTGTATGACAAGAACTTTAAGTCCCTGGAGAAATAATTGAAGAAAATATCAAGAAATGGAAAGATCTCCCATGCTCATAGATAGGTAGGATTAACATAGTAAAAATGTCTATTTTAACAAAGTAATCTACATATTCAATGCAATCCCCATTAGAATCCAAGCAAAATTATTCATAGACTTAGACAGAACAATAATCATCTTCATATGGAAAAAAAAACCCAGGATAGCCAAAAGAACCCTGTACAATAGAACAACCTATGGAGGCATCACAATTCCTGACTTCAAGCTTTACTAGAGCTACAGTAATAAAAACAGCATGGTATTGCATAAAAACCAACACGTGGGCCAATGGAATTGAATTGAAGACCCTGATATTAATCCGCACAACTATAAACATATGATTTTTGACAAAGAAGCCAAAAGTATACAATGGAAAAAGAAAGCATTTTCCACAAATGGTGCTGGCATAACTGGATGTCAACATGCAGAAGATTGCAAATAGATCCATATCTGTCACTGTGCACAAAACTTAAGTCTAAGTGGATCAAAAACCTCAACATAAATCCAGTTACTCTGAACCTGATAGAAGAGAAAGTAGGAAGTAGTCTTGAATGCATTGGTACCAGAGATCAATTCCTAAATATAACACCAGTAGCACAGATGCTGAAACCAACAATTAATAAATGGGAACTCTTGAAATTTTGTAGGGCAAAGGACATGGTCAATAAGAGAAAAAGGACAGCCTACAGAATGGGAAAAGATCTTCACCAGCCCCACATATGACAGAGGGCTGATATTCAGAATATATAAAGAACTCAAGAAGCTAGACATTGAAATACCTAATGGTCCAATTAAAAAAAATGGGCTATAGAGCTAAACAGAGAATTCTCAACAGAGGAAACACAAATGGCTGAAATGTAGATGTATCCAACCTTCTTATTAAATAATAAACACAGAACCAATGCAAAGAAGAAAGCCAAGAGGTCAGAGCTAAGAGCTAAAACCTTACCCTTCCTCCTGCGGTGGTCCTACCTCTCTGAACCAGAGCTATCCCTGTGTTAAAGTCTTTATATAGAGTTCCTGTCCTGCCTTCTCATTGGTTGTAAACCCAACCACATGACCACCTCCTCACGGCCTGTCTGTATAGGCCTCCAGGTTTTCCATGATTGGTATTAAGATTAAAGGCATGTGTATCCAATAATGGCTGTATCCCTGAACACACAGAGACTTACCCAGCTCTGCCTACCAAGTGCTGGAATTACAAGCGTAAGCTACCACTGCCCTGTTTTCCTATGGCTTGCTAATAGCTCTGACCCCCAGGCAACTTTATTTATTAACATACAAATAACATTTTAATACAAATAAAATATCACCATATTTCCCCTTTTCTATTTTAATAAAAATGAAAAAAAGGAAAAAGCTTATAACTAATATAAGAAAAACTATATACAAAAGTACAATAACTATATATAATTTATACAAGTAATAAATACCTAAACAATGTCTAGTCCATTTGTATTTGACAAATTCAGAGAAAATAATTTCATTATCTATCCTATTTTGGTAAGTCCAAAATGTATCCTAATTAATCTTCAGCTAACTAACCTTCAACTATAACTAACTAATCTTCAACTCCCTCAGAGACCCAAGACGGAAATAATATTAGCTAACAAAAATAAAAACAGGAAGTGCATGCAAGCAACTTCCAAAAAATTTGTGAGTTGACAGAAACAGCCAGCTGTCTGGACAGTCACCTGAGGTTTCTCCACAGTGCTGGGGCATCATCTTCAGCCTATAGGCTTAGCATATCTGACAGACTCATTTGTGAAGTAGGATGTACACAAGGTCAACAGTTCAACCTCACATTGAGTGAGAGCAGTCCATGTACCAGAAACACCTGAATTCCACTAGTGTCATGTCATGATTCAGGATTTTAAATTCTGGAAATTGTTGATGGTTTTTTAATTCAGCTGTCCATGCTTCTTGGCTGTGTATATATGGCTTCATCTCAGCATCCCATTCTTCTCCATATCCCTCTATCAAATGCCAGTCTACTATTGAGAGGCATGAGCTTAGTTACTCTTCAAGAATAACTGTTTCAGCTGCTGTTCTATTGCACATTAGAGGCCATCGGCTCACTGCCTGTTCAGCTGCCTTCGAAGAAAAGGGCACTGTACCTTTTCCGAATTGCGAAGGCCACTTCAGGGATGGTGTTATATTGTCCTGGCCTCTGAAGATGCCTTTTGATAAAGCCATAACCACACTTGTTTTGGCAAGAATCAGTAGTCCTTTGTTTCATGTCCTGTCTGTTCATTTTGTCCTGTTGATTCGAGGATACTTTGTTGTCCAGTGGCTAACTTTTGCCACAATGAAAGTTAACTCCATATACAGTTTCTTCAATGCCCATATTTTCTCTGAAGTAGATTGGTACTGCCAGGAGCCGACATGTCTCGTAGTCATAACAAAAACGAAAAATTTTCTAAGTTATTAAAACATTTTAAATGCCATATTCTGTAGATCTCTGAAGGGTTTGAAGATAACCTGTCTATCTAAAATATATCTACTCAATCTTGAAAACATACCTAATATAACTACAAGTTCTATTATAATGTCTAACTACTAACTTTCATTTCTTTATATCCTAATAGTTGGTAATAACATTCAAGGATCAGAAAATTGCATTACATTGTTAGATGAATGGTACAATTAGAAAAATATATATAACATTTTCTAACAATATCAATTTCAATATATATAATTTGTATACAATATAAAACAATCCAATCCAATGTAAAGTATTTACATTTTTCTTTTCTTTCTTTTTTTTTAATAAGAACCTTAAATCTAATCTCCTTTGCTTAGCCTTTTTCTTAACCCTTGACAACAACTTGTAACCAACCCCCCTAATCAATGAAAATTATCCCAGACCCAAAACCCATTAAAAGACCAAAAAAAACCAACCGCCCCACACCACCTCTTTGGGAATGTGGGCGTCGTATTCTTGAAATTGCTTCCTGCTGGGTATGGGCGAAGGTATCTTTATCCTGAAAGAAAAATTTTAGGTTAATTGTCAAATTCTAGGAAAGGTAAATATATCCTTCGTTATCCAGTCTGTGTATAATGCCAAATTTCAGGGTTTATCTCAAATCCTTATTCAAGTAGTCTTTGAGACTGGATCATCTCAGCTAGCTCTCTCAAAATTGCTCTGAGCACTTTGTAGTTCAAAGCTGATCTGTAGATGATGTTTGTCAGCTTAGTGATGTTATTATTGTCCACGTGGAATTGTTGTTGTTGTGGGGCCCCATCTTCTTCCTGGAGACTTCAGTTGATGTTAGGCCTAACCATGATTTCCTGCAAAAAACTGATAAGAGACTCGAACACAAAGACTATATATGCGACTTTTTAGAATTAGTTAGTACTCTATATGACCATTTATATCTTAACAAAGTTTAAAGTGTATATATATATCTATATATATTGATCTTATAAATTTTGATATAAAATTCATACTTTAAGAAAAGTTTAAAGAATCAGAATAGAATCAAAGAGTTGAGATTTGTATTAGAATAGTCCCTAAATTAATTTGGCTTTTCTCCTGTCCCATAGCAGAAGATGGCTCTTTTCTTCTGGCATGATACAGGGAGTTTGCATTTTCCTTTTAACAACATGCTTGAGTTTAAAGAAGGAGAGAGCCATTCTCCAACTCCAAAGTCAGCTTTAAATTTTAATTGAACTGGGACTATTAGAAGTTAAATAGTGTTAAATCTTTAAAGAAAAGCAGAAACAAACATTTAGGAAGACATAAAATTTTTTTAGATAACATACCCATACGCCATTTCACTCTGTTTCTTAGGATAGATGATTTGTCCCTTTTCTTCAGTTGTCTCATTTGTCCAGTGTTCTTCAAATTCCTTAACCTTCATTCTCCTAAAAGACAAAAACAAAAACCTTTCCCCAAGGTTTTTTGGGGATGTTCCTTTTTGACAAGTTATCTGATTAAATGAAAAGGCATGTGTTACTGGTGTAAGTTAGTTTAAATTGGATGTTTACGATAGTTGATGAACTATCACCTCCTCTAATTAAGAGGTCTCTCTTGTTCAAATCGAACCTTTATCAATTTTGATGGTACCCACAGCTTATCTTCTCCTGTAGAAACAAAAGCAAAACCTCGTCCCCAACGTAACACATACCCTGGTTTCCATTCTGAGGTCAGCACATCCTTAAAGTATATAGGCTGATTTAATTCTGTAGTTTTTTCTATTATCCAATGTCTCTCTGCAACTGTTGTTCCTTTCTCATTGGCATTGAGAAAATTCAAAGTTAATAGAACATTATGTAGTCTATTTCTGGGGTTTTTTGTTACTCCTTTTTGTTTATTTAGCATATCCTTTAGAGTTCTGTTTGATCTTTCTATAACTGCTTGACCTGTAGGATTATGTGGTATACCTGTAACATGGTTTATATTATAATAAGCAAAAAACTGTTTCATTTTAACAGAGACATATGATGGAGCATTATCAGTTTTGATTTGTGCAGGTATACCCATATGACCATAACTTCTAGCAAATGAGTGATTACAGAATCAGCTTTTTCAGAACTCAAAGCAGTTGCCCATTGAAATCCTGAATAAGTATCGATAGTGTGGTGTACATATTTCAGTTTTCCAAATTCTGCAAAGTGAAACACGTCCATCTGCCAGATTTCATTCCTCTGAGTACCCTTTGGGTTCCATCCTGCTGGTAATGGTGTTTGATTGTAGAAGGAACAAGTAGGACATTTCTTTACTATTTCTTTGGCTTGTTGCCAGGTTATGGAAAATTCCTTTTTTAAACCTTTACTATTTACATGATGTTTTTATGAAATTCTGAGGCCTCCAGCACATTTCCTATCAATAATTTATCAATCTCATCATTGCCTTGTGCTAGAGGGCCTGGCAGACCAGTATGGGATCGGATGTGAGTTATATATAAAGGATGACTCCTTTTTCTGATTGTATCTTGTAATTGAATAAATAATGAAGTTAATTCTGAAGCATCGTGGATAAATTCTGCAGTCTCAATATGTAATACTACTCTTTCAGCATACTGAGAGTCAGTTACTATATTGAGAGGTTCTGAAAAATCCATTAATACCAACAGAATAGCATACAATTCTGATTTTTGAACTGAATTATAAGGACTTTGAACCACTTTACTTAAATTTTCTGATTTGTAACTGCCTTTCCTTGTTTGTTGGCATCTTTATAAAATGTATGAACTCCAGATATAGGTTTTTTCCTCACAATTCGAGGCAAGATCCAATCAGCTCTCTTTATAAGATCAATTCTATTGCTTTTGGGATATTTGCTGTTAATTTCACCCAAAAAATTACTACAAGCTTTTTGCCAAGCTTCATTTTCTATCCATAATTTTTCAATGTCCTCCTTAGTTAAAGGTACGACAATTTCTGCTGGGTCTATTCCTGCTAATTGATGAAGTCTCAATTTTCCTTTCCAAATCAAGTCAGAGATTTTTTCCACATAAGTTTTTAATTTTTTATTTGGTTTATTTGGTAAAAATAGCCATTCCAATATAATATCTTCCCTTTGCATTAATATTTGTTGGGGAATGCCTAGAAGGTAAAATAACCAAAATGCAATCCAGCTTTGGATCAATACGATCTACGTGCCCTTCATGTACTTTCTTTTCTACCAAGGCCAATTCTTTCTCAGCTTCAGGTGATAATTCTCTTGGACTATTTAAGTCCTTATCACCTTCTAAGGTTTTAAACAAATTATTCAGTTCATCATTTTTTACCCCAACAATAGTTCTTAGATGAGAAATGTCTCCAAATAATCTTTGAAAGTCATTAAGAGTCTGTAGTCGATCTCTCCTAATTTGCACTTTTTGAGGTCTAATTTTTTGAAGTTCTATTTTATATCCTAAATAATTAATAGAATCTCCTCTTTGTACCTTTTCTGAAGCAATTCATAATCCCCAGCAAGGCAAAATTTTCTTTACTTTTTCAAACATTCTTTCTAAAGTATCTGCATTTGAATCAGCTAATAAAATGTCATCCATATAATGATAAATTATAGATTTAGGAAATTTTTTACGTACCACTTCTAATGGCTGTTTTACAAAATATTGGCACAAAGTTGGGCTATTCAACATTCCCTGTGGGAGAAGCCTCCATTGAAATCTTTTAACCGGTTGAGAATGATTATAAGTAGGCACTGTGAAAGCAAATCTTTCTCTGTCTTTTTCTTGTAAGGGTATTGAAAAGAAACAGTCTTTTAAATCAATAACTATGAGAGGCCAGCCTTTTGGTAACAGATTAGGCAAAGGAATTCCAGATTGTAAAGAGCCCATTGGCTGAATTACTTTGTTAATTGCTCTAAGGTCTGTAACCATTCCCCATTTACCAGATTTTTTTTTATAACAAATACAGGAGAATTCCAAGGGCTGGTTGATTCTTCAATATGATGAGCATTTAACTGTTCTTCCACCAGCTCTTGTAAAGCCTGGAGTTTCTCTGTTGTTAAAGGCCATTGCTGAACCCATACAGGCTTGTCTGTTGACCATTTTAAAGGTAGAGCTATTAATGTTTTTGGAAGATTATCAGTTGTTGTGCCCTGTTCTTGTATGACATGGATGGCTGGTGAGCACTCATTAGAATAATATCTTTTAATATTTCTCTCAGAAACATGTACTAATTTATGATTTGTTTCTGAGATTGGAGGGATATTAATCTGAGTATTCCATTGTTGTAACAAGTCTCGACCCCACAGGTTCATAGCTATGTTAGCCATATATGGTTTTAATTTTCCTTTCTGTCCTTCTGGACCTATACATTCAAGCCATCTTACACTTTGTTTCACTCTAGATAATGTCCCAATTCCTAAGAGTTGAATGTTTACCTCCTGAAGAGGCCAAGTTGGATGCCAAAATTCTGGTGCAATTATGGTAATGTCAGCACCTGTGTCTACCAAACCAGACAACAAAACACCATTTATTTTTATTGTTAGTTTTGGTCTTTGTTCATTAATAGAAGTTTGCCAAAAAATTTTCTTTATGTTTTTTCCTGTATTTCCTATTTTCTCTGTTTCATCATCTCGACTAACATGATTTATTCCAATAGACATTTGGTTATTTAGTTGCTTTGAGTATTGGTTTCCTCTACAACTGCAGGAAAGGTTTGAACTGGATTTACTGTGGGGGCCTGCCTGAGGCCCCTCTGGGAGTTTCCCGAAGCTCGAGGCAGAGGGTTACCCTGTCTGTCCCTTGTTGATCTACATTCGTTGGTCCAGTGTTTTCCCTTACCACACCTTCTGCATACTCCAGAAGGAAGGGGCATTCTGTTGCCAGTGTTCCTTGAATAAACATTATTTCTAGGAATGACCTGTTTACAATCCCTGTTCAAATGTCCTTGCTTTCCACATCCAAAACATCTAACATTGCTCAAACCTTTTGAAATTGCTTTTCCTACCCACATATCATCATGGTCATAAGCCTCTACATTAACTGTATCTCTAATCCAATCTTCCAAAGGTGCAGATCTTGCCTTTAACGGCCTGATTATTCTTTTGCACGCTGCATTTGCATTCTCAAAGGCTAAAGATTCAATTATTATCTGACTAGCCTCTGAATTCGGGACCATTTTTTGTACTGCTGAAGTCAATCTTTGTAAGAAATCTGTGAAAGATTCTTTGGGGCCCTGTATAACCTTTGTAAATGACTCTGTTTTTTTTTCATGGTTCTTCAACTCTGTCCCATGCATTCAAAGCTGCCATTCGACATAGAACTAGGGTTTGGACATCATATGAACATTGTGTTTGTACTGAAGCATATTGGCCTTCTCCAATAAGCTGATCCTGGCAGACTTGTATTCCGCTATCCCTCCATTGTCTTTCTATATCTTTAGCCTCATTACTGAACCACATTTTCCACTGGAGATTTTGTCCGGGTTCAAGAACAGCCTGTGCCAATTCCCGCCAGTCCTTTGGTAGAATCCTATTACAAGTTGACCAGGTGTTTAACATTTGCTTTACATATGGGGAGTGCATGCCATAAGATGCTAATGCCTCCTTAAATCTTCGTAAGTCTAACATTTCAACTGGAACCCAAGTATTTTGTTCATTCTCTTCATCAGGTAGCTGCTGTACGGCTACTGGATAAATTAATGGTGATTGTGTGAAAACTGGCTTTCTTTCTGTAACCTTATGATCCAATTTTGAAACAACTTCACTATTTATTTCTTCTGTCTGAATTTGAATTTCTCTATAATTCATTTTTACCGGTTTAACAAGTTTTTCTAAGACTGTTGTCCTGGCACTTAAGTTGACGATCTTTTTAAATAGTAAAATGAGGATAAGAAAAGTAATAAACTGAATAATTCGATCAATATTCATCTTTTCATATAGTTGTTCCATTGTCAGAGTGCCTAAAATTTCAAACAAAGCCCAATTTTCTTCCAATGTACACATAAAGCCCATTTTTTTTAATGTAGAAAAAAATTCTCTTTTAAATAGATATGTTAATTGACTTACCAAGTCTGGGTAGAACAGTAGAATCCCAGGGAATTTCACAGCCACCTGGTGTTCCAGGTGTGAATCCAGGGAGAGAGAGAGAGAGAGAGAGAGAGAGAGAGAGAGAGAGAGTAGCCGCTTGAGCCAAGTCAAGCCTTGGCTTTACAGGCAGGGGCCCTGTTCAGCAGGTCAGGTCTGAGTTGTTTGTAGCTCCAGGTGCGGGTCAGTCAGGCCTGGGCCCAAGCTAGGCAGCCGGGCCGCCCAGGCTGGAAACCGGACCTGCCGCCAAGCCAAGCCAAGCAGTTTTTAATGAATTCTTGTCAGGTTGGGCGCCAAATGTAGATGTATCCAACCTTCTTATTAAATAAGAAACACAGAACCAATGCAAAGAAGAAAGCCAAGAGGTCAGAGCTAAGAGCTAAAACCTTACCCTTCCTCCTGCGTTGGTCCTACCTCTCCGAACCAGAGCTACCCCTGTGTTAAAGTCTTTATATAGAGTTCCTGTCCTGCCTTCTCATTGGTTGTAAACCCAACCACATGACCACCTCCTCACGGCCTGTCTGTATAGGCCTCCAGGTTTTCCATGATTGGTATTAAGATTAAAGGCATGTGTATCCAATAATGGCTGTATCCCTGAACACACAGAGACTTACCCAGCTCTGCCTACCAAGTGCTGGAATTACAAGCGTAAGCTACCACTGCCCTGCTTTCCTATGGCTTGCTAATAGCTCTGACCCCCGGGCAACTTTATTTATTAACATACAAATAACATTTTAATACAAATAAAATATCACCATACTGAAACACATTTAAGGAATTGCTCAACATCCCTAATCATCAGGGAAATGCAAATCAAAACAACTCTGAGATACCACCTTATGCCTGTCAGAATGGCTAAGACCAGAAACACTGAAGATACCTTATGCTGGAGAGGATGTGGAGCTAGGGGAACTCTCCTCTACTGCTGGTGGGAATGCAAGGTTGTACAACCAATTTGGAAATCAATATGGTGCTTTCTTAGAAAATTGGGAATCAATCTCCCCCAACACCCAGCTGTACCACTCTTGGGTATATACCCAAGGAATGCTCAATCATACTGCAAGGGCACTTGCTCAGCTATGTTCATATCAGCATTGTTTGTAATAGCCAGAACCTGGAAACAACCTAGATGCCCTTCAACTGAAGAATGGATAAATAAAATATGGTTGATATACACAATGGAATACTACTCAGCAGAGAAAAACAATGAAATCATGAGGTTTGCAGGCAAATGGATGGATCTAGAAAAAATCATCCTGAGTGAGGTCACCCAGACTCAGAAAGACAAACATGGTATGTACTCACTCATAGGAGGATACTAGATGTCAAAGAAAGATGACTAGACTGCTACTCACAACTCCAGGGAGGCAACCTAGAAAACAGTACCCTAAGAAAGACACAGGGATCGCCCAATGACAGAGAAATGGATGAGATCTACTTGAATAACATAGATGTGAGTGGGGGTAATGAAGGGCAAGGGTCGAGGGAAAGAAAGCTTAGGGGAGCAGGAGATCCCATCTGGATCAAGAACAGAGAGGGAGAACAAGAAATAAAAGACCATGATAAATGAAGACCACATGAGAATAGGAAGAAGCAAAGTGCTAGAGAGGTCCCCAGAAATCCACAAAGATACCTCCACAATAGACTACTGGCAATGGTGGAGAGAAACCCCGAACTGATCTACTCTGGTGATAGGATGGCCAAACACCCTAATTATCATGCTTGAAACCCCATCCAATGACTGAGGGAACCGAATGCAGAGATCCACGGCCAGGCCCCATGTGGAGCTCCAGGAGTCCAATTGTTGTTGAGACCAAGGTTGCATAAAGCACAGGGGGAAATAGCCAAACGAATGGAAACACATGAACTATGAACCAATAGCTGAGGAGCCCACACTGGATCAGGTCCTCTGGATAAGTGAGACATTTGATTAGCTTGATCTGTTTGGGATGCATCCAGGCAGTGGGACCGGGTCCTGTACTCAGTGCATGTGTCGGCTGTTTGAAACCTGGGGCTTATACAGGGACACTTTGCTCAGCCTGGTAGGAGGGGACTGGACCTGCCTGGACTGAATCTACCAGGTTGAAATATGGTGATATTTTATTTGTATTAAAATGTTATTTGTATGTTAATAAATAAAGTTGCCCGGGGGTCAGAGCTATTAGCAAGCCATAGGAAACCAGGGCAGTGGTAGCGTATGCTTGTAATTCCAGCACTTGGTAGGCAGAGCTGGGTAAGTCTCTGTGTGTTCAGGGATACAGCCATTATTGGATACACATGCTTTTAATCTTAATACCAATCATGGAAAACCTGGAGGCCTATACAGACAGGCTGTGATGAGGCGGTCATGTGGTTGGGTTTACAACCAATGAGAAGGCAGGACAGGAACTCTATATAAAGACTTTAACACAGGGGTAGCTCTGGTTCGGAGAGGTAGGACCACCGCAGGAGGAAGGGTAAGGTTTTTGCTCTTAGCTCTGACCTCTTGGCTTTCTTCTTTGCATTGGTTCTGTGTTTCTTATTTAATAAGAAGGTTGGATACATCTACATTTGGCGCCCAACCTGACAAGAATTCATTAAAAACCGCTTGGCTTGGCTTGGCGGCAGGTCCGGTTTCCAGCCTGGGCGGCCCGGCTGCCTAGCTTGGGCCCAGGCCTGACTCACCTGCAGCTGGAGCTATTTGCAACTGCTACAAACAACTCAGGCCTGCCCTGCCAAACAGGGCCCCTGCCTGTAAAGCCAAGGCTTGACTTGGCTCAAGCGGCTATGCTTTCTCTCTCTCTCTCTCTCTCTCTCTCTCTCTCTCTCTCTCTCTCTCTCTCTGGCTGGATTCACACCTCCAACACCAGGTGGCTGTGAAATTCCCTGGGATTCTACTGTTCTACCCAGACTTGGTAAGTCAATTAACATATCTATTTAAAAGAGAATTTTTTTCTACATTAAAAAAAATGGGCTTTATGTGTACATTGGAAGAAAATTGGGCTTTGTTTGAAATTTTAGGCACTCTGACATTGGAACAACTATATGAAGAGATGAATATTGAATGAATTATTCAGTTTATTTCTTTTCTTATCCTCATTTTACTGTTTAAAAAGATCATCAACTTAAGTGCCAGGATAACAGTCTTAGAAAAACTTGTTAAACTGGTAAAAATGAATTATAGAGAAATTCAAATTCAGACAGAAGAAATAAATAGTGAAGTTGTTTCAAAATTGGATCATAAGGTTACAGAAAGAAAGCCAGTTTTCACACAATCACCCTTAATTTATCCGGTAGCCGTACAGCAGCTACCTGATGAAGAGAATGAACAAAATACTTGGGTTCCAGTTGAAATGTTAGACTTACGAAGAATTAAGGAGGCATTAGCATCTTATGGCATGCACTCCCCATATGTAAAGCAAATGTTAAACACCTGGTCAACTTGTAATAGGATTCTACCAAAGGACTGGCGGGAATTGGCACAGGCTGTTCTTGAACCCGGACAAAATATCCAGTGGAAAATGTGGTTCAGTAATGAGGCTAAAGATATAGAAAGACAATGGAGGGATAGCGGAATACAAGTCTGCCAGGATCAGCTTATTGGAGAAGGCCAATATGCTTCAGTACAAACACAATGTTCATATGATGTCCAAACCCTAGTTCTATGTCAAACAGCAGCTTTGAATGCATGGGACAGAGTTGAAGAACCAGGAAAAAAAACTGAGTCATTTACAAAGGTTATACAGGGCCCCAAAGAATCTTTCACAGATTTCTTACAAAGATTGACTTCAGCAGTACAAAAAATGGTCCCGAATTCAGAGGCTAGTCAGATAATAATTGAATCTTTAGCCTTTGAGAATGCAAATGCAGCATGCAAAAGAATAATCAGGCCGTTAAAGGCAAGATCTGCACCTTTGGAAGATTGGATTAGAGATACAGTTAATGTAGAGGCTTATGACCATGATGATATGTGGGTAGGAAAAGCAATTTCAAAAGGTTTGAGCAATGTTAGATGTTTTGGATGTGGAAAGCAAGGACATTTGAACAGGGATTGTAAACAGGTCATTCCTAGAAATAATGTTTATTCAAGGAACACTGGCAACAGAATGCCCCTTCCTTCTGGAGTATGCAGAAGGTGTGGTAAGGGAAAACACTGGACCAACGAATGTAGATCAACAAGGGACAGACAGGGTAACCCTCTGCCTCGAGCTTCGGGAAACTCCCAGAGGGGCCTCAGGCAGGCCCCCACAGTAAATCCAGTTCAAACCTTTCCTGCAGTTGTAGAGGAAACCAATACTCAAAGCAACTAAATAACCAAATGTCTATTGGAATAAATCATGTTAGTCGAGATGATGAAACAGAGAAAATAGGAAATACAGGAAAAAGCATAAAGAAAATTTTTTGGCAAACTTCTATTAATGAACAAAGACCAAAACTAACAATAAAAATAAATGGTGTTTTGTTGTCTGGTTTGGTAGACACAGGTGCTGACATTACCATAATTGCACCAGAATTTTGGCTTCCAACTTGGCCTCTTCAGGAGGTAAACATTCAACTCTTAGGAATTGGGACATTATCTAGAGTGAAACAAAGTGCAAGATGGCTTGAATGTATAGGTCCAGAAGGACAGAAAGGAAAATTAAAACCATATATGGCTAACATAGCTATGAACCTGTGGGGTCGAGACTTGTTACAACAATGGAATACTCAGATTAATATCCCTCCAATCTCAGAAACAAATCATAAATTAGTACATGTTTCTGAGAGAAATATTAAAAGGTATTATTCTAATGAGTGCTCACCAGCCATCCATGTCATACAAGAACAGGGCACAACAACTGATAATCTTCCAAAAACACTAACAGCTCTACCTTTAAAATGGTCAACAGATAAGCCTGTATGGGTTCAGCAATGGCCTTTAACAACAGAGAAACTCCAGGCTTTACAAGAGCTGGTGGAAGAACAGTTAAATGCTCATTATATTGAAGAATCAACCAGCCCTTGGAATTCTCCTGTATTTGTTATTAAAAAAAAATCTGGTAAATGGAGAATAATAACAGACCTTAGAGCAATTAACAAAGTAATTCAGCCAATGGGCTCTTTACAATCTGGAATTCCTTTGCCTAATCTGTTACCAAAAGGCTGGCCTCTCATAGTTATTGATTTAAAAGACTGTTTCTTTTCAATACCCTTACAAGAAAAAGACAGAGAAAGATTTGCTTTCACAGTGCCTACTTATAATCATTCTCAACCGGTTAAAAGATTTCAATGGAGGCTTCTCCCACAGGGAATGTTGAATAGCCCAACTTTGTGCCAATATTTTGTAAAACAGCCATTAGAAGTTGTACGTAAAAAATTTCCTAAATCTACAATTTATCATTATATGGATGACATTTTATTAGCTGATTCAAATGCAGATACTTTAGAAAGAATGTTTGAAAAAATAAAGAAAATTTTGCCTTGCTGGGGATTATGAATTGCTTCAGAAAAGGTACAAAGAGGAGATTCTATTAATTATTTAGGATATAAAATAGAACTTCAAAAAATTAGACCTCAAAAAGTGCAAATTAGGAGAGATCGACTACAGACTCTTAATGACTTTCAAAGATTATTTGGAGACATTTCTCATCTAAGAACTATTGTTGGGGTAAAAAATGATGAACTGAATAATTTGTTTAAAACCTTAGAAGGTGATAAGGACTTAAATAGTCCAAGAGAATTATCACCTGAAGCTGAGAAAGAATTGGCCTTGGTAGAAAAGAAAGTACATGAAGGGCACGTAGATCGTATTGATCCAAAGCTGGATTGCATTTTGGTTATTTTACCTTCTAGGCATTCCCCAACAAATATTAATGCAAAGGGAAGATATTATATTGGAATGACTATTTTTACCAAATAAACCAAATAAAAAATTAAAAACTTATGTGGAAAAAATCTCTGACTTGATTTGGAAAGGAAAATTGAGACTTCATCAATTAGCAGGAATAGACCCAGCAGAAATTGTCGTACCTTTAACTAAGGAGGACATTGAAAAATTATGGATAGAAAATGAAGCTTGGCAAAAAGCTTGTAGTAATTTTTTGGGTGAAATTAACAGCAAATATCCCAAAAGCAATAGAATTGATCTTATAAAGAGAGCTGATTGGATCTTGCCTCGAATTGTGAGGAAAAAACCCATGTCTGGAGTTCATACATTTTATAAAGATGCCAACAAACAAGGAAAGGCAGGTTACAAATCAGAAAATTTAAGTAAAGTGGTTCAAAGTCCTTATAATTCAGTTCAAAAATCAGAATTGTATGCTATTCTGTTGGTATTAATAGATTTTTCAGAACCTCTCAATATAGTAACTGACTCTCAGTATGCTGAAAGAGTAGTATTACATATTGAGACTGCAGAATTTATCCACGATGCTTCAGAATTAACTTCATTATTTATTCAATTACAAGATACAATCAGAAAAAGGAGTCATCCTTTATATATAACTCACATCCGAACCCATACTGGTCTGCCAGGCCCTCTAGCACAAGGCAATGATGAGATTGATAAATTATTGATAGGAAATGTGCTGGAGGCCCCAGAATTTCATAAAAAACATCATGTCAATAGTAAAGGTTTAAAAAAGGATTTTTCCATAACCTGGCAACAAGCCAAAGAAATAGTAAAGAAATGTCCTACTTGTTCCTTCTACAATCAAACACCATTACCAGCAGGATGTAACCCAAAGGGTACTCAGAGGAATGAAATCTGGCAGATGGACGTGTTTCACTTTGCAGAATTTGGAAAACTGAAATATGTACTCCACACTATCGATACTTATTCAGGATTTCAATGGGCAGCTGCTTTGAGTTCTGAAAAAGCTGATTCTGTAATCACTCATTTGCTAGAAGTTATGGCCATTATGGGTATACCTGCACAAATCAAAACTGATAATGCTCCTTCATATGTCTCTGTTAAAATGAAACAGTTTTTTGCTTATTATAATATAAACCATGTTACAGGTATACCACATAAACAGGTCAAGCAGTTATAGAAAGATCAAACAGAACTCTAAAGGATATGCTAAATAAACAAAAAGGAGTAACAAAAACCCCCAGAAATAGACTACATAATGCTCTATTAACTTTGAATTTTCTCAGTGCCAATGAGAAAGGAACAACAGTTGCAGAGAGACATTGGATAATAGAAAAAACTACAGAATTAAATCAGCCTATATACTTTAAGGATGTGCTGACCTCAGAATGGAAACCAGGATATGTGTTACATTGGGGATGAGGTTTTGCTTTTGTTTCTACAGGAGAAGATAAGCTGTGGGTACCATCAAAATTGATAAAGGTTCGATTTGAACAAGAGAGACCTCTTAATTAGAGGAGGTGATAGTTCATCAACTATCGTAAACATCCAATTTAAACTAACTTACACCAGTAACACATGCCTTTTCATTTAATCAGATAACTTGTCAAAAAGGAACATCCCCAAAAAACCTTGGGGAAAGGTTTTTGTTTTTGTCTTTTAGGAGAATGAAGGTTAAGGAATTTGAAGAACACTGGACAAATGAGACAACTGAAGAAAAGGGACAAATCATCTATCCTAAGAAACAGAGTGAAATGGCGTATGGGTATGTTATCTAAAAAAAATTTTATGTCTTCCTAAATGTTTGTTTCTGCTTTTCTTTAAAGATTTAACACTATTTAACTTCTAATAGTCCCAGTTCAATTAAAATTTAAAGCTGACTTTGGAGTTGGAGAATGGCTCTCTCCTTCTTTAAACTCAAGCATGTTGTTAAAAGGAAAATGCAAACTCCCTGTATCATGCCAGAAGAAAAGAGCCATCTTCTGCTATGGGACAGGAGAAAAGCCAAATTAATTTAGGGACTATTCTATTACAAATCTCAACTCTTTGATTCTATTCTGATTCTTTAAACTTTTCTTAAAGTATGAATTTTATATCAAAATTTATAAGATCAATATATATAGATATATATATACACTTTAAACTTTGTTAAGATATAAATGGTCATATAGAGTACTAACTAATTCTAAAAAGTCGCATATATAGTCTTTGTGTTCGAGTCTCTTATCAGTTTTTTGCAGGAAATCATGGTTAGGCCTAACATCAACTGAAGTCTCCAGGAAGAAGATGGGGCCCCACAACAACAACAATTCCACGTGGACAATAATAACATCACTAAGCTGACAAACATCATCTACAGATCAGCTTTGAACTACAAAGTGCTCAGAGCAATTTTGAGAGAGCTAGCTGAGATGATCCAGTCTCAAAGACTACTTGAATAAGGATTTGAGATAAACCCTGAATTTTGGCATTATACACAGACTGGATAACGAAGGATATATTTACTTTTCCTAGAATTTGACAATTAACCTAAAATTTTTCTTTCAGGATAAAGATACCTTCGCCCATACCCAGCAGGAAGCAATTTCAAGAATACGACGCCCACATTCCCAAAGAGGTGGTGTGGGGCGGTTGGTTTTTTTTGGTCTTTTAATGGGTTTTGGGTCTGGGATAATTTTCATTGATTAGGGGGGTTGGTTACAAGTTGTTGTCAAGGGTTAGGAAAAAGGCTAAGCAAAGGAGATTAGATTTAAGGTTCTTATTTTAAAAAAAAAGAAAGAAAAGAAAAATGTAAATACTTTACATTGGATTGGATTGTTTTATATTGTATACAAATTATATATATTGAAATTGATATTGTTAGAAAATGTTATATATATTTTTTAATTGTACCGTTCATCTAACAATGTAATGCAATTTTCTGATCCTTGAATGTTATTACCAACTATTAGGATATAAAGAAATGAAAGTTAGTAGTTAGACATTATAATAGAACTTGTAGTTATATTAGGTATGTTTTCAAGATTGAGTAGATATATTTTAGATAGACAGGTTATCTTCAAACCCTTCAGAGACCTACAGAATATGGCATTTAAAATGTTTTAATAACTTAGAAAATTTTTCTTTTTTGTTATGACTATGAGACATGCCGGCTCCTGGCAGTACCAATCTACTTCAGAGAAAATATGGGCATTGAAGAAACTGTATATGGAGTTAGCTTTCATTGTGGCAAAAGTTAGCCACTGAACAACAAAGTATCCTCGAATCAACTGCTGACAAAATGAACAGACAGGACATGAAACAAAGGACTACTGATTCTTGCCAAAACAAGTGTGGTTATGGCTTTATCAAAAGGCATCTTCAGAGGCCAGGACAATATAACACCATCCCTGAAGTGGCCTTCGCAATTCGGAAAAGGTACAGTGCCCTTTTCTTCGAAGGCAGCTGAACAGGCAGTGAGCCGATGGCCTCTAATGTGCAATAGAACAGCAGCTGAAACAGTTATTCTTGAAGAGTAACTAAGCTCATGCCTCTCAATAGTAGACTGGCATTTGATAGAGGGATATGGAGAAGAATGGGATGCTGAGATGAAGCCATATATACACAGCCAAGAAGCATGGACAGCTGAATTAAAAAACCATCAACAATTTCCAGAATTTAAAATCCTGAATCATGACATGACACTAGTGGAATTCAGGTGTTTCTGGTACATGGACTGCTCTCACTCAATGTGAGGTTGAACTGTTGACCTTGTGTACATCCTACTTCACAAATGAGTCTGTCAGATATGCTAAGCCTATAGGCTGAAGATGATGCCCCAGCACTGTGGAGAAACCTCAGGTGACTGTCCAGACAGCTGGCTGTTTCTGTCAACTCACAAATTTTTTGGAAGTTGCTTGCATGCACTTCCTGTTTTTATTTTTGTTAGCTAATATTATTTCCTTCTTGGGTCTCTGAGGGAGTTGAAGATTAGTTAGTTATAGTTGAAGGTTAGTTAGTTATAGTTGAAGATTAATTAGGATACATTTTGGACTTACCAAAATAGGATTGATAATGAAATTATTTTCTCTGAATTTGTCAAATACAAATGGACTAGACATTGTTTAGGTATTTATTACTTGTATATATTGTATATAGTTATTGTCCTTTTGTATATAGTTTTTCTTATATTAGTTATAAGCTTTTTATTTTTTTCCTTTTTATTAAAATAGAAAAGGGGAAATATGGTGATATTTTATTTGTATTAAAATGTTATTTGTATGTTAATAAATAAAGTTGCCCGGGGGTCAGAGCTATTAGCAAGTCATAGGAAACCAGGGCAGTGGTAGCGTACGCTTGTAATTCCAGCACTTGGTAGGCAGAGCTGGGTAAGTCTCTGTGTGTTCAGGGATACAGCCATTATTGGATACACATGCCTTTAATCTTAATACCAATCATGGAAAACCTGGAGGCCTATACAGACAGGCTGTGAGGAGGCGGTCATGTGGTTGGGTTTACAACCAATGAGAAGGCAGGACAGGAACTCTATATAAAGACTTTAACACAGGGGTAGCTCTGGTTCGGAGAGGTAGGACCAACGCAGGAGGAAGGGTAAGGTTTTAGCTCTTAGCTCTGACCTCTTGGCTTTCTTCTTTGCATTGGTTCTGTGTTTCTTATTTAATAAAAAGGTTGGATACATCTACATTGAACTCAATTCTCAGGGGAGTCTTTGCCCTGGAGGATATGGGAATGGGGTGGGTTGGGGGGAAGGAGGGGGGCAGCGGGAGAGTGGAGAACAAGCGAATCCATGGCTGATATATAAAATTAAATTAAATTATAAAATAAATAAAAATAAAATAGAATAGCTGAAACTTCAGCTTCCTTCTTTAAAAGAACAACTTATTTCCCAGGGAATCCTCTAGTCTCACTTTAGAAGGAGATATTTTAAATATTCTTAAACTAATGACAATATTTCAGAGCGTAGATATTACAAAAAGTTTTGAGCGATTTCACCTGAAATATAATGTATATTTGTCATCATAATTTTATATTTGTTCCATGATACAATGATAAATGTTTTCTTTGGCTCTTTTGCAGAACATCAAAACAAAATGCAGATTGTATACCTTTCCTAGGGAGCACTACAATAGCTTCTCTGTAGATCATTGTGCACAGATGGTGAGAGGCTTCCTATTTCTGAGAACTACTCAGCGTTAACCGTCCCCCTGCATCCAGTTTCCTGTATCTTGAGGAAGATCATTGTGTCTCACTACAGATTTTAATTATGATCAAATCCCTGATACCTTGCAATTCTTTTTTGGAAATTGGTTGTTTTTTGAAGTAATCAAGTTAGAATAAGTAAACTGTGAGATGGGCTTCATATTATTTGGTTTCTTTAATAAATTACAGCCTATGTCATGGCTTAGATAAAGAATAAAATGTTGTAACAACAATGCAAGTGTGTGTAAGGTTATCTGTAGTAGATTCCAAGAGACATTTCTTTCTTCATCCATTTCAGAGTATAAAAGACACAATGAAACCTTAATATTTGATCCTCGATGTTCCAGGATAATGGAATCTATACATATTTTGTAAGAAGTTACAAATTTTTAATTCTGTATTACAATCATACTGGAAAAATAATATGAGTAAATAAATGGGTGAGTTCATCAAAGGTTGATTTTAAGAATGACATGCCTTTATACAATTCCTTCAGTACAATATGGGATGTCTGTTGTTGTTGAATTCCTGTTTGGAGTCTGAAAATAGCTGTTTAACATTATCTCTCAGAACTTCATAATATGATCTATGTTCAGTTATATGTATCCTAAAACCACGTTCATTTATCAGTGTGAGATGACAAAAGTGACTAGCCCCTAGACATCACATGCTTGTTACATACATGAATGAATAGTAACTGTGGTTATATGTAAGACTTCAAAGAGATCAAGAAAGTAAACAATTTTATCATGGAAAGGGTGATTGTTTCATGATTCTCACACATAGTTGAGGGGTTGTGGATTTTTTACTATTTAATTTTATTATTTTATTAGAAAATTTAAATTTATATAATGATGAATTAAAATCAAAGTCGTCAAGATAGAAATTAATGTAACTCTCTACAAGCTAGCTATGTTAACAACTGGCAAGACAGAATATGCCTTATCTGCAGTAGTGGCACAAATATCATGTTGGTAACCAATTACTTTCTTATTGGATTTAAGGTGTGATCAGTAGACAGACATTCATTCATGGTGAATAATCTGACCAAGATCCCCAAGAGCAAGTCACTCCTATTAATTATCTAAGTGAACATAGAACCAAACAGTCCTCTAAATTCATATCTCCATATCCCCTGGTTAGTGCAACTCTAGACTTCATCAGAGAAGCATATTTGTGCAGTGGAAAGTCATTAACACAGATACTCAGAACTCATCAGAGTGCAGAGAAAAATGTCAGTGGAATGCTCAGCCACATATGGAATCTATATCAACCCACTGGCATAGACTCAGGCACCATCATGAAGAAAACAAGAACAGATTTTCAAGAATCAGAGATTAGGGACCAACTGATCAAAGCAATATCTTCTGTACAAAATGCGGTTGCGGTACTCATAAACTAATACAGCTGTGTTTGTAGCACAAAGCCTGTAGAAGATCAAGCCATTCAATCTACAATGGAGATGGGAGTGACTCCTTAAATCCCATGGCTAACTGAGAAGCTACTGAAATGTGAAAGCCTCCAGAAGAAGGAGAATCAGTTTTCATTCAGGGTATGGCACCCGCTAGATCAACCATGTTGCAGTAGATGACCTCAAAGCCATTAGTAATTGGGCAATGCCTAGGGAACAGTGGCTTACATGAAATAGAGAGGACAAAATGTTGCAGTAAAGGCAAAATGGAGGATGGATCTGGATATGGGATGTCTGTTTAATTTTAATTAAAACATTATATAGAATTGAAACTCAATAAAAATATGTAGATACATGCAAAAGCCAAACCCACAGAGTGCCACAGCATATCAAATAACATTATTAAATAGAAAGAGAAGTCCATCTGGAGATAAATTTAAACTTCAATTCTAAAAACAAAATCACAAAATCTGAATTTTCCCATAAAAGGTGAGATACTAGTCTAATCATCCTTGTTTTGAGTTTTATATAAGGCATAGATTCTAGTTACTAAGATTTAAATACAGGGTACATTTCTGCCAGAAACATTTTTCTCATTCATGAGCTTCTTTAAAGTTTCGTGTCATCTGCCCTCTATGTCTCGTATATAGATGTACATGGGTAAAATTTAATGAGAAGATCCACGTATTAAAGAGAACACTCTGTATTTGTTTTACTGAGTCTTGGTTCCTCACTTAATTTTGCAGTGTCATTTTCCCCTTGAAGTTGCATTTCCCCAATAGTTAAGAGCATTGAATATTTTAACGTTTTCTCAGTCATTAGTATTTCATTTCTTGGGAACTCACTAGATATATAACTCCATTTTTAACTGTTTCATTCTCCTCAAGTTCAGTTTTCTGGGTTCTTTGTACATTCTAGAATTTAACCATCTCTCTGCTAAATACTTAGTACAGTCTCCCCCCCCCCCCATTTCATAGGGTGCCACTGTTCTCACGTGAGGATGTTCTTTGCTGTACAGAAGCATTTAAATTCCACATGGTTAATTTTATGAACTGTCTGTGCTATCAGGGTTATTTTCAGAAAGTCTTTTTTCATGCCAGTGATAATTTAATGTACATTCTTATTCTCTCTTCTCTCAACCCAGGGTATCTGGCTTTCTGCTGAGGGTCTGGGCAATTCAGATTGCTAGTTGTAAAAGCTTGTGGTAACACGTTATTCATGGTTTGTTGAAGGAAACTTTCCTCAAATGGAAAGGGGAACATGTGATGACCTAAAATGTGTTTTAGGAAGTTCTCAAGTAACAGGGAGTGAGGTCTTCAAACACATGTAGGAATGGTTTTGGAATCCAAGTTTCTTGGGTAAAAGGACATAACTAAGAATTGAGAGGATCTGAGTGAGGAGAAAGTAAAGGCTTACAGACCCTCTGTAATATGTCCCCACAGAATTGATTTGCAGTACCTCAACATCACACCCTATACTCTATACCTTTGAGCATATACCTGCCAAGGCAATATGCAGTGAAGGAATGGAGGAAGATACGGGAAGAAGGAGAACTTTAGTTCCCAGTCATAGACAGTACTACTCTTAGGAGCCAATCATAATGGACCAGTATATTAGAAGCCAAGAAGTAAATATTTTGAAACATTGAAGATGATGTGTGTAACTTTGGAATCTGTGCCACTACTGTTTGATTAGTGAAATAAATCTCTATGAGATTCAAAATTTAAATAATAACTAAGCCAAGTGAAAAGTAAATACATTTTCATTTTGTAAGCAAATTAGTATTTCAATAAGAGCAAAGTAATATATAGTACATATAAATGGAGGAAATAAAAATGAGACCTATATTTCAAAACAAAAAACCATAATGGGTGTAGAAAAAAAATGAGCCTAAAACATTTAGATCAAGAACTAATAACTCATGCTGTCAAATGCTAAGTTGTAACATATATGTAATTGTTCAAAGGCTGCAGAACAGAGTTCAGGATTTCCATTTAATTTCAGAAACATGTGAGCTATGTTCAAAGGGGTTTTTCTTCCTAGAATGTGTGTTGTCCTTGATATGATGAAGTAAGTTTCTTTCTGGCCTTAACAACACAATGTAGCACTTAGGGGCAAAGATGAGGCCCAGGATCCCTGTGCTGGAAGCCAGGATAGAGGTGACTTCCAGAGCCACCATGACCTTCCCCTTGGTGCTATGGTAGACAGGGAGGAAGGTGACCCAGACACTACAGAACACCAGCATGCTGAAAGCCAGGAACTTGGCCTCATTGAATGTGTCAGGCAGATTCCTAGACAAGAAAGCCATAAGGTAGCTCACGAGGGCCAAGAATCCCAGGTATCCAAGGATGCCATGGAAGGCAATAGCTGAGCCCTTGTTACACATCACGATGATGTGTCCATGTTCAGAGTGAGCATCTGTGTCAACAAATGGAGGAGAGGTTGCCAGCCATATTTCAGAGAGAAGAAGTTGGATTGTGGTGCAGAGTGGAATGATGATGTTGGGAGTCCTTGATATCATTAACTTCCTCATCATACATCCCAGAGCAGTGACCTTGAAGGCCATGACTACAGTTACAGTATTGGCCAATACAGTAGAAAGAGCCACAGTGAACAGAAATCCAAATATGTTCTGCTGAAGGATACAGGTGGCTGTTTTGGGATGGCCAATGAAGAGTAAGGGACAGAGAAAACAGAAGGTCAGAGTGATGAGCAGGATGTAACTAAGAGCCCGATTATTGGCCTTGACAATGGGAGTATCTCTATGCTTCACAAAGACCCCAAGGACAAATGTGAGTGAGGAGAGGCCCAGGGACATGGAGGTGAGTGTCTTTCCCAAGGGATCATCAAAGTTCAGAAAGTTTACAGTCTTCTGGAGGCAGTGGTTCTTCTCTGTGTTTGCATAGTGACTCTCTGGACACTTCATACACTGATCCATATCTGGTAGAAATGATTGTGATCAAAAGTGCATGCCCAGGTTTCCCTTTTAACCTCACACATGCAATCTCCATCTACCAGCTCATTGCACTTCTCTCTGAAACATCTCCCTGTCGCGTCTGCCTCGACCAGCAAGGAAGACACAACACCGAGCTCTTCCTCAAGCTGTTTTTTATTCAGGTCTTTTCAAAATCTGTGTCCTTTGTTCTTCTCCCCTAGGGAGAGCCCGCCCAGCCTTATATAGGTCTCAGACCACCAGCCATCATGCGCCACATGGGATTCCTGGATAGGTGCACGTATGCCTTAGCAAGCCGAAATTTAAAGCCAAGCCAAATAAGGAGTTGTTTAACATAGAGAGCACTCGCCATCGGAAGGGCGGGGGGCGAAAGCCAGAGCCATCTCAAGAATGCAGCTTCACGCAGCTCTCTACAGTTCCCCCTTTTTGTTTTAGACAACAGGCAAGAGTAGAGGTTTGATCTCTGAGAAAACAAGAACCTGTACTAATGCTATCCAGGTGTCATCCACCTAGAGAGTACCAGACCAGTTCAGCATCCTTTTTTCAGAGGCGGGAGATAGATGCCAACCCGCATGCAATCAAACATGCTCTTCTTGAGGTCAGTGTTATTTCGACCTCAAGTGCAGTGCCATGCCTCGCAACCTGTGCTTCAAGACTGCAGCTTTACTAGCCAAGCCTGAGGGGACTGACCAGCCTCAATGGCGGTAAATGCTTGGATAATCATGGCTGCCTGACGGCGCTGTGCAAACCTCATCTTATGGAAACACCACAGGCAAACAAGGAAGGCAAGTATCACAAGAACCAACAAGGCACCTAGTTCCGCCCACTCCTTCAAAAAATTAAAGGACTGATGAATCCAAGTCAGAAGTTCCTCCGCTGTGGCCACATGGACCCGTGTGTTGTTGACCGCAACAATCTCGTTCCTCAAGGTCGCTGTTAAATTATCAAACTCAGCAGTCCAGGCTCCTGTAATCATAGCACTCAATTGTTTAGAAAGATTAGCTGCTCGAGTCCAATTCTCATAGGTAATAGAGGTAATGCACAACCCAGTCATGGGTGCTATGCAAGCAGAAGTAAGTACTCCCTCCATAATATCAATTTGTTCTTATAATAGATCTACCCTCTGATTAAGTAATGTGATCCCACGATGTAGATGCACATTAATAGCATTTTGACTTTGTAGGGCTTTGGCAGTATTACTCGACAGTTCATTTAGTGCTTGTGCTGTCGGGACAGATGTGGCCATGGATGCAGCAGCCAACCCTGCAGCAGTAGCTGATAATGCAATGGCTGTTACTATTGCTGCTGTAATGCCAAAGTCTCTTTTCTGCCTACTTAAGACCACTGGTAATTGTGCATCATCGATACGGACGGGTACAGGAATATAGGTGGGTACACGCATCACAATAGCAGAATCATGCTCAGAGGCATTCCAGCATTGTGCAAGAAAACATTTCTGAGATGAACAATTCAACATTCCACCCGAATAATTAAACAGCAGGAACAAGAAAGGGGGCCACACACAAACCGGGGTAGGACTAAAACGAACTGACTTAGAATGGGTACAATTCAGGGTGACATCTGATTCAAACGTCATCCCCATATGTACTGAATAACTACAATTCTGAAAAGCACCCCCTTTTACAAACCCCAAAGCATTAAGCTGGGTACAGGCACTGCAGGAATTACACAATACCCATGAATCAAAGGGATTAGAAAATGCTGCATTCAAAGGATTATTATAAGAAAAATTAAACCCACTAAAGGAATCATTATACGGACTTACTTTCAATGATAAAGAAAAGGTCCTATTAAGATTAACAAAATTGGGTTGTAGGGTGCTTTGGCATCCTGTCCATGCTGGAGGCCAGGTGACAGAGCTCATACATCTAGGTAATAGGGATGGTTGTCGAGGAGGACTAGCCCCTCCTTTACTTATGGCTCTGGGTGTAACTCCTTGCAGAAGTATTGCAGTACCACGACCAACAGAGGTGGTGGACCTATTGACTAAATGATGAAAAACACCTAGAACATGATGATGCAACACCAAGCATGGATTTTCACTAATATTTTTTTGTGACATAGAAAAACATAAGGTATTATACAAAGAAACCCAAGTAAAATTATCTATGGCTTTTACATCATCAAATGGCAAAGAGGGCCATTCTAAGGTATCATTAGTAGTAAATATGAAAGGCAATATCCCTGAATCAGATGTCAAAGGAAGAGGATAGGGCCATGTTTTTAGGACGGCCCATAATTTAGTTTCCCTCTGAATTGTTCCTGGGAACATCAGCATCACCGTAGTCATAATTGCCAGTAACCTTTTCATGGTCATTTTCTTCCCTTTCCCGGTCCGGTTGTATCTTCCTCACGAGTCGCTCTGGAATCCAGATCGGATCTTGTTGACCCTGTGGGAAAACACAAAGAGAGCCTCGTGCCCATGCAAGCACAGGATCAGGTCCATGCCAGATACCTGTCAAGGCATCTTTCCATTTTACCATCCCTTTAGAGGGACTGTGCTGACATTGATGTCTATCTGCAGCTGAACAGTTTGATCCATCCAAATTTAAAAAATTCAAGGTAAACAATGTAAGAGAGAGTCTATCCTTAGGGGTACGGCTATGGCCTATTCCCCCCTTTTTGTTTTTGAAGCAGTTCCTTCAAGGAACGATGTGCACGCTCCACAATGCCTTGACCCTGGGGATTATAGGGCAGGCCATGTACAAGTTGAACATCCATTTGACGGCAGAAGGAGGCAAACTTGTGACCCGTGTAAGCAGGACCATTGTCTGTTTTTATTTGTTGTGGTTTGCCCCACGCTGCCCATGCCTCTAGGCAATGGGTGATAACGTGAAATGCCTTCTCACCTGCCATTGGGGTGGCGTGGATGACTCCAGAACAAGTGTCAACAGAAACATGGACATATTTGACCCGTCCAAATTCAGAGATATGTGTAACATCCATTTGCCATATTTTCAGAGGGAGCAAACCCCGAGGGTTGACTCCTAATGCAGGAGGGTGCTGAAAAATGACACATTGAGGACAATCTAGAACTACCTTACGTGCATCAGCACGTGAGAGAGAAAACCTTTGTTGTAATGTTTTAGCATTAACATGATATTCCTTGTGGAATTCTTGTGCTCGTTGCACTGCTGAGGCCACAAACATCCACTCTTGCCTGGTACAGAGGTCTACAACATTGTTGCCCTCAGCTAATGGGCCTGGTAGGCCAGTATGAGCACGAATATGTTGTGCAAAGAATGGGTTTTTCCGCTGCCAAATCAATTGTTGCAATTGGCAAAAAACCGACTGTACGGGACTAGAGGATTTAAGAGGCCCTGCACATTCAAGAATTCTTAAGGCATTAACAACATAGCAGGAATCTGATACCAAATTAAATGGAAATGGACAAACCTTAAAAACTTCTAGAGCAATTAAAAGTTCCACCTGCTGAGGTGCGCCTGGTAAATATTGGTGCTTCACAGGCTCCCCTGAGCCCACCATATAGGCTCCGCAACCTGTTTTAGATCCGTCAGTAAAAACAACGGCAGCTCTGGGAATTGGCCGGGAAGCAGTTATTTTAGGAAAGACTACAGGATGTTCCTTAAAAAAATTCAATAATGGATGTTTTGGATAATGGCAATCTATATGCCCCGCATAGCTACAGCGCAATATGGCCCAATCATCAACAGTAGCACATAAAACTTTCACCTGATTGACATTATAAGGTACAATCAGCATTTGCGGGGAAGTTCCAAAATATTGCAAGCACTGCTGAATACCTTGCTGGGCAAGTAGTGCCACAGTTGTGGGATAATATTCAATGGATTTTGCAGGGGAAATTCTAGTGTAAACCCACAATAAAGGTCCATCCTGCCATAAAATACCAGTGGGCTGCAAAAAGGTGGGCAGAATGCATAATACAATTGTGTTGGGATCTCGAACTCTCTGAAGAAAGGCTTCCTGTAATCTATCCTCAACTTTGCATAGTGCTTCACGTGCTTCTGTGGTTAACTGTCTAGGGGAATCCAAAGCCATGTCACCTGCTAATGTATCATAAAGCGGCTTTAGCTCATAATTTGCCATTTTTAAACTGCCTCTTATCCAATTTATGTCCCCTAATAATTTTTGAAAATCATTTAATGTACATAAATGATCTTTTCTCAATTCTACCTTTTGAGGCCTAATCTGTTGACTGGTAATCTTAGAGCCTAAATAAGTAACCACCTGATCCTGTTGTACCTTCTCAGGAGCGATGTACAACCCTTTAGCTCTTAACACTGTCCCTAAAAAGTGATATGCAGCTTGTAAAACATCCTTTTCTTTTGCTGCGAGGAGGATGTCGTCCATATAATGGACACATCTAACAGCAGGGAAGCGGGCCCTTAATGGCTCTAGAGCTTGTGCTACAAACAACTGACACATAGTAGGGCTGTTGGCCATGCCTTGTGGTAGGACAATCCACTGATATCTCTTATCTGGCTCTTCATGATTAGTAGATGGCACTGTAAATGCAAATCTTTCACTATCCTTGTCATGCAAGGGGATGGAGAAAAAACAATCTTTAATATCGATCACAATAATGGGCCAGTTCTCTGGTAAGGCTGATAATAATGGAAGACCTCTCTGTACAGGCCCCATAATATTCATCTGGTCATTTATTGCTCTAAGGTCATGCAACAATCTCCATTTCCCTGATTTTTTCTTTATAACAAAAATGGGTGTATTCCAAGGAGAAAGGGAAGGTTTGATATGTCCCTCTCTCAACTGCTCTTCCACTAGCTGCCTTGCTGCTAGCAGTTTCTCGGAGGAAAGTGGCCATTGAGGAACCCACACTGGTTCCTCCGTTTTCCAGGATATGGGAACTCCTTCCTCAATGGCCCCTAAGAAAAACCCAGCCCTTGCCTGGGCTTTCTAGGTGTTGCCTGTATTGGCTCCTTTCTCCCTTGTAAAAACTTTCCTAATCCAAAATTGGGATGGCATCCCATATTTTTCATAATATCTTGAGATTCTTTGGAATACTCATTGCTTAATTTGAAACCCATAGACTTCATGAGGTCCCTCCCCCAAAGGGAAACTGGAAGCTCAAGGACATAGGGTTGCATAACACCGGAATGTCCTTCTTCATCATGCCAATTTAGTAAACTTGCACTAATATTAGGAGCGCTAGCATAACCCAGTCCTTGTAGCATCTGGGAAGAAACTTGTATTGGCCAATCCCGAGGCCAATCTTTGCTAGCAATAATACTGCGGTCCGCTCCAGTATCTAAAATTCCCATAAGTTTAATACCATTGACAGTTAGTTGTAATGTAGGTCTCTGATCTAAATCCAGTGATAAGAATGTGAAATCTGTTCCTGATGACCCACATCCTTTGTCTCCTCTTTCTTTGTCATAAGCCGGATGGGCACCATGCAGACTGGGGAGTAAAATAAGTTGTGCAATTCTATCCCCTGGGGATATGGCAGTAATTCCTTTTGGTGACTCTACCATAATTTTTACTACTCCTATGTAGTCAGAGTCAATCACCCCTGGATGAATACGCAATCCTTTCAATAAGGTAGATGATCTCCCTATTAACAACCCTACTGTTCCTGGGTCAAGGGGGTCTTGAAAATCAGACTCTATTACTTGTACCCCCATTTGCGGAGTTAGTACGAGTCTGGCGGTGGCACAGAGGTCCAATCCTGCTGAGCCCGCAGTGGCTCTCCGCGGTGCTTGGGATGGCGAAGGGAGGGCCACTGCTCTGGAGGGGAGTCCTGTCTCGGGGTCTCCATCGCCCCATATATTTGAGGGCCCTGGGAGCGTGGGCCCCGCTGGCCGTTGTTTGGAAAGCTGTCAACTGCAATGGGTTGCCCGTTTATGTCTTTGACGGACCGACATTCACTGGCCCAGTGTCTTCCCTTTCTGCATTTTGGGCAGAGTCCTGGCTGAACGCGGCGCTGGCTACTTCCTTGTTCCTGTCTACTACCCCCTCCTAGTGGGCAGTTGCGTCTTATATGTCCTCTCTTCCCGCATTTAAAACAAGCATTTAGAGTATTACTCTCTTTTCTCTGGGTAAGCTGAAGGACTGCAGCTGCCAGACCTGCATTGGTCAGAGGTCCTCCTAATTCCCTGCAAGCCTTCATCCAGGCTTCCAACCCCTTGGCCTTATATGGGGTGATGGCAGCCCTGCACTCCGTTGTACATTGCTCATATATTAACTGTTTTTTCAGGGGCATTGAGGCATCTGTGTCCCCAAAAATTCTACCAGCAGCCTCTATCAAGATGGCCACAAAATCTGAAAAGGGCTCCATGGGACCTTGGAGTATCTTGGTCAAATTGCCACTCACTTCACCTTTGTTAGGCAAAGATTTCCAGGCTCTAATGGCTATTTGATTAATTTGAGTATATACATTAGGAGGATAGGTAGTCTGTTGATTGACATATCTGCCCAGACCAAGCAGCATATCAGCATCCCATTGCAGGCCCGTGTTGTGGTTTGCCGCCGCCTGCTCATTAGCAAATTCAATAAAGAAGGCCTTCCAGTCTAAATACTGGCCTGGACTAAGGCAGGCATGGGCAAGATTCATCCAATCTGAGGCAGTCATGCATTGTCTTTGCAGAGTCTCAATCTGAGTAAGTGTAAATGCAGCGGTAACACCATAACTTTTCACAGACTCGGCTATAGACTTGACAAGTTTAAAATCCAAAGGTTCATGATATCTTTGATTCTGATTATCTACAAAAACAGGACAAGCCACCTGCATCTCTCTCCTAACCTCCCTCCACAGCTGTGGGTGGAGGCTGCTGCTGACCGGTGATGCTCCGGGAGCCGCAGCAGCCTCAGGGTAAGGGGGAGGAGCAGAGGGGATTAAGGATCCACAAACCTTTTTTCTTTTGTCTTTCTCTCTCACCTTGTTTTTAATCTTTACTTTTTGTAATGCTCTAACTAGAGACTCTATCTCCTCCGAACCGAGAGAAGAGTCAGTAGATTCGGGGTCTTCAAAGTCCGATAGGGAGGGATAGAGTCGTGTCTCCTTTTTCTTTTGTTGTTTACTGTCCTTGGATTTTACAGATTCCGCCTTTTCAGACCCCGCCTTCTCTGATCGCTCCTCTTGTAACTGCTTTAGGGCGGCTTGTCCGCTTTCCAAAGCATCGCCACAGCGTTGATCCTCTAAGCAGCCACGTACTAATCTCCAAACTGGTCTCACCCCCGGTTTCAGGGTCCCCTGTTCTGCTGCGAAGTCTAAGTCTCGTCCCAATTTTTCCCAGGAGGACACTGTGAGACTCCCAGAAACAGCGAACCATGGGGCCACGACATCGCATTCCTCTAAGAATCTTTGTAAAGTTCCCTTCTTTATCTTTAAGTCTTTAGTTAGAAGCAGCTCATTGAGAGCTATAAAAATTGGGTGTGAGAAGGAAGTGCCCATCCTTGTACAACCCTTTGTTTTTAACCTAAGATATTTCTCAGAGCTTCTGCCAAAAAGCCCCAGTTTACAAGTTCACTTTTGCTCCACGCGTCCGTGGAGATATAACAGCCAAACTAGTTTTGTTTCAATATATACCGTCTGCTTTGGACGCAGCTCTGCGATACCGCTCTCTCTTTATCTACAGAAGAGAGCAAAACCCGCTTTTGTCGCGGTTCCCCAATTAACCCGGGGACTTACTAGGTATACCTACCCTGACAGCAAGAAGTTCTGAGCTCCCTTTCTTCAAAGAGTTTTCCCCGTACGGGCCACCAATTGTCGCGTCTGCCTCGACCAGCAAGGAAGACACAACACCGAGCTCTTCCTCAAGCTGTTTTTTATTCAGGTCTTTTCAAAATCTGTGTCCTTTGTTCTTCTCCCCTAGGGAGAGCCCGCCCAGCCTTATATAGGTCTCAGACCACCAGCCATCATGCGCCACATGGGATTCCTGGATAGGTGCACGTATGCCTTAGCAAGCCGAAATTTAAAGCCAAGCCAAATAAGGAGTTGTTTAACATAGAGAGCACTCGCCATCGGGAGGGCGGGGGGCGAAAGCCAGAGCCATCTCAAGAATGCAGCTTCACGCAGCTCTCTACATCTCCCCTTGATTGAGGGACAAATACTTCTAGATAATTATTCTGAAATCATATATCCATTCTACTCCATAATTTGAACAGCCCTAATGCTTCTTTCTCTGTTATATGCACACACACATGCACACTCATTCACATACTCACACTGAAACACACACATTTGACTTAAGTGATATTGTTGGATTTGTTTTTAGTGTCCTTAGAGTACTTAATTACATTTCTGGAATCTAGTTTGGCTCTGATACTACTACTTTATAAAGAAAAACCCTATCCTTAATAGGACATGTGACTTCACTGTGACTGAGACAATGTCCTTGGTAATCCTTTTAAAATGTTGTTCTCAAATAAATATGCAATGCATCTACATTCACAAAGTCCATTGTGTTACACAATTTGATCATTCTTTGAAATGCCCTGTATTTTAACACTTGCAAGGATGAAACACTTCAACCGTGAAAATGTTTCATGATTGTTTAATTTAATTTCTGTTGATACATCCTTTCAATAGATTATCAAATTTATTTTCCACAGAGTCAACTTTCTTTGTGAATATTATCTGCTTTTCTTTCTGTATTCTTCAGCTCTTCTACAGTCTTCATTTCATCAAATCATACTTTCACTCTTTTTTCATTCATCTCTCCACCATTACATCCTCTCTTCTTTCTTCAGTGTATTAATTTTGCTGTCCCTGTCATTGATTATACTCAAGGTTTCATAAATAGGATGCAATGTTTTGTTTTTTAAAAGCATATGATATATAAACTATTTAAATCATTTTATATTGGATTAAACATTTCCTTTTAAAGACAATTTTTACTTGCTCAACAGTATTTTTCATCTCATAATTGATTCAGTTTTAAAGTTTCTAACATTTGTGTATTAATCCATCCTTAATACTACAGATTTTTGTAAAACCTAACTCTTAACACATACATGTAGGATTTGTTTGTGGTAGTAGAAATGTTCCTTGATTATGCAAATGCTCAAGCTATTAAACCAAACACATATCCAATGTGAATATTCACGTTAACTGTGGGTACTGTATCTTGTCTAAATCTATTCAGATCCCAACACAATCTGACTTGCCTTAATATTATTATGATATTATGACAAATAAAAAAAAATTCATGGTCTAGGACCCAGACCCTGGGACACAGCCAGTCACCAGGAACTGCCACCCAACTATGCTCCAGTTACCTTCAAAAGGGAAAACTGCTGTGGGCAGGTTCCCCCACCAAAACCCCTCATCAGACCCTGCTATCAACAAGACCCATGCCCTACCCCAACACACATCTGCCTTCTACCCCAGTACCTTTCTGAGACACAGAATCCACCAGCTTTCTTTGGACCAAGAGGTGAGTGAGTCTTCTCCCACCCAGAGTGTCCTTCCTCTAGGACCTAGGACCTAGGACACTTTCAGTCCCTTGGAACCCCCACTTAACTCTACCCCAGATGTTGAAGAGCAGAGAAGTTTCCTGCAGGCAGGTTCTCCCACCAAAACCCCCAATGGATCTGTAATATACAAGACCCAAGCCCTACCCTAGTACTCATTGCCCTATGACACCAGTGGCTTGAGACACAGAATCTGCCAGCTTTCATTGAACCAAGAGAGGCTTCCTGAGACACAGAATCTGCCAGCTCTGACTGAACTGAGAGCCCTGATAAAACCAAGAGCAACTCCCTCAGGCGCAGAATCACCTAGCTTGCATTGGATCAACAGCAGTTTCCTGAGGTACAGAAGCTTCAAGCTTCAATTAGACCAAGAGCTAAGATTAAACCCAGAGGGGCCCCCTAAGACACAGACACTGTAAGCATAATAGCAGCTCATTGAGACATAGGCACCTCTTGCACCTATTGGAGGAACAGGTAGTTTGATGTCAGTGCAAAAATACATACAACAACATAAAAAGAAATATGGCATCACCAGAACCTAGCCCAACTACAACAGCAAGACCTGAACATCACAATGTAGAAGAAGCACAAGAAAGTGACCTTAAAATAATTTCATGAAGATGCTAGAGGCCTTTAAAGTGGAAGTAAAAAATACGCTTAAAGAAGTTGAGGAAAAGACAAACAAAAAATTGGAAAAAATCAATAAAGAAATTGAGGAAAGACAAATAAAAAATGGGAAGAAATCAGTAAGTTTCTTAAAGAAAGACAAGACAACCATGAAAAAGCAGATAAACATGTGAAGGAAACAGTTCAAGACCTGAAAACTGAAATAGAAACAATGAAGAAGGCACAAACAGAGGGAATGATGGAAATAGTAAATCTGAGTAAACAAACAGGAGATGCAGATGCAAGCAAAGCCCACAGAATATAAGAGATGGAAGAATCTTTATTGTAGAGGATACAATAGAGAAAAT
This sequence comes from Peromyscus californicus insignis, assembly GCF_007827085.1. Classification (NCBI taxonomy): domain Eukaryota; kingdom Metazoa; phylum Chordata; class Mammalia; order Rodentia; family Cricetidae; genus Peromyscus; species Peromyscus californicus. The sequence goes on from NW_026294562.1 coordinate 190,293,962, forward strand.
AGATTCATCAGTCAAGGAAGACACCAAAGCCAAAAAAGTCACAACACAAAATGTCCAGGAAATCTGGGACACCATGAAAAGGCCAAACCTAAAAATAATAGGGATAGAAAATGAGAAGAATGTCAACTCAAAGGCACAGAAAATATATTCAACAAGATCATGGGAAAAAACTTTCCCAACTTAAAGAAGGAAATACCTATGAAGATACAAGAAACTTATAGAACACCAAATAAACTAGACTCCCCAAAAATGCCAGCTCATCATATAATAATTAAACCACCAAACCTACAGAACAAAGAAAAATATTAAGAGCAGCAAAGTAAAAAGACCAAGTGACTTATAAAGGCAGACCCATCAGAATAACACCCATCTTCTCAATGGAACTTTGAAAGCCAGAAGGTCCTAGACATATGTAATGCAGACACTAAGAGACCATGGATGCCAGCCTAGACTAATATGCGCAGCAAAACTTTGAATCACCATAGATGGAGTGAGCAAAGCATTCCAAGACAAAAGCATTTTTAAACAATACCTATCCCAAAATCCAGCCCTACAGAAAGCACTAGAAGGAAAATTCTAACCTAAAGAAGTCAGATACACCCATGAAAACACAGGCAATAGATAACCACACAGCAGTAAATTCCTCAGAAGGGAAATACACAATACTACCACTAAAAGATAACAGGAATTAAAAATTACTGGTCATTAATATCCATAAATATCAATGGACTTAAATCACCTATAAAAAAGACACAAGCTAACATAATGGATATAGCATCAGGATCCATCCTTTTTCTGCATGCAAGAAACACACCTCAACTCTAAATACAGATACAACCTTAAAGTAAAAGGCTGGGAAAAGACTTTCCAATCAAATGGACAAAAGATGCAAGCTTGTGCAGCCATCCTGATAGCTAACAAAATAAACTTCAAACTAAAGTAAATCAAAAGAGATCAAGAATGATATTACATACTCATTACAGGAAAGATTCACCAAGGTGAAGTTTCAATTCTGAACATTTATGCCCCAAATATAAGGGCAACCACATATCTAAAAGAAATATTACTAAAGCTTAAATCACACATGAAACCCCACACATTAATAGTGGGAGACTTCAACACCTCACTCTCACCACTAGACAAATCTACCAGCTCAAACTTAACAGAGAAATAAGGGACTTAACTGATGTTATGACTTAAATGGACTTAATGGATATCTACAGAACATTGCATCCTAACAAAAAAGAATATACCCATGACTGGAAAAAGCACAGGGACAAATAGCCGAACTAGTGGAAATGCATGAACTGTGAACCAATGGCTGAGGAGCCCCCATGGAACTTGACCAGGCCCTCTGGATAAGTGAGAAAGTTGATTACCTTGAACTGTTTGGGGGGCCCCCAGGCATTGGAGCCAGGACCTGTCCTTGGTGCATGGACTGGCTTTTTGGAGCCTGGGGCCTATTCTGGGACACTTTGCTCAGCCTTGGTGTAGGGAGGAGGGAACTGGACCTGCCTCAGCTGAGTCTAAGAGGCTGGGCTGACTTCCCAGGGGAGACCTTACATTGGAGGAAGTGGGAATGGGGGGTGGATTGGAGGTATGGCTGGGGGGGTGGGAGGAGAGAGGACAGGGGAATCCATGGCTGATATGTGAAATTAAGTTAATTATAAAATAAAAATATTTTTAAAAAAGAATATACCTTCTTCTCAGCACCACATGAAACCTTCTCTAAAACTGACCATATACTTGGTGTCACACACACACACACACACACACACACACACACACACACACACACACACAAATTGGAATAACCTCCTGTATTCTATCAGACCACCATGGCCTAAAATTAGATTTTAACAACAACAAAAATTACAGAAAGCCTACTAACATGGAAACTGAATAATGCTCAACTCTATCACCAGTGGGTCAAGGAAGAAATAAAGAAAGTAATTAAAGACTTCCTAGAATTCAATTAAAGTGAATGTACTACATACCAAAACTTATAGGACACTATGAAAGCAATGATAAGAATAAAATTCATAGAACTAAATGCTCACATAAAGAAGATGGAGAAATCTCACACTAGTGACTTAACAGCACACCTAAAAGCTTTAGAACAAAAAGAAGCTAAGTCACCCAAGAGGAATATACGCCAAGAAATAATAAAATTGAGAGATGAAACCAATAAACCAGAAAAAAGAGAACAATACAAAGAATCAATGAAATACAGAGAATGTTCTTTCAGAAAATCAACAAGATAGACAAGCCCTTATCCAAACTAACCAAAAGGCAGAGAGAGAGCATCCAAATTAACAAAATCAGAAATGAAAAGGGGGACATAACGACTGACAATGAGGAAATCCAGAGAATCATCAGGTCATATTTCAAATGCCTGTACTTAACAAAATTGGAAAATCTAAAAGAAATGGACAGTTTTCTGGATGAGTACAACATATCAAAGTTAAATCAAGACCAGATAAAGTATTTAAATGGGCCAGTAACACTTAAGGAGATAGAAACAGTTATTAAAAGTCTCCCAATCAGAAAAAGTCCAGGACCAGATGGTTTCAATGCAGTATTCTACCAGATTTTCAAAGAAGAGTTAATACCAATACTTTTCAAATTGTACCACACAATAGAAACAAAAGGAATGCTACCAAACTCCTTTTATGAGGAAAGAGTTACTCTGATTCCCAAGCCACACAAAGATGCAACAAAGACAGGGAATTACTGACCAATCTCCCTCATGAACACTGATGCAAAAATACTCAGTAAAATATGGGCAAACTGATTTCAAGAACACATCACAAAAAATTATCCACCATTGCAGCTAGACTTTTCCTGCCTGGCCCACAGTCAGGACAAATCTCTGTCACCCTCCAGTCCCACAGCAGCTCAGACCCGACCAAGTAAACACAGAGACTTATATTGGTTACAAACTGTATGGCCGTGGCAGGCTTCTTGCTAACTGTTCTTATAGCTTAAATTAATCCATTTCTATAAATCTATACCTTGCCACATGGCTGGTGGCTTACCGGCATCTTCACATGCTGTTTCTCATCGTGGCGGCTGGCAGTGTCTCTCTGACTCAGCCTTCCACTTCCCAGCTTTATTCTCCTTCTTGTCCTGCCTATACTTCCTGCCTGGCCACTGGCCAATCAGTGATTTATTTGCCAACCAATCAGAGCAACACATTTGCCGTACAGAACATCCCACAGCACACCATGATCAAGTAGGCTTCATCCCAGGGATGCAAGTATGGTTCAACATATGAAAATCTGTCAATGTAATACACCATATAAAGAAACTGAAAGAAAAAACTCACATGATCATCTCCTTAATTGCTGAAAAGGCCTTTGAAAAAATCCAACATCCCTTCATGATAAAGCTCCTGGAGAGATCAGGAATAGAAGGATCACACCTATACATAATAAAGGCAATTTACAGCAAGCCAACAGCTAAAGTCAAATTAAATGGAGAGAAACTGAAAGTGATTCCCCTAAAATCAGGAATAAGACAAGGCTGTCCACTTTCCCCATATTTATTCAATGTAGAACTTGAAGTTCTAGTTAGATCAATAAGACAACAAAAGAAATCAAGGGGATACAAATTGGAAAGGAAGATATCAAACTTCCACTATTTGCAGATGATATGATAGTATACATAAGTGACCTGAAAATATCTACCAGGAACTCCTATAGCTAATAAACACCTTCAGTAATGTGGCAGGATACAAGATTAACTCAAAGAAGATTAGCAAATGATAAATGACTATGAAAAAATAAGAAACATTACCCTTTACAGTAGCCATAAATAATATAAAATATTTTGGCATAACTCTAACTAAGCAAGTGAAAGATCTGTATGACAAGAACTTTAAGTTTCTGAAGGAAGAAATTGAAGAAGATATAAGAATATGGAAAGATCTCCCATGCTCATGGATAGGTAGGAATAACATAGTAAAAATGACAATCTTACCAAAAACAATCTACAGATTCAATGCAATCCCCATTAAAATACAAAAACAATTCTTCTCATACCTGGAAAAAATAATACTCAACTTCATTTGGAAAAACAGAGAAGCCAGGATAGCAAAAAGAATCCTGTACAAAAAATCCACCTTTGGAGGCATCACTGTCCTTGACTTCAAGCTCTCTTATAGAGATATAGTATTAAAAACAGCTTGGTTTGGCATAAAAACTAACATGTGGACCAATGGAATCAAATTAAAGACTCTGACATTAACCCACACAGCTGTGAAAACCTGAGCTTTTACAAAAAAGACAAATCTTTACAATGGAAAAAAGAAAGCATCTTCAACAAATGGTGCTGGCATAACTGGATATCAACATGTAGAAGATTGCAAATTGATCCATATCTATTGCCATGCACAAAACTCAAGTCCAAGTGGATCAAAGACCTCAATATAAAGCCAGTTACACTGAACCTGATAAAAGAAAGAGTAGGAAGTAGTCTTGAACACATTGGCACAGGAGACTACTTCCTAAATACAACACCAGTAGCACAGACACTGAGAGCAACAACTAATAAATGGTACTTCCTGAAATTGAGAAGCTTCTATAAGGCAAAGGACACAGTAAATAATCCAAAACGACAGCTTATAGAATGGGAAAATTTTTTCACCAACCCCACATCTGACAGAGGGCTGATCTTCAAAATATATAAAGAACTAGAGAAACTAGATGCCAAAATAACTAACAATCCAATTTAAAAAATGGGCTTTGGAGCTTAACAGAGAATTTGCAAAGGAAGAATTTCAAATGGCCAAAGACATTTAAGGAATTTCTCAGCATCCTTGTTCATCAGGGATTGCAAATCAAAATGACTCTGAGATATCTTTTTACATCTGTCAAAATGGCTAAGAACAAAAACACTGAAGACAACTTATTTTGGAGAGGATGTGGAGCAAGGGGAACATTCCTCCTCTGTTGGTGGGAGTGAAAACTTAGACAGCTACTTTGAAAATCAGTGTGGTAGTTTCTCAGAAAACTTAAAATCAATCTACCTCAAGACCCAGCTATAACACTCGTGGGCATATGCCCAAGGAATGCCCGATCATACCACAAGGACGCATGCTCAACTATGTCCATATCAGCATCATTCATAATAGGCAGAAACTGGAAACAACCTAGGTGACCCTCAACTGAAGAATGTATTAAGAAAATATTGTACATATACACAATAGAGTACTACTCAGCAGAGAAAGACAATGACAGCATGAAATTTGCAGGCAAATGGATGGAACTAGAAAATATCCTGAGTGAAATAACCCAGATGCAGAAGGACAAACATGGTATGTACTCACTCATAAGTTGATACTAGATGTAAAGCAAAGGATAACCAGACTGCAACTTACAATTCCAAAGAAGCTAGCTAAGAAGGAAAACCCAAAAAAGAACATGTGGATCACCCTGAGAAGGGGAAATAGATGAGATCTCCATGAGTAAACTAGGGATGAGGGGTCAGCAAATGGATGGTAAGGGATTGGGGATGAGAACATAAGGGAATGGGACTGTGAAGCTGGAACAGTAATGGCGTGTGAAAGCAATGAAAGTGATAACATGATAGAGTGAGCTATCCTGACCATAGAGAGAAACCAGGTGCTAGGGAAGTTCCCAGGAATCCCCAAAGATGATCCTTACTTGGACTACTAGAAATAGTGGAGATGGTACCTGAACTTAACTGGCTCACCCCAGTGATCAGATTGGTGAATACCCTAATTGCCATCACAGAATTTTTCTCCAGTGACTGATGGAAGCAGATGTAGAGGTCTACAGCCAAACACCAGGCAGAGCTCCAGGAGTCCAGTGAAAAAGAGAAAAGAGAGATTCTATGAACAAGTGCATTAGAATCATGATGGGGAAACCTGTAGAGACGACAAAACCAAACTGGTGGGAACTCATGAAAGTTGGATCAACAGCTGTGGAGCCTGCATGGAACTGTACTAGGCCCTCTGCCTGATGAGACAATTGTGTAGCATGATCTGTTTGGGGGGCTCCCTGGTGGTAGGATCAGAATCCATCCCTGGTGCATGAGCAGGCTTTTTGGAGCCCATTACCTGGCACTACAGGTATTAATGGAGTGTAAAAATTTAGTTTTGCTGGATGGCAAATACACACATACACACACACACACACACACACACACACACACACACACACTTACTCACATACATACACACTGTTTTTCTCATGTGCTGTGTTTCCAGATTCATGCTGAGCATCATATATTTAGAGATGCAAAAAGTGAAAGTCTTAGCTCCTGAATATGATCAAAATATGTTTTAAAAATCATGAAGAGATGGTGCTGTGTGTTCAAGGTCATTGTGCAGCAAAGCATACTACTCTGGTGTGGGAAGAGTTTTCTGTAGGCAGCCGTGCTTACAATGGATCAAGATCATAAAGCACATCATAATTTCTGTGTCAAGACTGTGTTATTTCAGGGAAAATATGATGACCTATAACTTGTGATTAACTAACATGAAAAAGAAGAGAATTGTCTCTAAATTCACTTAGAGGTGTAAATTTACTTAGATACTGTGGAGGTGGACTGGTGGAAACGTCCTTTGCATGAATGATACTTACCAGTCTCATTGGAAATCTCATTCTGTGGGCAAGGTGTGCAGTCAAAGCAACAGGCAGCTTTGCCTTCCTGGGGGGTCTTCCTGAATCCAGAACCACAGCTCTCACTGCATACAGAGTGAGGATTCTGAGAAAAATTAAATAAATGTTAGGAAATGCTCAGGATTTTATTGAATCTCCAAGCCTATATATATAATATATAATGTTTAATATATAACATTAATTTGGTAATTTAGATATTTGTAAATGAAGGTAATTGTACTGTTACTACTAGGTAAGTCATACACAGGGCCATGTGTTCAATAATTGGTGTGGAAGCCCACAAAAGTTTTCTGGTTAGATCGGAGCTTGCTTTACCTTGCAGGAATGCATTAGGGGATGGCTTGACCATTTGCAAGGTTACCAGGTATTAGGGATGGCCTATACTTAGTTGTGCTTGGGGAGGTCCTTTGCCTCACCCCATGTAATTTCCTTTAGAAGCCCTTTAGTAAAAACAGAAGGGGCTGGTAGGTTTCGACCTAGGCCCTCCTGAGGCTATCCTATGTTTTCTGTCTGTCTTTCTCTCTATATATATATACCTCTATCTACAAATTCTTCATTTGTCCCTGCTCATGAGTACCCTGGGGGAATAAGAGGGAGGTGGTCTCCCTCAAATGCTGCTGGAAACAAGGATGAGGGACTTGGGAGAGAAAGCTCCATGGGAAGCAATTGGACCAGTCTGGTTTTGTAGTAATGTTGGGGGCTTTTATTCTTGGGAGGATGAAAAAGGGGACTGGAAGAATATAAAGCAGTAGTATAGAATCTTCTCTGTCAAGATTTCTGTCTTTTTTCTCTTTCTTAAATTTCTATCCATGAAAAGACTTAGAAGGGTAGAGTATAGTAATATAGTGCAGGAAAAATATCATGTAGGAATTTAGCTTGTAGTTAGCAGCAAGACAGAGAAACTAGGTCCTAAATTTTCTAATTATGGGGCTATGAATGCAAAATCCTGGGGAAAGATCAGAGGAAAAGAAAAAATGTGCAGAAATAGATTTCTATGGAAGCTTTTGGCCTGGAGACAGCAAAAATGCTAAGTCCAGGCAGCAGAGCAAAGAGAATTCTTCTGAGCCAGATATGGATGAAGAACTAGTTTCCTCTTGGCCATGAAATCCAAAGTTTAGAGAACAGAAGCTTTCTTAGAAAAAACTTAGAAATCTCTCTAAAAAACTAAAAAAGCCATTCAATACTTTCTTTCTCAATTTCTCTTTCTGTAAGGGCAAAATTAGATCCACCTGGAATAGTGTGGGAATTCACCTATGGTTCCCTCTAAGAAAAATAACAACAAATCTCTTAGAACAGGGCAAAACTTCTCTGTTAAGTTTTGTCTCTCTAAGACAAAAAGCTCAGCCTCTCAGCTGCGCCTGAGGCATCAGGATTTCGTTTAGATCCCCTGAAACAATGTAAACCCTCTGTTAGCATTGTGTCCTTGATTCTAAGTAACAACCAAGAAGCGATTAGCCAGCAGCTCTGAGTTTGAGTGCATTCTGGGGATACTAGGGTTCTGACAGTTGTCAACAGCTTCCTCAAACATGGAGCTGAGGCAGAAAGTTGCAGGTCCCAAGGGAAATCTGCTAGCATACAAGCAAATCCAAATCTGGCAGGAATGACACAGTGGCCCAACTTCCTGTAAGCCCGAGTTGGTAGATGGGGCTATGCGCATCCATGGCTGCAAAAAGAAATCTCTTTGAGTAAAGCCCTTCTCTATCAGATAAAGGACCTTTCTGAAAAAAAAAAAAGCTTTGTTTCAAGCACTTTTGGCTTTTCTCACTGACTCCTGGTAAGGAGGAGTGAGAGGCATAAGCTCCATCTGAGTGCATAAGGGCAAACAAATGTAACCTGCGGGGGAACAGGACCAGGAGAAAGGTCTGATTAGGGAAATACACATCACCTCACATAATGTGAATTTAGGGATATCAAAAACCTCCCTTGATAAAAACAAACAAACAAACAAAAAAACAGAAGCTTGATTTCAGTCTAAACTCAAACCATACAGTCCCTGAAAACAGAAATGGAAAAGGGACAAAGTCCTTCCCTAAGGTGAAGGACCTGGGGAAAGTTGCTAGAGTTTGAGGGAGATTTGCAGAAAAAAGACATTACATTCCGAAGCAGAGAAAGCTACCACTGTGGCATCAAGAACTGTTTCTAGGGGAAGGGATGAGCCAAACCCAAACTGGGAGCTGTCTGGGAGAATTTCTCCCTGAAGGAGCTGTAGGAAAGCTTTGCTTTAAATGCTTTTTTCTCTTTTCACTGACTGGCTGGGGCAGATGAACGAGCCCTGAGGGAATTTTGCTTCGGGCATGGAGGGGCCTGCCTAAATATGTACGAGTGGGCAGGTACACTCAGGTACAGGAACAGTGTCAGCAAGGGAAAACACCTAGGAATGCCAGCTCAGGGAAAAAAAATTGAGAAATCTCTCAATTTCCCATGGTGAAAAAGCAAAAAGCTTCGTTCAAATCCCCTGTTGCAAAAGCAAAACCATGAAAACTAAGGCCAGTAAAGGGAACCAGAAGTTGACTCCCAGGCCTGAAAGGAACTATGGGAAATAGAATCAGAAAGGTAGCTCATAACAGGGGGCAGATATAGAGAAATGCATTCTAGAAAAGGTAGTTTTTCAGCTCAAGATGGCGATACTGTTCAAAAACTGTTTTGTTTTGTTTTTCAGCTCAGAATGAAGTTACTTTTCAAAGCAATATTAGAAAGCTTAGACTTATCTCTTGAGACCTAAGACCAGAGCAGCTTGCCTCTCAGGAGATGATTTAAAATGCTAATACCATTAGTCAACAAGCCACTTTACAATCCTTAAAAAAAGCAAGGGAAAACAGTCCATACACTGAACATTATTTTAAATATGAAGAAACTTATGGACAAATAAAACAGCTCTTTCCTTCTTGAATAAACAGCCTGCAATGAATGATTCCTTTGCAAATCTAATACAGAGACAAGGAAACAGACACTCAAAAGGAAATGACTGTTTTATGGATGGGGATCAAGCTACAAAAAAATCTAGCTGTCCACAAAATAGAGTTGCCTCACTTGAAAGTTCTCTATAAGAAAACAATGCTAAACCAGAATGATTGCTTAGTGAATTCACTGATGTTTGTGAAGAATAGGAAAAATATACCAAATATTAAAGTTTAAAAAGCTATAACTACAATCTGAGTTAAATAACTCATGGTCAGAGTATCTCACAGCTACTAGTAAAATAACATCAGAGGTTAAGAAGCTAATGAAGTGAAAATACTAAATCATGAAAATCTTCTTCCTCAGAGTAAGTGGATGAAGGATGTTATTCATGGAAAAAACATCTATGTTCTTGACTCCTTTGAATAGTAGCAATTTTGGTGAACAAATTACCATGTTAAGAAATTTAGGGCTGAATACATAATAAACAGGTAACCTATACATGTCATTGTGTTTGGTTATTATACTTAACTATGTATGATGGTAAGACATGACCACTGGCCACACAGAAAACACTTGCTTTTAAAGTTTCTCTGTGATCTCCTAGCAATTTAGGAGAGTCAGAGTGAGTTAAGATTAATTCACCAGATGATTTCAACAGAGGGTTCTACAATATGATCCAAAGTGCCAGAGGTTACTGAGATGATGTACAGAAATTCTCCTGGTCAAATATGGCACAGTATAAATTCTAAATAACTACTGTATAATTTTGTTTGTATATATGTAGTGATAGAATTGTTTTATGGTAAAAAAAATTTAGGGCTAATAAAAATATATCAAGAACATCAACATTGCTATAAGAACTCATGGCAGATATAGCTTAAAAATACTAAGAAGGGGGAAAATTGTCACAGTGTTTGGTGATAAGTATGAAAAGCAGCTAAAACAATGCTGGTATTAAGGTTCCATCTTGCAGTCTGGGGATAGCAGGAGAATAAGGAAACCTCCAGACTGCTGAAGTGTTTCTGATGAAGTTTCAGCAATGTTTTTGGTACACAGAGGAACCCGCTGAAAGCTGTAGGTCTGGAACCCCACTCTGACTTAGACAATTATCTTCTCCTGTTGGGAAACTGACTGTTGAGTTGCTAACTAAGCAATTCAGAAACAGAATATTCTTTAGGAGGTTTTTCTTCTCATCTCTTTTCTTCCTTTTTGGGTTTTTTGTAAACTGAAATAGATCTTAATATAGTTTTAAAAAAGATCTGGATTGCATAAAGTACAACACTCACTAAATCCGAGGGTTGAGAGGGCCATTGCCAAATTAGATTCTTGTTTCAACTCTCAAGAACTTTCGGAATGATATCAAAGCTGACTATAAACTCTGACCTTTACTATAAACTCTGAACTTTAGAAATAATTTGCATATTTCTTGCCTTGTAAAGAGTCTTTTTAATAGTTCTAAGAAAGTATTCCTATAGAATATAAGTTTATATTAGGATAGATACTGTGTCAGTCTTTCTAATAGTTCTAAGAAGTATATTTGCTAAGGTAGTCCTATAGAGTTTCCTTAAGTATATCTACTAAGTTCTGCTAAGAGTTTCTTTCTAGTGTAAGTTAGTTCTGTTAAAGGTAGTCCTACAGAGTTTACACAGTCTTTCTCTAATAGTTCTTCTTAAATAAATCTCTTCTTAAGAATATAAGCTTGTAAGAAGTATAAATAAGTATATGTTGAATGTGAGTTTGTAAAGTGTTAATGTTGAATGTGAGTCTAAATGCTTATGTAAGCTAGCAAAGAGAAATTGCAAATATGTATAGTGACAATGGTTCAATTAAGAGAGTTATAAATATGAATGATGATGTTTATATCAGAATTAAGGTTAATGAACCAGAGTTTGGTAAAAAGCTAAGGGAATCTTTAAGTTGGATGTAGTTTATTGGATGCAGTTTGCATCAAGAACTTAATTTGAAAAAGGGCTTGGCATAGCTAAAATTTTTATGGACATCATAAGACCCATTCCAAAAAGAGAAAAGCCATCTCTATCATCCTCTACTCCTGTACTGGGAGGTATGGAAGCAAGGGATATTGCTGTGGAGATTTTAAGCTCAATAGGAACCTGGGCCTGAGCTGAGTTAAGCTCAGTACTCCCTCCTAGCAGAGGCTGAGAGTTAAGGACGGGCAAATTTCTCTTGATAGCTTCCAGCCTAGAAAAGAGTATGTATGCTTGGTGGAAATCATATCTCCATGATGAGTAATGGAAGAAGTAATTACAGAGAATGACCTAAGGCAGACCTCAGTTTATCTGATGGAGCCCAAGGGGCTCTTTAAAAAATTAAGAGGAGGGACCTGTGGAGTTCCACAAAGATTTTCTAGTTAGATCTGAGCTTGCTTTACACAACAAGGCTTCATTAGAGGATGGCTAGATCATGTTCAAGGTCAACAGGTGTTTGGAATGACACACACTTGGCTGAGCAGGGGGAGGTCTTTTGCCTAATGCCTTGGCATTCTTTTAAAAAGCCCTTTAGTAGAGACAGAAAGGGCTGGTGGGTTTGAACACAGACCCTCCTGAGGCTATTCATATTTTCTATCTGTCTCTCTATATATATACTTCTATTTACAAGTTCCTCATTTCTCCCTACACAGGAGTTCCCTGGGGGAATAAAAGGGAACTAGTCTCCCTCAGGTTGGTCCAGAATTCAGAGTCTCTGTGGAAACTAATATTTGAGCATTAGTGTGAGAGATTTTTAGATGAGGTTGCTTGAGGTATGAAGGCCTTCCCTAAGTAGATGTCCCCAGTTAATTGCCTGTGGTCCTAGAAGGAGTGGAAAGGAGAAGGAATGTGGATAGCAACAATCAGTGGTCTCTGCCTCCTGACTGTGGATGAAATGTGACTAGCTACCTCCATCTCTTACAGACATGGCTTCCTGAGTAAAAAAGAATACACCTGCAAATTGTAAGCCAAGGAAAATCTAACTATATGGTTTTGAAAGGGAACATATTTGAAACATCAACAACAACAAAAATCCACAAGTTGTCATCATGCGTTTTTTGTCTTTTCAGAGCCCTAAAAGGAAAAGAACAACTTTTCCAAAATTCATAAAACTAAAATTTTGAATATGGAATTAAAAACCTGTCTTCAGTCAGGTGATCTGTGACAGTGATAGAAAGCATATTGTGTTAGTTAGGGTTTCTGTTATTACAAAACACAATGACAAAAATACACTTGAGGATGAAAGGATTTAATATACCTTATAGCTTACAGTTCAATAACCAGGGAAGTCAGGTCAGAAACTCAAGGAAGGAATATGGATGTAGGAACTTATTTAGACACCATAGTGTAGTACTTCTTACAGACTTGCTTCTTATGGCTTGCTTAATCTGATTCTTAGTACCCAGGAGCACCTTCCCAGAGATGGCACTACCCACAGTGAGCTAGGCTCTCTCATATCACCCAATGTAAAAAATGCAGCACAGGAGTGCTCACAGGCAAACCTAGTTAAGCCGATTTCTCAATTGAGATTCCTTTTTTCCAAATGAAACTATATGAGTTGACATAAATTTAGCCAATACAGTATATTAAAATAAATATTGTATGTAGTATATGAAATAAGCAAACAGATATAAAAACAACGTGTCTATCCAGCAGAACTATGTAGTAAGACTATACATTATATTAGTGGTCATTATGTGTATATATACAGGTCTCAACAGAGCAAGGAAGATTCATGAACTCAGAAACATACTTTGTTACTTACATAGAGGTCAAAGCATGAGACAACATCCAACCCACCTCTGTATATCCTGTGGGCCATTGTATCATGTGCTCAGATAAAGACAGCTGTTGACTCTGGGGAAGATTTGGAGAAAATGTTCCTATTTTCACACTTAGCCGAAGACCTTTTGGGAAATTCCAAAAATTGAGAATGTCATAGTCTACATCTAGTTTCCTCTACCAGTTCAGAACCATATAGCCACCGGCAGGATTGGTATATTGGAAGTTTCTGAGAAAAGGTTGAATCTAAAAGAGATGCATGATGCTATGGTAAACAGGTCCCAGGTAGGTGAAAGTGAGACAGAATTAGTTGTAGTTTCCCACTGACCTTGTTTTTTGATGTTAATTTAAACTTTAACACAGGTATTAATGATATTGAGCAAATGATGTCCTTAGAGAATAGAAACATCATTATTTTTCTAAAATGTCAACCAGTATTAGGAAGAAATTTAGAACCAAACACATAAGGAAAGTGCACTTAGACAAATCTCAGTTTCCTCGTAAAGATAAACACATGCAAGAACATTTCACAAGCATTCCAATTATCGTGGTATAAAAAAATCAATATTTGTATGTTTCAAGAGTGACTATAGGTGAACACTTACATAATGTAAGTATTCTATTAGTTTTCAATTACTTATATCTTCTATTTCTGGTGTGAGATATGTACTGGGATTTTTTTATTTGAACATTTTACCATGTGATGATTGTGATGCTTCTTAGACTACAAATCAGTATAGACACTAAACAGTTTCCTCTTTGCCTCAGCCACCAATTCATCACAGATACTGATGGCTGTGTTTTCATTGGTCACTGAGGATTGAACAAGTTCAGTGTTCCCTGTGGATTTTGACAATATAAGATCCATAATGTCTAATTTGCATGACTTTATATACCCTGAGAACATTACATTATTGATACTCCACTGCTATGGAAGTGACATTACCTTCCAGGGGAGGAATACCATCTCTTTCCCATTTTCCAGTGATTGATTTTGTAATTGATTAAAAATCATCTCATGCAGACTGTAGGCCACAGCATATATAGCATTGTACACATTGCAACTGTCTTCACTCATGGCCATGTCAAACATGTTCCCTGGCAAGAATCCCAAGGAGGCATTAGGCAGACAGTTATCCACAATTTTACAGTCTTTCCACAAAAAGGAGCAATTGAAGAATGAGTGCCATAATATATGAAGATAAATGTCTTCTGGGTATTTGGAAGGATTTGCTGTCTGGATAAAATCTGTAAAATTATTAATCTCCTCATTATGGTGTGAAAAAATAAGGGCCCCATGCAGTGCATCTAACAGGAAATAGTCATCAGTTTTGGAATGATCCCATTGTGAGTTCAGGACCCAGACTTTCCATGTGACTAAATTCTGCTTTATATTTACTACTAAGCTTAAGAGAGAATCAGTGTCCCCATAAATAATAATCACATTTGCTGATGATTCCAGAATCTGCACCTGATTTTTCCAGGAAGTGGTCAGAAATGAACCCCTGATGACTAGGATCATTTCCACAAATGCTATGCAGACTCCATTTTTCTCCAGCTCACTTCTCAAATCTGACAGAATCTGGGCACCTTTGTCATCATCTATGATGAACAGCCCAACCCAGTTCCAGTGGAAATGAAGCATCAATGACACAATGCCAAGTGTCAGAGATGTGTCCTTGGGGGCCACCAGGTACAGTGAAGAAAACTTTCTTTGTTCACTGAGGATAGTATCAAAAGGCCCAAAACTAAGCTGTAGGGAGAAACAACCAGAAAGAAGAACATTGCCATAAAAATCAACTCAATTCCGTAGCAATGGTTTGAAGCCTTTAGGACAATCCTGCTTTGAAGTTCCAATCTGTCTTCCTACGGTTTTATGAGAAAAGTACAGTGATATTCTTCTGTTGGCTTAGCAGCTGCACATAAATCTACTTATTCTTTAATAGCTGTCTTCAGCCCCATAGCCCCATAGTCAGTGCCCCAAGAGCCACTCAGGTTGCTGTCTGGAGGGGCTTCCAGTCCCATGGACTAGGTACATGATGGCTGCTCTGTGTAGGTTTAAACTAAGTCTCTATCATTCTGTTTACCAACAAAGACTAATAAGTCAGATGTGAAGGTAAAACACTGTTATATCAGAGAGACTGAGGAGCATCTATCTGAACTTCCTGTTTGACTGGAGACCCAGCAATAATAGACATGTCTCTCCATTCATCCCAGACCAAAACAAAAAAGCAAATTCTATGTCCCACTTTACTCCTTCCTGGATCTGTATTCCAGATCATCTGTATTCTGGATCATCTGAACTATCGATGGCTAATTCCATTCAGCTAGTTGCAGGCTCCATCCCCTGAACCAAGGTTGATTTTTTTTTAAATTAATACACAGTGTCATTGATATCCCGCAGAAATACAGACAATATTCAGAGGTTTAATAGTAGTGTGTCTGCTCCTCCTTTCCTTCTCCTTCTCTCTCTTCTAAGCTACAAAAATATAGATGTGCCATCAACTATGTCTGCTTTATTCCCTATCCATGAAGAGTTACTCAAGCTTGCCCTCTTTTCCTCACAGACAGCTGAAATATCACCAAGCAGAGCTGACATCATGTCTTATCCTATCACCTTCTCTCACCTGTGGAAATTTGTAAAGATCCAGCAGTGTCGCTATGTATTCAGATATTGCCCATGATGGTCCTGTAAGTACAGCAGCTGACATGCCCTCTCTTGCACACCTGTAGTTAGGGATGCCATAGCCAGTGCCTGAAAGTGAGCGAAAAAGAGTTGCCAGAGTGGCCCTTTGACCATTTGGGACATTATGGACCTCAAATCCCAGGGATGTATTAGGTAAAAGATAGGGATTGCTATTGATTTCCTCAATGGCAAACATCATGGCCAGAACACATTGGTAGTTCCTCAACTTAAATCTGCACAGAAGGTAGAATAATATTTAGGAGGAAAACTCATACCACACAACACATGACATGTTTTCAAGCAAATTGAAAATAGATTTTTTTTCATACAATACATTTTAATTAGTTTCCCCTCCACCAACTCCTCCAGGCTCCCCTCAATTCCCCTCCTACTCAAATCCACACCCTTTCTTTCTCTCTCTTATTAGAAAAATCAGCTATTGAAAATCAATGATAAATGAAAACAAAAAAAAGCAAGTCAAAATTGGATAAAATAAGCAAACAAACATAAGAAAAAATCCAAATAAAAAAGGCAAGAAACACAAGAGAGGAAAAGACACACATTTTCATATACAGAAAATCATAAAAACAAGAAATCAGAAACAATAATTGTGCACAAAAGTCATGTACTCTTAAAAAAATTAACATCCACAAATGCCATTAAGTTTATTTTTTGTTTTACATGTACTGCTGAGCATGGGGCCTGCATTTAAGAATTGTTTGTATACCCAACAAGACTCCCTTGAAGGAAACTAGTTATTGTATTTGCAACTGGGTTCAGGATGGAGGCCTGTGACAACTTGGAGTTGGCTTCTGAATTAAAGATGAGGGCTTGTTTTCACTTCCGCTCTCAGTGCTGGCAACCCATCTGTCTTAGTGGTACAGGCCCTGTGCATCCTTCCCAGTCTCTTGAGTTCATATGAGCATCAGTCCTGCTATGTTTAGAAAGCCTTTGTTTCTTCAGTGTCTTCCACTTTCTGTGACTCATATAATCTTTCCACCTCCTCTTCTTTCAGGTTCCCTGAGCCCTGAGGGAAGGGACTTTAAGAAGACATCCCATTTAGAACTGAATTCTACTGCTGAAGGGAACCTCTCTGATGACAGCTGAGTGACACAATGATCTATTAATATAGCGGAATGTACTTAGGAGACATTTTATTGCTAATTTTCTTTACCAAAACAATAGTATTTAGTTTCCCCCTGGTTCCATGGCTTTACTTGTATCAAGTTCTTGACAAGCTGAGAAGTGTTGGGTTCCATCTCATAGAGTGAACCTAAAATCCAATCAGATATTGGTTGTTTAGTCCCACAAGCTTTGAGCCAGTGTATTTTTTTTTTTGCACCAGTGTATCTTGCAGGCAGGACATCATTATAGATTGGAGGGTCTATAGTTAGGTTGGTGTTTACTTTTCTCCTTTGGTGGCATGCAGGCTTCCTTCCAGTACCATGAACACAGTGCATAGGAGCAAAGACTCTAGGTCAGTACTGGCTCAAATTCTCGAAGTTCAATGAGTCTGGTATTGTTGTCTTCAGCAATGGGGCTTTATCATCAATTTGTTGAGAGCAACCAATATCTTTGGCAGTAACCTGGGTTGTTTGGGCATTTCCAGGGGGCCTGTTTTATTAAAATCTCAATTAACCCATCTCAAAACTGGAAGGGTTTTTTTGGTGTGAGAAATATTTTTTTGGTGCTTTGTCTTCCCTGTTATTTGGTGATTCCATTGGGATTTCTTTCCTATATGTATATATTTTGAGAAGCTTGTACTGTATTAAGTTTCTATATGACTTAGAAAGCTCTTTGTTTTATTTCTTTAGGACTATGTAAAACCCTGAATGTGAACCTCTCAATGACTTGAGCTCTAGGCTTTTGAGCAAAGTTTCAGTTTCCTTATATCTGTGATGAATTCTGTCTGTGAGTTAGAATAAGGTCTTCAGATCTCCAACTTCCAGTCTGCACAACCACAAAAATAAAATATTTCTTGATCAAGACACCAGTTATTAAGACATTTTTTTATTCAGGATCCAGGACATTCAACTTGTCTGAACAGCAGGTGATACTGATATAACAATACATTTTTATATGTGTATATGTGTTGTGTAATATATATATTTCTCTGTGGTATGTGTGTATTCACATGATACTAACCAGGGAAAATTACAAGTGGGAGTTTTTAATCTTCATATCTATTTAATAACAGGTCTTTTGTGGTACATAAACTTGGATTTTTCCACTTATACCCTTAATTTCTTAAAAAAAAACAAAACAGAATTACAAACATGCACTGCAATGCTCCCTCCCATTGTTTTGCTTTTGAGACCTGCAAAAGTAAACTCAGTTCTTACATTTGCACTGCAAGCATGTTACCTTCTGAGCTATTGACTCATTCTCTTTTTTTTTTTTTTTTTTTTTTTTTTTGGTTTTTTCGAGACAGGGTTTCTCTGTGTAGCTTTGCGCCTTTTTCCTGGAACTCACTTGGTAGCCCAGGCTGGCCTTGAACTCACAGAGATCCACCTGGCTCTGCCTCCCGAGTGCTGGGATTAAAGGCGTGCGCCACCACCGCCCGGCGACTCATTCTCTTAATATTAGTCACTAGTGAGGAAAATAACTTGCACTCTGGAGCCACCAAATTCCCACACATGGAAGAATATTATGACATTTCATAAGAAAATATAATATTTGGAAAGATTTGTTTCATTAAGTTTGTATTTTATACATGGTTCTTTGATTTGTGTGCCAAAATTTATTCCCATACTGACATACATTTAGTGATTCTTATAAATTCAATGTTATTTTCTTCATGTTTCTGGGTTCTGTAGAAAAGGAGATGAAAAACACCTTAAACTCAAGTGATAAGTAAACAGGCTTTATTCTACTCATCCCTATTTTCTCCTAGACTTTCATCATGAAATGATGTTGGATTTTTGTTAGAGGCCTTCCTCCATTTAACCAGATGATTCTTTTTTTTTCCATCTTTTAATCTGTTTACATTGTGGATTACATTCATTTATTTAGAGATGTTGAATCAGATCTGCATCTACTGGATAAGGCCAACATGATCATGTTGTATATTCACTTTTGTGTGTTCTTGAGTTCAGTTTTCAAGCATTTTATTTGTTTCTATATTCATAAATTGTTGCCCTCTAATTTGTCTTCATTCTATGATAGAGTGTTTGTATGTTTTTCAAATCAGAGTAATCACACCTTCCCAAAGCAAATGATCTTTCTTTTTCTATTTTGTTTAATAGTTTGAGCAATATTAATGTTAGCTCTTATTTGAAGGCTTGGTAGGTAGAATTGTGCACTGACTACATTTGACTTGTAATATTTTTAAAATTGGGGTATTTTTAGATAATGTTTTAATCTCGCTGGATGGTATACATCTATTTGAACAATTAACTTCATTTATATTTAACATTGGTAGGTCATGTGTATTTTATCAATTGCATCTAATTTTTTAATTTTTCCAATTTATAGGAATATATGGGTCTTATAATTTATTCTTTTGATTCTCTGAATTTCCTCAAGGTCTGTGGTAATCTCTCACCTTCCATCACTAATTTTATTTGAATACTCTATATTTTTCTTTTGTCAATTTGATTAACTTGCTATTAATCTTAGTATTGGCTTCATTCATTCTTTCTATTGAATTTTTCATTTCTGGTTCATTAATTTCTGCCCTGATTTTGATGAACTCTTACTGATTACCTTTATGAGTGTTGATTGTTCTTGTATTTTTAAAGGTTTCAGGTATTTCCTAAAGTCATTACTTTGTGATCTCTCAAAGTTTTTGACATGGATCCACAGTTCCATAAACTTCCCACTTGTGAAAACTGTCTCTGTGTTTCATAGGTCTTAATATGTTATGACTTCATTTCCATTCAATTCTAGGAATGTGAATGTCTGTCTAGATTTCTTCCTTCCCTCAATTATGGTTCAGTTTTGTGTAACTTAACTTCCATGCATTTGTGTTCTTTCTTTTTTGTTGTTTATATTCTGATTTAGTCCATATCATATGACAGCATGCGTGATGTGCTTTAAGTTTTCCTGTACATTAAAGACTTACTTTTATCCTAATATGGAGTCTATTATGGATAAAATTCCATGAGCTGCAGAGAAGAATGTATATTCTCTAGTTTTTGGTTGGAATGTTCTAAAGATATTTGCTAAGTCTACATGATTTTGTAGAACTCCTTATGTAATGGATTACAAAAGAAACCTCCTATTATAAAATAATAGTAAAAGTTAATATATAGGAACAAGAAAGGACTTGGAAAGCTACAAACAAGAATGATCAAGTCATCTTTAAAGAGGGGCCCATTAGAATAGCAACTGATTCTTTCAGTAGAGACTACAAATCCAGGAGAGATTAGGCTCATATTCTACAAATTATGAAATAGCACTGATACTAACTCAAACTACTATACCCAGAGAAAGTATCAATCACAATGAAAGAGAAAGGTACACTTTTCGTGATTAAAAAGTTGTTGAAGAAAATTATGACCACTAAACCAATTTTTCAAAAGGCAAATGAGGGAATAGTTACATCTGAATGAAAGAATAAACATATTTAAGATGGCACAGGGAAAAATGAAGGTACAAATGAGAACGACCAAGTCGTATACAAAGACGGACTCATCAGACTAGGAACAGATTCCTACCCAAGAACTCCTATACTTGATAAACATGTTCAGCAATGTGTCTGAATACAAGATTAACTCAAAAATTAGTATTCTTCTTATATACAAGAACAAATGGACTGAGAAAGAAATCAGGGAAGTAATACCCTTCAAAATATCCACAGATAATATAAAATACTGTGGGGTAATTGTAACTAAGCATCCAAGCATTTGAAAGTCTCGCATAATAAAACTTTCAAGTTTTTGAAGAAAATAAATTTTAAAGCCATCAAAAGATGAAAAGATCTCCCATATTCCTGAATGAGTAGAATCAACATAGTAAAAATGGCCATTTACCAAAAACAATCTACAGATTCAATTTCAGTCCTCATCAAAATTCCAAGACAATTCTTTATAGACCTTGAAAGAACAATACTGAATTTTATATGGAAGAACAACAACAAAAAACCAACATAACTAAAGCAGTCCTGCACAATAAGTGAACTTCTGGAGGTATCACTATCATGGATTTCAAACTACACTATGAGCTGTAGTAATAAAAACTGCATGGTATTAGCATAAAAACAGACCAGATGATCAATGGAATCTAACTGAATGTAAATCCACACACTTTTAGACTCCTGATTTTTGCAGTAGAATCCAGAAAGACACAATGAAAAAAGAAAACATCTTCAACGAATGGTGCTGGTCTAACTAGATGTCTGCATGTAGAAGAATGCAAATTGATGCACATTTATCACCCTGCCACAAATTCAAATCCAAGTGTATCAGTGACCTCAAAATAAAACCAGAAACATGGACCTAACACAAGAGAAAGTGGGGAGTAGCCTTGAATGCATTGACAGAGAAGATGACTTCCTGGACAGAACACCAATAGCTAGTCCTGGCACTAAGATCAACAATTAATAAATGGGACCTCAGGGAACTGAATAGCTTCTCTGATGCAAAGAACACAATCAATAGGACAAAATCTCAGCCTACAGAATGAGAAAAGATTTTCATCAACTCTACTTCAGATAGAAGGATAAAATCCAAAATACATGAAGAACTCAAGAAATTAGACATCAGCAAACCAAATACCCATATTAAAAAGTGGGGTATAGAGCTAAACTGAGAATGAATCGAGGAAGAACACAAAAATGGTTGAAGACAATTAAAGAAATGTTTAACATCCTAAGCCTTCAGGGAAAGGCAAATCAAAATGACTTGGAGATTCCATCTTACAATAGTCAGAATGGCTCAATTAATAACACAAGTGATAGCTCATGCTGGCAAGAATGTGGAACAGGGGAAACATTCCTTCATGGCTGGTGCAAATGTAATCATGTACGGCAACTATGGAAATCAATATGTCAGTTCCTCAGAAAGCTGGGAATCAGCTACCTCAAGACATACCTATACCACTCTTGGGTGTGTTCATAAGGGGCACTGCATTCTACCATAAGGATACTTGGTCAATTTATTCATTGTGCCTTTATTCATAATAGCCAGAAATTGGAAATAATGTAGATAACCCTCAACCCAAAATGGATTAAAATTTTTGGTATATTTATGTGCTGTGGAATGTTGTAAACTTATAGCTATATTTATGCAATGGAGTAATATTTAGCTTTTAAGGACAAAAATGACATTATGAAATTTGTAGGCAAATGGATGGAACTGTAAAGAGTCATCCTTTTGTGTGGTAAATCAGATCCAGAAAGACAAACCTGATATGTACTTAGTTACATGTGAATATTAGTTGTTAAGTAAATGGTAATCATGCTACAATTCACAGACCCAGAAGGCTGAGTAACAAGGACAACTCTAAGTGGTACACATGGATATTCCTGTTAAGGGGAAATTGAATATATTTATGGGTGGACAAGTGGTGAGGGGTGGAAGTAGCCATTGGAACAGGAGGGATCAGGTTTGGGGGAGAGATGGAGGGAGGGAGTACTGGGAGAGATGACTGGAATTGGGGTGCATTTGGGGGTCAACCTAGCCCAGTAGATGTTCCCAGGATTTTATGAAGGTGACCATTGGGAAGACTCCTAGTAATGGAGGTGATGTGTCTGAACAGTCCATGGCAAGTCTTCCTGTGTTGGGATTGGAATACCAACCCAGCCATCAAACCTTAATCTTACAACGTGTCCTGCCATTTAGATGTGCTGTGGCATTGGAGACACAGAATTTGACAGATTGGACAACTAATGACTTGTCTAATTAGAGGCCCAAGCCATGAGATGGAGCCCATGCCTGACACTGTCTAATTGACTAGGAACTGGAGGCTGGGTAGCCCAGAGACTTAGGAAGGAACAAAATCAATAAAATGATTCTTAATGATATTCTGCTATACTCATAGATGGTGCCTAGGCCAATTGTCATCAGAGAGTCCTTCGCTGGCAGCTGATGAGAGCAGGTACAGACACCCTCTTCAAACATTAGTCAGACAGGGAGCCCAAATTGTAGATCTCCATTGGTTCTCTCCCCTTGGAGCTGGGGAACGCCACAGAAGAGGGGGAGTGAGAATTGCAGGAACCACAGAGGCTGAATCAAAAGGAGAGCAGGTCCAAAGAGTCAAATATGGTAAGGCTGACAGGAGCTCACAGAGACCTATGCAGCAATCATGGTCCTTGTATGGGTCTGAGCTAGGTCCTCTGTCTATATATGATGGTTGTTAGCTTGCTGTTTTTGTGGGACTTCTAACAGTAGGAGTGGGGGTGCCTTTGACTCTTTTATTTGCTCTTGGGTCTCTTTCCCTCCTACTGTGTTTCCTCTCCCAGCCTTGATATGAGGGTTTGTGCTTAGTCTTATTGTAACTTGTTATGTGCTGTTGGACTGATATCCCAGGGAGGCCTGATGTTTTCTGAAGGGAAATGGAGGAGGAGTGGATCTGGAGGAGAGGGAAAGAGGGGAACTGGGAGGAATGCATTGAGGGTAAACTGCAGTCAGGATGTACTGAAAACAAAAAAGTTAGACCCTGTCCCACAAATCTAAGCAAGCACAACTATCTTACAATGTGACAAAAGAGACATCCAACAAAACCTACTCAGAAGAGGCAGTGAAGTGTCTTTTCTACTCTTTAAAGGAAAAATCCAACAACAGGGTATAACAATCCTAATCAAATAAACATCAAATACAGGAGTTCCCAACTTCACTGACAAAACAGTCTTAGATTTAAGAGCACAGATCAACCACATCACAAAGCGCTGGGCGACTTCAATACCACACTTTCAACAACAGAGAGGTAACATGAAACAAAAGACTAAATTGAGAAATTCTGAAGTTAAATGACATCATAAGTTAGTTTTACCTCTACATTGAACACACCCTGTGCACTGCAATTCTCAAGATAGATGAATTATTTAGAGAAAGTACTGTTTGTATCTAGTACAATAAAGCCACCTCTGGAGGCATCACCATCCTTGACCTCACAACTATAGAGCTATAGTAATAAAAACAGCTTGGTATTGGCATAAAAACCAACATGTGGACCAATGGAATCAAATGGAAGAACTTGACATTAAACCACACACCCATGAACACCTGATTTTTGACAAAGAAGCCAAAACTGCACAATGGAAAAAAGAAAGCATCTTCAACAAATGGTGATGGCATAACAAGATGTCAACATGTAGAAGATTGCAAATAGATCCATATCTATCACCATATACAAAACTCATGTCCAAGTGGATCAAGACCTCAACATAAAACCAGTTACACTGAACCTGATAGAAGAAAAAGTAGGAAATATCCTTGTACGTATTGGCACAGGAGATTACTTCCTAAATATAACACCAGTAGCACAGACACTGAGAGCAAAAATTAATAAATGGGACCTCCTGGAACTGAGAAGCTTCTGTAAGGCAAAGGACACAGTAAATAAGACAAAACTACAGCCTACAGAATGGGAAAATATCTTCACCAATCCTTTGTGTGAGGCTCAAAATTTTGAGCAGAAATTTTTTATTTTATAAATTTTAATACAAAATATACTGGTTTACAAGCTTTTTTTTTACATCCACAGAAAACATATGATTTAAATAAGGACCCCTTTATGTTTATATGCACTATGTACACAACAGTGAAAAACTAAATGGGACCATGGTTCTCCATCTCATTGTGAACATACAGGCTTAGAGCTTGGCATTTTGTTCTCCTGGGAACCTAGACATGAACACACTGTAAAACTGAAGAGGGGTATATATCCTCCTCAAATATTATTATATATGAATTTTTTACAAAAAGTATTTATAATCTATGTTTTTATTAGTTCTTCTAATAAAGTAAGAGGATCTAAAAAGATATTTCTCAAAGAGTACTCAATATATTGATTTGTAGGTTCCAGAATTTCTATGTGGACCATGCTTGCCTTTAAAATTAAGTTGATCTGTTTGTGCCTCACAAATGCTCAGATTAAGGGCATGAACCACCACGATGTCCAATAAGATGCTTTGTTCTGATAGAACATGGCTTATCATAAAATGGACAATTAATATCACTAAAATTGAAATGGAGAACATGTTAAATTCTATAGTTAAATTGCTGCACATTATTATATATGACAAATCATTATATTCTACCCCATACTGATATCATGCTGACAAATCAATATGTATAAATATTAGTGATAACTAAGACAATGCAAATGTTAAAGAAATCAGTGCCAATAGTTTTAGAACAAAGCAGGAAAGCTGTGTCATATCTGAAAAACATAGTTTTGATAACTGATAAATATACCTTGTACAACTAAAAGTTCTTGTTATTTTACCTCTTCAGAATGACATATTATAAATGTTTAGAAAAAACATTACATTGTAAAAGTGTTTTCAAATAAGCAGTAAGCAGATATTTATGTGTTTTAATTTGAAAAACTAAAAGATGGAAAATATCCACAGTAAAATAGAAAAAATATTAAAATCTGACTTTTCATATTCTTCTAATACATAAATTGTTTCAAGTAATTAATGTACTAATGCACATATAAGTGACAAAATGCAACTTGGACAATCTAAGTCAGCTGTATTTTTAAGTTAGTGTTAAGCAAAGCACTTGCATACAAAGTGAGAGAAAGTGTCATTATTAATTTTTGTAGGGAAATTAACCACAATGCATAAAAGATTCTATAGTGTGCATAAACATGTGTTTTGTAGATTGATATGCTTTAATCAAATAGTAGACATAATTTGCACCTATTAGACATTATTCTCTACCTATCAAATATTCGTTTACCATCTTCCTAATTTGGACAACAAATAAAAATCCCAGTAGAAAATTAGACCACAAAAAATTAGTGTAATAGAAAACTGTGCTAGCTGCACAACTTACAGTCTTTTTAGTTATGGTAATTAAGATAAATATATTTATGCAGCCAATATGAGGAAATTTAACTAGAGACAGCCAACAATCTCTCTTTCAAATTACACACATAGTTCCTCACACCTATGTAAAAAAAAATTATCAAAAGCATGAAAGTGGTTGTGAAACTTAAAGTGCATATGCTTGCCTATGTCTCACTCTCTATTGAAAGTATAAATTGAAAATGGACTGTCTAAATCAAATATGTTAATTGCTTATAGTTTTATAAGTTAATGTTAGTTTCTTTCTGACTTCATAAGATATCAAATCACATTGACCCAGCACTCTTTTCTTGTACATATTAGACAAGCCAGCCACACGGAGCTCATTTAATTACAAGTGTGATCTTTGCATGCATGGGGTTGCTGCTATATAACCTGAAGAGGGACTCAGGCTGATGCAGAGAGGTGCCTGAGCTGCTGGGAAAGCAGAGGAGAAGAGGAGGAACAGGGAGGAACAGGGACACCATCTGCTGTAAAGCACAAGAGTCTCCTTCTAGCATGCAAATCAAATGTCTGGTAGACTATACAGCACTGTAACTTTACATGAAGTAAGTAATGATTCCTAGAGCCAGTAGACTCATCCACAGAATATTTTATCTAGATGTCAGTTTTTAAATTTCCCAGCTGCCTTCAGTATGCCCAATTCAGATTAAAGCTATTACAGTATCTTCATGTCAAATGACATTCCACATTTGAACATTTGTCCTCTTCCACTGCTGAATTGATGACTTACTCCACAGTCACAATTTAGCAGACAGTAATGGCATACAAACAAGTATCCATCCTCAGTCCTATGCTTATTTTAGGTGATTTACCACCAATTGCCTCCAACCTAATACCTGAACATTTATTTCCATGTTGCCTTTGTTGAGTTCAGACTTGAGTTAAGCTGCATTTCTCATTTTCAAATACTTATTGTGTGGTTACCTATAGCTATGGTCATGTCAGCCCGGGATAAAACACATCTGACTTCTTTTAAACCCCAACACACATGACTGTTTCTCTTATCAGTACCTATGATACTCAAGCAGACTTTTCAGACACTATGTCTTAATCTTGCATCTTTGAGTATGCCTAGAAAAATCTTTCAGAAGCTCCAAAACAGTCAATGTTTACACAGAAAGACATTCAGGACAACGAACAAATACACATTGGATATATATGCAGGAAACACAAAACATTTTAAGTTATCAAAGAATACAGATATTAAAAGTCAGATAAAAGAATGTGAGACAGATGAAGGCATTTCTAAATCAGAGAGTAGGTCCCAGTGTCTAGTCCTGACATCCCTGCTTCCAAATTCTCAGCAGCAAACACAGACAATAGTTGTCACTCCAGCCTCACACAAGGAAATTGCTGCCATTAACATCAGTAATATTATCCCTTCTCACAGAGGCACAGATAGATTTTAGAGTCCCTTCAAATAGTCTGTCAGTCCTCTATTATATAATCTTTCTCTTGCAGAGCTATCATTGCAAACATCCAAATCCTAAGGAGTTACAGGCATGGCAGAGACTATGGGGGAAATTCCCAGTGTCTACTGTGGAAAAGGAAAAGAATAAAACCCAAATTCCTTCTTCCCTTCTGAAGATACCAGATGAGTCACTAGGAAGACAGCACTGCAGAAAGATCTAAAAATGGAAGAGAGGAAACTTCTTAATGGGGTAAAGAGGGAATAATAATGCTTGAATCTGTACTTCCCCTGGAGCACATGAATGCCAATCCTTGAAAAGGAATAAATGAATAAAGGACTCACTCAATCATATAATCTCTGTTAAACATAGTCATTCTCCAGTCAATTGATTTGTTGAGTGGGTAGACAACATAAGCAGGGAAAAATCCAACAATTACCACATTACCTTTACCAGTTAAATGATAGTTGATTCTGACTAAGCACTCACTGATGCTTCTGTAGGAGCACACAAGAATAGGAAACTGCAGAAAAAAAGAGATGAAAATCCAAGAGAACAGCATATTAACAAAGTATCTGCTTCCCACACCCTGGCCATGAGTATGATGAGATGGACTCTGCAGGGTCCAGCACATATATATGCAGCTCATGTGTATATAAGGGTTTGTTTACAGTTTTATTGGTGACTGGAACTACTCCTTGAATCATCCCAAGTCCTTTATGACAAGATTCTTCACTCCCCTGTGGAATTATCCAATAATTTCATCCCTCAGGCATTAAATCTGAGGCCTTGCTTTCAGAATAACAAACAATATGCATAAAAATAATTTTTAGGATCTTCTCCAGCCACAGGCAGTATGGTTTAATCTAATACCATAGAGAACCAGTCCCAAGACAAGAAATCCTCTTAATGGAATGTGCCACAAGTGTGAATCAAGAAACTACTCATGGGAAAGCCATTTATGATGATACAAACTTCTTACACCAGATAATGCCATGATAGATAAAAGGTAAACAGTCCAAAAAGGCCCATGCCAGGCCTAAGACACAATAGCAGACATCATTTTCCCTAGAACTGGAGTCTATCAATCCTACTTTAGCTTTTCTTAGTTTCCATATATCACAGAATATTTTTCTACAGACATATATCTGGACGCCAATATTATATCCATGTCCCACTCTAAACAGTTTGCATCTCTTTTTGATGATACTAATGGTCTACTGAATGGATTCCCAAATGTTCATCTTCATGTTAATGTAGAAATCATGTTTCCTTTGTGAACCTGAACTTTGACTTTCTGTAATATTCTTTTATTCACCATGAACCAAGAATTGGCATATTGTCATGATACCCCGAATCCTAGAACAGTGGGTCCACCCACTAATCAATGTATCTGAGAACATAGTGTCATTAAGAAATCTTATACCTTAAAAATACATCTAGGTTTTAATCCCTCTAAACACTGAGTCAAGCTGTCAGGAGAAGTGCTCTGTTTCCAAAGGCACAGGGATGAGTTAAGTTGGTGACTCTACTGTATGTGGGGGGCACTGTAGCCATGATGTGTTAATGTAAAGGTAACCATAATGAAAACTATGCACATCACATCATAGAATGTGAATCATTGTGTAAACAATGATTTCTCCTTTATAGTGATGATTCAATATTACTGGACTAAGAAACAGTTAAGTGAGGCAATTCATTAAAAATCTTTCACTCATTTGAAATTCTTCTGTTGATAATTCTCTGTTTAGTATTGTAGACCATTTTTATTGAATTGTTTGATATTTTGATGCCAAGTTTCTTCAATTCTTTATATATTTTGGAGATCAGCCCTCTTTCAGATGTGTGGTTGGTGAAGATCTTTTCATATTCTGTAGGCTGCCATTTTGTCTTATTTACTGTGTCCTTTACCTTACAGAAACTTCTCATTTTCAGGAGGTCCCATTTATTAATGGTTGCTACCAGTGTCTGTGCTATTGGTGTTATATTTAGGAAATAGTCTCCTGTGCCAATGCGTACAAAACCACTTCCTACTTTCTCTTCTATCAGGTTCATATTAATGGGTTTCATATTGAGGTATTTGATCCACTTGGACTTGAGTTTCTTGAACAGCAATAGACATAGATCTATTTGCAGTCTTCTACATGTTGACATCCAGTTATCCCAGCACCATTTGTTGAAGATGCTTTCTTTTTTCCATTGTACAGTTTTGGCTTCTTTGTCAAAAATCAGGTGTTTGTAAGACTGTGGGTTAATGTCAGGGTCTTAAGTTCAATTCCATTGGTTCACATGTCAGTTTTTATGCCAGTATCAAGCTGTTTTTATTACTATAGCTCTATAGTAGAGCTTCAAGTCAGGGATTGTAATGCCTCCAGAGGTGGCTTTATTGTACAGGATTGTTTTAGCTATCTTGGGTTTTTTGTTTTTCTATATGAAGTTGAGTATTGTTCTTTCCAGGTCTGTGAAGAATTGTGTTGGGATTTTGATGGAGATTGCATTGAATTCGTAGATTGCTTTTGTTAAGATTGCCATTTTTAGTATGTTAATCCTACCTATCCATGAGTATGGAAGATCTTTCCATTTTCTGACATCTTCTTTAATTTCTTTCTTCAGAGACTTAAAGTTCTTGTCATACAGGTCCTTCACTTGCTTTGTGAGGATTACTCCAAGGTACTTTGTTTTATTTGCGGTTATTGTAAAGGATGATGTTTCTCTGATTTCTTTCTCAGCCCATTTATCATTTGTATACATGAGGGCTACTGATTTTTTTGAGTTAATATTTTATCCTGCCACATTACTAAAGGTATTTATCAGCTCTAGGAGTTCCCTGGTAGAATTTTTGGTGTCACTTATTTATACTATCATACCATTTGCAAATAGTGAAAGTTTGACTTCTTCCTTTCCAATTTGTATCCCCTTGATTTCCTTTTGTTGTCTTATTGCTCTAGCTAGAACTTCAAGTACTATATTGAATAAATATGGGGAGAGTGGACAGCCTTGTGGAATTGCTTTGAGTTTCTTTCCATTTAATTTGATGTTGGCTGTTGGTTTCCTGTAAATTACCTTTATTATGTTCTTTGTATTCCTGCTGTCTCCAAGAACTTTGTCATAAAGGGGTTTTAACTTTTGTCAGAGTCTTTTTCAGCATCTAATGAGATGATCATGTGGTTTTTCTCTTTCAGTTTGTTTATATAGAGTATTACATTGACAGATTACATTTTCATATTTCATATTACATTTTATATGTTGAAGTATCCTTGTATCGCTATGCTGAAGCCTACTTGGTCATGGTGGATAATTTTTTGATGTATTCTTGGATTCAGTTTGCCAATATTTTATTGAGTACTTTTGCATCAATGTTGATGAGGGAGATTGATTTGTAAATCTCTTTCTTTGTTGCATCTTTGTGTGATTTGGGTATCAGAGTAACTGTAGCCTGATTGTGTGGAAAAATTTGAAGACTATTGGTATTAGCTCTTCTTTAAAAATCTCGTAAAGTTCTGCACTGAAACCATCTGGTCCTGGGCTTTGTTTTTTTTTTTTTTGGTTGGAAGACTTTTAATGATTGTTTCAATTTCCTTAGGGGTTACTGGTCTATTAAAATTGTTTATCTGGTCTTGGTTTAACTTTGGAATGTGGTACCTATTCAGAGAATTTTCCGTTTATTTTAGATTTTCCAATTTTGTGGCATACAGGTTTTTGATGTATGACCTGGTGATTTTCTGGATTTCCTCATGGTCTTTTGTTATGTTTCCCTTTTCATTTCTGATTTTCTTAATTTGGATGTTCTCTCTCTGCTGTTTGTTAATATGGGTAAAGTCTTGTCTATATTGTTGATTTTCTGAAAGAACCAACTCTTTGTTTGTTTGATTCTTTGTATGCTTCTCTTTGTTTTTATTTTATTGATTTCAGCTCTCCATTTGATTATTTCCTGACGTATATTCCTCCTGGGTGACTTTGCTTCTTTTTGTTTGAGAGCTTTCAGGTGTGCTATTAAGTCACTAGTGTTAGATTTCTCCAACTTCTTTAGGTGAGCATTTAGTGCTATGAATTTTCCTCTTATCACTGCTTTCATAGTGTCCCATAAATTTCAGTATGTAGTACATTCATTTTCATTGAATTCTAAGAAGTCTTTAATTTCTTTCTTTATTTTTTCCATGACCCACTAGTGATTCAGTTAAGCATTATTCAGTTTCCATGAGATTGTAGCCATTCTGTAATTTTTGTTGTTGTTGAAATCTAACTTTTAACCATGGTGGTTTGATTAAAAAATAGGAGGTTATTCTATTTTTTTGTATGTGTTGAGATTTGCTTTGTGACCGAGCATGTGGTCAATTTCTGAGAAGGTTCCATGGGGTGCTGAGAAGAAGGTATATTCTTTTGTGTTAGGGTGGAATGTTCTGTTGTTATCTATTAAGTTAATTTGTGTCATAACATCTGTTAAGTCCTGTATTTCTCTGCTAAGTTTCAGTCTGGCAGATCTGTAATTTGGTGAGAGTGGGGTATTGACGTCTTTTATTATTAATGTGTGGGGTTTGATGTGTGATTTAAGCTTTAGTAATGTTTCTTTTATATATGTGCGTGCCCTTGTATTTGGGGCATAAATGTTAAGAATTGAGACTTCATTTTGGTGGGTTTTCCTTGTGATAATTACGTAATGTTCTTCCTGTTCTCTTTAGATTGATTTCAGTTTGAAGTCTATTTTACTAGATTTATGATAGCTACACCAGCTTGCTTCTTAAGTACATTTGATTATAAAGTCTTTTCCCAGTCTTTTACTCTGAGGTAGTGTCTGTCTTTAAAGTTGAGCTGTGTTTCTCTTATGCAGCAGAAGAATGGGTCCTATTTTCTTATCCATTCTGTTAGCCTGTGTCTTTTTATAGGCAAGATGTGACTATTGATATCAAAGAATATTAACGACCAGTGATTGTTAATTCCTGTTAGTTTTTGTTGGTAGTGTTGCGTGTTTTTCTTTTTTCATATTTGTTGATGTGGGATTATCTATTGACTGTATTTTCATGGGTGTATCTAACTTCCTTAGGTTGGATTTTTTTCTTCTAGTGCTTTCTAAAGGACTGGATTTGTAGATAGGTGTTGTTTACATCTGGTTTTATCATGGAATATTTTGTTTACTCCGTCTATGGTGATTGAGAGTTTTGCTGGATATAATAGTCTGGGTTGGCATCCATGGTCTCTTAGTGTCTGCATAACATCTGGCCAGGACCTTCTGGCTTTTAGAGTCTCCATGGAAAAGTCAGGTGTTATTTTAATGGGTCTGCCTCTATATGTTGCTTGGCCTTTTTCCTTTGCAGCTCTTAATATTTTTTCTTTATTCTGTAGGTTTAGTGTTTTGATTATTATGTGGTGAGGGGTCTTTTTTTGAATCCAGTCTATTTGGTGTTCTGTAAGCTACTTGTACCTTCATAGGCATTTCCTTCTTTAAGTTGGGAAAGTTTTCTTCAATGATTTTGTTGAATATATTTTCTGTGTCTTTGAGTTGGTATTCTTCTCCTTCTATCCCTGTTATTCTTAGGTTTGGTCTTTTCATGGTGTCCTAAATTTCCTGGACATTTTGTGTTATGACTTTGCTGGCTTTTGTGTTTTCTTTGACTGATAAATCTATTTCCTTTATTGTACCTTCAATGCCAGAGATTCTCTCTTCCATCTCTTGCATTCTGTTGGTTATGCTTGCATCTGCAGTACCTGTTCATTTACACAGATTTTCCATTTCCTGCCTTCCCTCAGTTTGTGTCTTCTTTATAGCCTCTATTTCAGTTTTCAAATCCTGGACTTTTTCATTCATCTGTTTAATTGTTTTTTCTTGGCTTTCTTTAAAGGATTTATTGATTTCTTCCATTTTTTTGTATGTCTTTTCTTTGAATTCTTAAGGGTAATTTCCATTTCTCCTTCAAAGGTATCTATTATCTTCTTAAAGTCATTTTTAAGGTCAATTACTTCTGCTTCTTCTGCTTTGGGATGTTCAGGTCTTGCTGATGTGGCTCCACTAGGTTCTGTTGGTGCCATATTGGTCTTTATGTTGTTGAATGTATTTTGGCACTGGCATCTTCCCACTTCTTCCTCTACCCTGTGCAAGTGCTATCTGTGTCTGAGGGAGCCTCTTTTAGTCTGATTGGTATTCTTGGTCTATTGGGAGCTCTTAGTCTCATCCAGGTTCTTGGTCCAATCTGTTCCCAATCTGTCCCATACCTAGTATTCTCTTTGGTTATGCTTGCATCCATAGTTCTTGTTCATTACCTCAGATTTTCTATTTCCAGCATCCCCTTGGTTTATGTTGTCTTCTTCATTGTTTTATTTAAGTTTTCAGGGCTTGAACTGTTTCCTTCACATGTTTAATTGCTTTTTCCTGGTTTTCTTGGCTTTCTTTAAGATATTTATTGATTTCTTCCAATTATTTTTTGTATGTCTGTCCCTCAATTTCATTAAGGGAACTTTTCATTTCATCTTTAAAGGCTTGTATCATCTTCATAAAATTATTTTTAAGGTTGCTTTCTTGTTCTTCCTCTACATTGTGATGTTCAGGTCTTGCTGTTGTAGATCTGCTAGGTTCTGGTGAGGACATATTGCTCTTTATGTTGTTGTATGTATTTTTGCACTGGCATCTTCCCATCTCTTCCTCCAACAGGTGCAAAAGGTGCCTATGTCTGAAGCTAGCTTCTCTTAGTCCAACCTGTTCTTGCTGTGTCTGTGTCTCAGGGAGCCACTCTGGGTCCAATCTTAGCTCTTGTTCTAATTGGAGTTGACAGATTCTTTGTCTCAGGGAGGTGCTCTTGGTCCAATCCAAGCTGGCTGATTCTGAGTCTCAGGGGGGGCACCTTTGGTCTTACCAGGGCTCTCAGTTCAATCAGAGTTGGCAGATCCTGTGTCTCTGGAAGCCTCTCTTGGTCCAATGTGAATTCTTGGTCCATATTTGCTGGTGGATTCCATGTCTCAGGAAGTCACTGGGGTCTCAGGGGGATGGGTATGTTTGGAGTAGGGCATAGTTCTTGTAGGTTACAGGGTCTGATGGGGAGTTTTGGTCGGGGAGCTTGCCTGCAGGAGTCTTCCCTGCTTGTGAACAACTGGGGCAGTGATGGGTGGGGGTTCCTGGGAACTGGTTGTGTCCCAGGATCTGGGTCTTAGAGGCGGGACTCTGGGTAGGAGAAGAGTAATTCATCTGTTGGTCCAATGACAGCTGGAAGATTCTGTGTCTCAGGAAGCCACTTGGGTCACACGGGGCTGGGTAGGCTTGGAGTAGTGCATGAGTCTTGTAGATTCAAGGTTCCATTGGGTTTTTTTGGTGGGGGAGCCTGCCTGCAGGAGTCTTTTTTGCTGGCTGGCAACTCTTGGTCCAATGAAAGCTGGTAGATTCCATGTCTCACGATGTCTCAGGAAGCCACTGGGGTTGCAGGGGGATGGGTCTGTTTGGGGTAGGGCATGGATCTTGTAGATTGCAGGGTCCTATGGGGAGGTTTGGTGGGGGAGCCTGCCCACAGGAGTCTTCCCTGTTGGCAGCAACTGGGTCAGAGGTGGGTGGGTATTCTTGGGGATTGGTTGTGTCCCAGGGCCTAGTCCTAGAGCATTTCAGTGTATTTTTGTGTCTATATTCATCAGGCATATTTGCCTGTACTATGTTGTTGTTTTGGGTACTAGAGTGATAGAGATCTTGTTGAAGGAGGTTGGGGAGTAGTTCTTCTGTTTTTATATTTTTAGTTTTAAGAAGTACTGGGTGTAGA
This sequence comes from Peromyscus californicus insignis, assembly GCF_007827085.1. Classification (NCBI taxonomy): domain Eukaryota; kingdom Metazoa; phylum Chordata; class Mammalia; order Rodentia; family Cricetidae; genus Peromyscus; species Peromyscus californicus. Next base: position 190,329,087 of record NW_026294562.1, read on the forward strand.
ACTTCTTTGAATGTCTTGTAGGATTCTGCCATGAATCTATCTGGTCCTTGATTATCTTTAGTTGGAAAGGTTTTTCTTACTGTTTCAGTCACTCCATTTGCTATGGGTTTGTTTAGATTGTTGATTTTTCTCTAGGGTTAATTTTTGTGATTTGACTAAATTTAGAGATTCATCCATGTATTATGTTTCCCAGCTTAATGGAGTGCAGATTTTAAAAAAAATTCCCTTATGGTATTTTAGTTTTCTTTGGTGTCTGTTCTGATGTTTCCCTGTTCATGTTTTACTCTCTTAATTTCCCCCCTGCTTCCTTTTTTCAGTTTGTTGAGCCAAGGGTCTGCCAATTTTCTTTATCCTCTCAAAGAAGCAAGTCTTAGATTTGTTGCTTCTTTGAATTGTTTCCACTTTGTTGATTTCTGTTCTGATTTCTATCATTTACTTCTATTCACTGTGTTTGGATTTGGATTGTTCTTGTTTTTCCAAATATTTTGAGTAGCATCACTAAGCCAATCATTTGCATTATCCCTGATTTTCATTTTTTAAAGTTTTTTTATTCATTTTACATACCAATCACAGCTCCTCCTCTTCCCTCCATCCATCTCTGCAGCCTCCCCTCCCCCAACCCACCCTCATTCCCTCCTACAAGAAGGTAAGTCCTCCCATGGGGAGTCAGCAGAGCCTGGTACATTTAGTAGTGTTGGGTCTAAGTCCCTCCCCTTGTCTAAAGGCTGTTCAAGGTGTCACACTATAGGTAGTGGGCTCCAAAAAGCCTCGTCATGCACCAGGAATGGATCCTGATCTTATTGCCAGGGGGCCTCTTAAACAGATCAAGATATACAGCTGTTCCACTTATGCAAAGGTCCTAGTCCAGTCCCTTGGAGGCTCCACAGGTGTTGGTCTCAATTTCATGAGTTCCCAATTTTATGGTTTGTTTGTCTCTGTAGTTTTTCCCATCATGGTCTTGATGCCCCTTGCTCATAGAATCCCTCTTCTCTCGCTACAAATGGACTCCTGGAGCTGTTTTTGGTGTTTGGCTGTGAATCTCTGCATCTGCTTCCATCAGTTACTGGATGAAGCCTCTATGATGACAGGGTATTCACAGATCTGATTACTGGGGTAAGCCAGTTCAGGGACCTTCTCCACTATTGCTAATAGTCTATGCTGGCATCATCCTTGTGGATTCCTGGGAACTTCCCTAGCACCTGGTTTTTCCCTATCCCCACGATATCTCTCTCCATCATGGTATATCTTTCACTGCTCTCCCACATCATTCCTGTTCCAGCTTGACCATTCTATTCCCTTTTGTTCTCATCCCTCATCCCCTACCCTCCATTGCCCACCCCTCATCTCCAATTTACTCATTGAGATCTCTTCTATTTCCCCATCTCAAGGTGATCCATACATCTGTCTTAGGGTCCTTTTTGTTACCTAGCTTCTTTGGAGTTATGGTTGTAGTCTCATTATCCTTTGTTTTATATCTAATATCCACTTATGAGTGAATACATACTATGTTTGTCTTTATGAATCTGTGTTACCTCACTCAGGATGATATTTTCTAGTTCCATCCATTTGCCTGCAAATTTCCTGATGTCATTTTTTCTTACAGCTGAATAATACTCCATTGTGTATATGTGCCACATTTTCTTTATACATTCTTCAGTTGAAGGGTATCTAGGCTGTTTCCAGTTTCTGGCTATTATGAATAATTCTGCTATGAACATAGTTGAACATGTATCCTTGTGGTATGATTGAGCATTCCTTTGGTATATGCCCAGGAGTGATGTCATTGAGTCTTGAGATAGATTGATTCTGAGTTTTCTGAGAAGGTGCCATACGGATTTCCAAAGTGGCTGTACAAGTTTGCACACCCACCACCAGTGGAGGAGTGTTCCCTTTGCTCCACATCATCTCTTATTGGAAAACTTTTGTCTATCCTTTTACTCTTATCCCATTTCTCTTTTTAAAGTGATATTTTTCTTTGTGATTTATTTATTATTTTTTGGCATCACTCTGATATTTATTATCCATTGTCTCTTTCATCTTAAGTTCATTGAGCTGTTTCTTTGTGTCTTATTTAAACTCCTTGAATTCTTTGATGAAGCTTATGATAGTTCTTTTAAATTGGATGTCCTGGAGTTAATCTAGTTAATTATCACCAGCAAACATTTTTACAAGGCTTTAGGTTTTTAGAGATAAGATATTGGCTTGATCTTTCTTATTGTTGGTATTTTTGTGATGCTATCTGTGCTTGCAGATTTCCCTTGTTTGTTCTGAGTTTGTTCTGAAAAAGGAAAGGATGTGGTGGATGGTTGGGATGAGATGTTGCAAATGGCTTTGGTGGAATGAAATCAGATGGATAAAGGGGATTGGCCTGGTATACAGGACGTTTTTTCTTTTCCAAGCCAGAAGAGTGGGGCTAGATAGATCTCAGTGGAAAAGATGAATGTGACATGGAAGAGGTCAGTGGTTTGGGGAATAAATGAGAAGGATCCTGAACCAGTCATAGAATTCCTTTGCAGCAAAGGCTAGCACACTGATGTGGAACCAGGCTAAATCTGGGGGTTTCAGAAGTGTGGATAGGGAGGTAATGGGTTCTCACCAGGACAGACCTAGCAGGTGGATGTGGGAAGTCTGGGTGACTGAAGTCCAGTGACTGATGGAAGCAGATGCAGAGATCCATGACAGGATGCCAGGCTGAGCTCCAGGAGTCCAATCAATGAGACAATTTACTTTCTAATGACTTATTGACACCTAATATTCTACCTAGCCATTTATATATACACACAGAGAACCTGGTGTGGACCTGTGTAGGCCCTTTGTTTGCTGTTTCAGTCCCTGTGAGTTTACATGAGTCTTGCTCAGTTGAATCAGAGGGCCTTGGTCTTCTGGTGTCCTCTATCCCCTCTGGCTCTTACACTTTTTCTGCCTCCTCTTTCACAGGGTTCCCTTAGTTCTGAAGGGAGAGATTTGATGAAGACATCCCATTTAGAGCTCAGTGTTGTAATGTTTCTATCTGTAATGTCTGGTTGTGGGTCTCTGTATCTGTTCCTGTAGGAAGCTTCTCTGATGATACCTGAAGGATACAAGGATAGCAGAATAGGAATCATTTTATTTATCTTTTTTTTAAAGACTGTGTCTGGTTTTACTCTAGGTGTCAGGGCTATCTAGTCTCTGGTTACCTAAGCAGAGTTGGATATGGGTTCCTTCTTGATGAGTGAACCTTAAGTCAAATCAGACATTGGTAGGCTATTCCCATAATTTCTGTGCCAAAATTGCCCCAGCATATGTTGCAGGCAGGACAGATTATAGGTCAAAGATATGTGGCTGGGTTGATGCTTATATTTCTCTTTTGGTAGCCTGTAGAGTATCTTCTGACACCAAAGACACTAGAGTGTAGGAGTAAAGGCTCCATGTAGGCACTAGCCCAATTTCTCCATGTTCAATGAGTTATGTGAGTGTTGTCCTCTGCAATGGAACCAGGCTCTCTGTCTGCAGAGAGCAACCTATTTTCTTGGCAACAGGCCTGGATTGTTGGGGAACCCCTTGGCCAACAATTCAACTGAATGCAACCCAGTCCCTCTACTGAAAGCTTCATTTAGTAACAAAAGATGGCTGGGCCATTTGGGACTATGTCTCCCCCATTATTAGGAGACCTTGTAAGGATCACCTTCATGTATTTTAGGAAGTCTTCAATGCACTAGGTTTCCATACCATCCCTCAGCTGCTCCTAAATTCCAAATGTCTCTCCCCAGATTCTCTCCCTCAATCTATTTCTCCTCACCCTCCTCACCTGATTGCCCATTCCTGTCTCTCCATCTCCAGTCCACCCCTAAAATCTATTCTATTTATCAGCCCCAGAATGTTTCATGTGTTTTCACAATCCCTTGTTCTATGCCTAACCTCTCTGGGTCTGTGGATTATACCCACACATAAGTGAATACATACTATATTTGTTGTACTGGGCCTGGGTTACCTCATTCAAGATTTTTTCTAGTTCTTTATCCATTAGCATGCAAATTTCATGATGTCATTTTTTTTTGGTTTCGATTTTTTGAGAAAGGGTCTCTTTGTGTATCTATGACTGTCCTGGATCTTGCTATGTAGACCTGTCTGGCCTTGAACTCACAGAGAATCAACGGCCTCTACTTCATGAGTGCTGGGATTAAAGTTATGCACCACTACTGCTCAGCTGACGATGTCATTTTTAAACAGCCGAATAATACTCTATTTTGCAAATTTATCACAAATTCTCTCATATGGAACACACACACACACACACACACACACACACACACACACACACACACGCGCGCGCGACATGAACTCAGAAGGCAGCTACTTGTGCTGAGAAAGAAAATTAACAATGAGTAACAAATGTGGATAATAAAGGAGTAATTACCAGTAAAGTACTCTGGTACACACATATGAAAATGTCACAATTAAACCCATTATGTTATGTACTAGATTAAAAACTAACAAAAATTAGTAGAAAGAAAGCATTAAAACTGAATATTGTGATTGGTATAGATTTAGTTTTGAAACATGAATTTTCTCATTTTCTTATGAAAGACACCTCCCATCACATTCATCTATATGCACATCTTAGACATTCTTAGGCAGCTCATCAGAGAAACAGAGGGTTATGCATGTGTTAAATATTGATTTTTTTAATATTCAACAAAATCTACAGAACACTAGCCCTGTGTACCTCATCTCAAGTACTAAATAACATCTACCATCCTCAACACTAAGTAATTGCCCTATGTTTGTGCTGTTTGCTCTGTAGTCCATATCATTTGAAGGTGTTTCCTCAGCCCACACTCATCAATGAGCTCTCCCACTGGCCATGAATATTCTAGAATGCAGCTAAAAATATATGTCTAGAACAATGGAATGGAACAGCTTACCCATTGAACAGAGGCTTTATTCCCAGTTACTAATGAGTTCTAAGCTACTAAACACAGTGCTGCTTTGGAGTCACTACTGGGTTCTGAGATAAGCATGAGTGAAAAGATAATGAAGGATAAAGTTGAAGAAATGGGGGCATCAAAAGGAACTGACTTCAGAGAAGGAGTTCATGTTTCATAACTCAAATACTCAGTTTAGTTTCTAATGGATGATGATGGCTGGCGCATTTCTGGACATAGTATAAGCCAAGGAATGTGGTGATATTGTGTCCCCCAATATATTGTGCACCCTAATAAACTTATTTGGGGTCAGAGAACAGAACAGCCACTAGATAGACATAGAGGCCAGAAATTGGTGGCACACACACCTTTAATCCTAGCTTTCTGGAGGCAGAGATCCATCTGGATCTCTGTGAGTTCAAAGCCACTCTGGAAACAGCCAGGTGTGGTGATACACACCTTTAATCCCAGGAAGTGATGGCAGGAAGCAGAAAGGTGTGTAAGATGTGAGGACCAGGAACTAAGCCTAGTTAAGTTTTTAGGCTTTTCAGATAAGGGCTCAGAGGCTTCCAGTTTGAGGAAACAAGAACAGCTGAGGAATTGGCAAGGTGAGGTTGGATGTGGCTTGTTCTGTTTCTCTGATCTTTCAGTGTTCACTCCAATACCTGGCTCCGTTTTTTTTTTTTTTTTTTTTTTTTTTAATAAGACCTTTTAAGATTTGTGCTACAAAGGAATTTCTGAATTTGACCTGATTATTCTAGTTTAAACAATAGAGAGCAGGGATACTGGTTGGTTATGTGGTCTCTGTGACTGATGTAGCATGGGCCATACTGCTCATGCTCTACGAATGGTGGATGCCATACACATGAGACTGAGGCTTCCTGATTTGTACTTGGAAATAGAACACACAGTGTGTCCACATAATCTCTGGTTGTCATGGGTTCTTTCAAATCTTTACCTTCACATCTAGCTGTGGACCTTCTGATACATTCTGCTGACATTACTTCTAAAGGTGTTCAAACAAATAACTTGTTGATACTGTCCTGGGACTAATCTGCCCAATATTGCTTTCTCACATAGGCCTCAACACCTATGACAGTTGATGTCATACGACCTGAGGCTGAGATGTCCTCAGGTATTTTTTCCAACCTGTGTTTGTACCTCTGCTGTGGACCCAAACTGCAGAGCCCTAGGTCAGAGAGTGCTGGACATTCCTCCAGGGTAGTGGAGCCATCTTGGAGAAAAAGCATCTCATCCACATAAGTGACCTCTCCAGTGGGCAGCAGACATAAAAGCAGATGTATATACATGGGTATCCATTTGATAAACTGATATGCATCCACAGTCCACACTAACAGCTTAGAGATTTAGAGGCAGGACCTGATGCTCACTCTGAGTTTCTTCTTCTTCTGGCTCCTGAACACCCCCCTCCTTATGTCCAGTTTCACTCACCCCAAGTGCTTTTGGAGAATGAAGCAGAATGAAAACAAGCCTGGAGAGGTGGTGACAGGTGGTGTCTTTTTCCTTGCTGCAGTGCAGAGCCTGATGAAGAAAGAGTATTTCAGCTTTTTTTCTGGAAACATCGTCAGTGGGTTTGCATTTTTCATGTAAATGTCATGATATATAATGCATGATAGGTGTGTAAATGGGCAGAACAACACTATGTGCATCTCTCCTTTTTTTCCCAACCTTGTCACCAATAACCAACCCAAAATACATTTTGGTTTTTAATAATCACTGTTTTCCCACTATCAAACAGTGAGACTTTTTAATTTTTTTTCCAACTAACCTCCAATTTTAAGGCTGAAAGCCAAGTGAAAACAGCATTCTTTACTTTGATCTGTCATAGGTAGCCTTCCTTTTCACAGGTGCCATTGTGAGGTAGACAGGGGTGTCCTATGAAAAGAAACCCCAGACTGCTACAATGAGTTCAGTAGTCACAAGGTGCATTCAAGTACCTTCCAGAGTCTGCCAATGTCACATTTATCTGTGTGTGACTCTAGTGCAGATGCAGGGTCACTAATGTTTGTGCCACTCCTCACTGGGGAGAGTACCCATGTAGCCATTTAGTTAAGCTTTCATACTCTACATGCGATCACTCCACACCTCAGAGGCTGTGAGGAGATAAATGTATGAGATCTATCTACTGTGAGGTACTTGGTTATCCCATTTGCCTTTCCTTATCTTGAGCACATGAACAGACACAGGCTTTTGGGACTTACTAAGCAATGTCTTTATCTTCAAAGTAAAAAAGGAATGTCTGCACTTCAAATAGTGTGTTTTCATCCTGAAAAAGCTAGGATATCACTTATAGTGGTGACTGTCTACTCCCCTTCTCACATGCTAGACTGGCAGGTGCTGCCTGTGGTAGCTGTCAACATTTGAGAACTGGGATGGAGAGGCTACACACTGGGTCATCTCTGCCACTGTAATAGATATATGTATCAGCTGTTTTTTAAGGTTAATTGTTTTTATTCTCTGATACTTACATTACATTTACTTCTGTATCTCTTTTAGTAATTTTATTAAGCATAGCTGCATATTTTACCAATGTGGACACTACATATATTTTATCCTGAGAATTGTTAGCAGTTGCTTCTCAAGCACATCACCTTGGACCACTAGACCATCCCATTAGCTCATGTAATCATTTGTTTCTTTCTCTTTTTTCTTTTATTTATTTATTAATTTTTAATTCACTTTACATACCAAACACAGATCCCCATTTCATCCTTTCTCTTCCTCCCCCCAACCTCTTCTCCCTGACCCACCCCATCCCCTCCTCCAAATGGGTAAGGCCTCCCATAAAATGTCAGGTAAGCCCGGTCCATTCAGTTGAGGCAGAACCAAGCCCCTCTCCCCTGCATCAAGGGTGAGCAAGATGTTTGACCATAGGTAATGGGATCAAGAATGCCAACTCATGCACCAGGGATAGATCTTGATCCCACTGCAGGGGCTCCTCAAATAGACCAAGCTACACAACTGTCTGCCATATGCAGAGGGCCTAGTCTGGTCCCATGCAGGTTCTGCAGCTGTTGATCTAAAGTTCATGAGTTCCTATGAGCTTGAATTAGTTGTTCTGTAGATTTCCCCATCATGATTTGAGCCCCCTTGTTCATACAATCCCTCTTCCCTCTCTTTGACTAGACTCCTGGAGCCTGGCCTACTGCTTGGCTGTGGATCACTGCATCTGCTTCCCTCAGTTAATGGATGAAGGTTCTATGTTGATAGTCAGGGTATTCACCAATCTGTTAATCATTGTTTCTTAAAGTTGTATGTGTGCAGAATTTCTTTTCTTAGTTGAACAATTCTAATCCATTGATGTAAAAACTTGTTTGTGCCAGCAAGTGCTGGGTTTGTTGTTATTCACTGGAATCAGGTATGTTGACCTGCCAAGCATTATTCTTTTTGATCAGACCACATTGCCCATCCAGCATATTTTGTTTATTGTATGAATTTCAACATTTTTTTTCTCTTTATACAAAGAATGGCATTATATGTCTGTATGAGTCAATACTAACTCTGTAGATTAGTTTTTTAAAGTAGTCATTTTCACAATAGTGAATATTCCAATATAGATGCATGAAAGATTTCCCTATATTCTAATAGCATATTCAATTTCTTCTTTATTTTAAAATTTTCATTGTTAATGTCCTTCAAGTTGGTGTTTTTTTTTTTTTTGCAATACAATTCAGTTCTACATATCAGCCACGGATTCCCTTGTTCTCCCCCATCCTGCCTCCCTCACCTTCCCCCCAGCCTACCGCCATTCCCACCTCCTCCAGGGCAAAGCCTCCCCCAAGGACTGAGATCAACCTGGTAGACTCAGTCCAGGCAGGTCCAGTCCCCTCCTCCCAGGCCGAGCCAAGCGACCCGGCATAGGCCCCAGGTTTCAAACAGCCAACTCAAGTTTTTATTAAGTTTATTCCACCATATTTCTGAGGCAATTGTGAATGAGGATTTTTTTAAGTAATTTATTTATATTTATTTTATGTGCATTCGTATTTTGACTGCATATATGTCTGTGTAAGGGTGTCATATCCCTGAGACACAGACTCTTGCCAGCTCCAATTGAACCAAGAGGCGAGTCCTTGTTCTCCTAGCCTATCACACTAGCCTCTAGGCTTTAGACCCAGGGGCATAAATTGTGCCCATATACACCCACCCATTACAGCCCCAGTTGCAGGCCAGCAAGCAGGAATCCTGCAAGTAGGCATGACTACCACCATCCCCACCTGACTCTAACCTACAAGCCCCACTCCACCCCCACCCAAATCCACCTGTTCTCCAAGACTGAAGTTGCTACTTGAGACACAGACTCCATCAGCTCCTATTGGACCAAGAGCTCTCATTGTACCAAGAGTGCTGATTGGACCTAGGACTCAGACGCCATTTGCACTGATTGTAGGAAGAGATGGGTAGATGGTAATGCAAAAATACATTCAACAGCATAAAGACCAATATGGCACCACCAGAACCTAGTGGCTCTACATCAAGACCTGAACATCCCAATGCAGAAGCAGCAGAAAAAGTCGACCTTAAAAATGACCTTAAGAAGATGATAGAGGCTTTAAAGAGGAAATGAAAAATCCCTTAAAGGAAACAAGGAAAAGACAAACAAAAAATTGGAAGAAATCAATAAATCTCTTAAAGAAAGTCAAGAAAAAGCAAATAGGTGAAGAAAACTGTTCAAGACTGAAAACTAAAATAGAGGCAATGAAGAAGACACAAAGTGAGGGAATGCTGGAAATGGAAAATCTGAGTAAATAAACAGGGACTACAGATGCAAGCATAACCAACAGAATGCAAGACATAGAAGAGAGAATCAATGGCATTGAAGATACAATAAGGGAAATAGATTTGTCAGTCAAAGAAAACATTAAAGCTAACAAAATCATACCACAAAATTTCTAGGAAATCTCAGACACCATGAAAAGACCAAACCTAAGTGAAAGGTTTACAACAAGCCCCCACGGTCAGGCGTGTCTGCCTATGCCTGGCGGATACTTCCGCCTAGCTAGGTCCAGGTCCAGATAGCCATTTCCGGGTCAGGGCATCTCGCGGGACCAAGATCCATGACGTCCCACTAGCCACGTAAGCGCGCAACGTGGCCATGTGATCTACGCGCTTGCGTGTAGTAGTGACGCTGATCTGTCCATGCCCAGCCTTTAAAATCAGGCGCCATGTTCCCGGTTCCCTCTTCCTCTCCACACACGTGTTTCCCACAGGCCTGCTCACTCTCTGTCCCTTTAATAAAACTCTTGTTAGCGGATTCTGTCGTGTTTCGTGGCATTTCCTTGCAGGGTAAGCACACAACGCAGCCGAAAAACTAACACTAAGGATAATAGGAATGGAAGAAAAAAGAATACCAGCTCAAAGGCACAGAAAATAAATTCAACAAAATCATAGAAGACAAATTTCCTAACATAAAGAAGGAAATGCCTATGAAGATACATGAAGCTTACAGAACACCAATAGACTGAACCCAGAAAAAAGTCCCCTCACCATATAATTATCAAACTACTAAACATACAGAATAAAGAAAAAATATTAAGAGCTGCAAAGGAAAAATACCAAGTAACATACAAAGGCAGACACATCAGAATGACACCCAACTTCTCAATGGAGACTCTGAAAGTCAGAAGGTCCTGGGCAGACATTATGCAGACACTAAGAGACCATGGATGCCAGTCTAGACTATTATACCCATCAAAACTCTCAATCTCCATACATGGAGTAAACAAAATATTTCATGATAAATCCATATTTAAACAATACCTATCCACAAATCCAGCACTACAGAAAGCACTAGAAGGAAAAATCCATCCTAAGGAAGTTAGATGCACCCACAAAGACACAGGCAATGGATAATTCCACACCAACAAATCCCAAAGAAGGGAAACACACAACCCTACCACCAAAAAACAACAGGAATTAACAATCACTGGTCATTAATATCCCTTAATATCAATGGACTCAATTCACCTAAAAGACACAGACTAACAGAATGGACATGAAAACAAGATCCATCCTTCTGCTGCATACAAGAAACACACCTCATTTGAATTCTCCACAGGTACCTGCCCTGAGGAGATTTCTACCAGGGTCCAGAACAGAAACTACAAACAGCTAGGATACTGATCTGAGGGATATTAAATGAATCTATGCACATTGAGTTCTTTAGTCTATTCACTTTTTTCTTCTATGTCAAATTCTATCTACACAGATTTTCTGTTCTCATACTTAGCTCCTCTCAGTCCCTTCTGCTCTCAGTCCCTTCTGCTATTCTCTCATATCTATCTAGTTCTTTCCATTTTCCTCCTCATCTTTGTTCTTCTAAATCAATTCTCACAAGTGCTGTGGGGAACCAGTATATACATAAGCAGTAATTCTTTGGCAAAGCAATGTGAGGCTTGAAGCTTTCAGAGTTGCAGAGGGAGGTGATAAGGTTCTACACATAAAGCAATAATAGTCAGCTTCCAATTACAACTGAAATGGGGGGATGACTAAAAGGGAGGTCTCTGGTAGGGTCAACTAAAGACTAAGATCAATTAGGGTAGGCTAAAAAGAAATTTATATGCTCAAACTATAATCTAGAAGTAGTTAAATAAAATTTTAGGAGTCTATATATGTCAGTATAAGTTGTTAGTAAAGTAAAACTGTCTTTTATTCTTAGGCACCACTCCTTCCCCTGCTTATCCCTGTTGTAGCTGCTTTCTGGTAGGGAGGGTGGGGGATGTATGCTCAGTTGCTAAGCAACCTACATCAGAGCATGTAGAATTTGGTTAGAAAAAGCACTTTCACTTGGAGTAATTGCTAAGGAGGAAATCTAGGATTAGCACCTGGCTGAGGAGGATTAAAACTTAATTTGCACAAGAAGCAAAGCTTAGCATCTATCATCTGCCTGGCCTTTTTAGAAATCTCTTTTTGTCCATGAGAAATAACTCAGTAACTTAACTCAGTAATTAGCAAGTAGCTAAAACATCATCCCAGAAATGTGAGCAGTAAAAATACTTAAATTAAGGTCTTGTGTAAATAAACCATGATGAAGGTAAGGCGTTGAATATTTATTTGATAGTGGTTATTTTCTGTATCTGTGGATGAGATGAACTCATGTTTATCTATCTGCACTTGACCTTGGATAAAAAGGTATCTTTTTTTATCTTTGCTGAAATACTTTTGTCTGGAGAATGTCCCTGGCCAGATGTATGTTAGTAAAAAATAAACACAGCTGGGGAAGTTATCCAATTATCAAAAACTACAGAGAAAGTTGTCCCCATAAGATTGAGATGCAATCGTGAGATTCCATGTACACGTAACATGGAAATGCATGGCAAATGGGGAGAATCACAGCTGTTATTGCACAAGAAGTTTACAACAAGAGACAGCCAATTCATTAAAAAGGCAGTAATTCCATAACGCTGTGCGTGATGGTTTCCTCTAACAGAAAACTTAGCTGATAGGTTGACCTTCTGAACACCAGTTGTCACCTGCTGTGTAATCCCATAATCTTTTGCTATCAGCAGTTCTCAATACACCTCACCTTCAAAAACAGACACTACCTCAGAATAAAAGGCTAGCAAAAGACATTCCAATAAATGGACTCAAGAAACAAGCTGGTGTAGCTGTTCTCATATCTAACAAAATAGACTTCAAACTAAAATCAAACAAAGAGATCAAGAAAGATATTACATATTCATCACAGGAAAACTCCACCAAGATGAAGTCTCAATTCTGAACAGTTGTGTCCCAAATACAAGGGCATACACATTTGTAAAAGAAACATTACTAAAGTTTAAATCACACATCAAACCCCACACACTAGTAGTGGAAGTCTTCAACACCCCACTCTCACCAATGGACAGATCTGCCAAACAGAAACTAAACAGAAAAATAAGGGATCTATCAGATGTTATGACTCAAATGGATGTAATAGATATCTACAGAACATTATACCCTAAACACAAAAGAATATACCTTCTTCTCAGCACCCCATGGAACCTCCTCTAAAATTGTCCACATACTTTGTCACAAAGCAAACCTCAACAGATATAAACAAATTGGAATAACCTCCTGTATTTTATCAGACCACCATGGCTTAAAGTTATATTTCAACAACAAAAATTACAGAAAGCCTACAATCTCATGGAAATTAAATAATGTTCAACTGAATCACCAATGGATCAAGGAAGAAATAAAGAAATTAAAGATTTCCTAGAATTCAATGAAAATGAATGTACAACATACCTAAACTTATAGGACACTATGAAAGCAGTGCTAAGAGGAAAACTCATAGCACTAAATGCCCATGTAAAGAAAATGGAGAAATCTCACACTAGTGACAAACAGCACACCTGAAAGCTGTAGAACAAAAAGTAAAAAACTCACTCAGAAGGAATAGATCCCAGGAAATAATCAAATTGAGGGCTGAAATTAATAAAATAGAAACAAAGAGAACAATACAAAGAATCAATGAAACAAAGACTTGGTTTGCATGCAGATTCCCCATGTCCTGCCTAGCCTGTGGTCAGGACAAATCTCTCACACACAGTCCTACAGCCTTTTATAAAATAATCACACAACCTTTTATAAAATAATCAGGCTTATTACTGACTAGCTCTTACACTTAAATTAACCCAAAATTCTTATCTCTGTTTAGCCACATGGCTTGGTACCTTTTCTCAGTTCTGCCATGCCATCTTGCTTCGTGTCTAACTGGCGACTCCTGACTCAGTCCTTTCCCTTCCCAGAATTCTCTTCATCTGCTTACCCTGCCTATACTTCCTGCCTGGCTATTGGCCAATCAGCATTTTAATAAACAATGTACAAGGGCATTATCCCACAGCATTGGTTCTTTGAGGAAATCAAGAAAATAGACAAACCTTTATCCAAATAAACCAAAAGGATGAAAGGGAGAGGGCATCCATATTAAAATACTAGAAATGAAAAAAAAATAACAACGGACAATGAAGAAATCCAGAGAATCATCAGGTCATACTTCAAAAACATGTACTCCACAAAATTGGAAAAATCTAAAAGAAATGGACAGTTTTCTGGATAAGTATCACATACCAAAGTTAAATCAAGACCAGATAAACTATTTAAATGGACCAATAACCCCTAAAGAAATAGAAACAGTCATTAAAAGTCTCCCAACCAAAAAAAAAAGCCCAGGACCAGATGGCTTTAGTGAAGAATTCTACCAGATTTCAAAGAAGAGCTAATACCGATACTCTTCAAGATGTTCCATACAATAGAAACAGAAGGAACATTATCAAACTCTTTTTGTGAGGCTTCAGTTATCCTAATACCCAAACCACACAAAGATGCAACAAAGAAAGAGAATTACAGACCAATCACCATCATGAACATTCATGCAAAAATAATGAAATACTGGCAAACTTAATCCAAGAACACATCAAAAAAATTATCCACTATGACCAATTAGGCTTCATCCCAGAGATGCAAGGATGGTTCAACATATGAAAATCTGTCAATGTAATACACCATATAAAAAAACTGAAAGACAAAAAACACATGATCATCTCAAGAGATGTTAAAAAAGACTTTGACAAAATCCCAAACCCCTTCATGATGAAGGTCCTAGAGAGATCAGAAATATAAAAGACATACCTAAACAAAATAAAAGCAATTTGCAGCAAGCCAACAGCCAACATCAAATTAAATGGAGATGAACTCAAAGTGACATCACTAAAATCAAGAACAAGACCAGGCTGTCCACGGTTCCCATATTTATTCAAAATAGTACTTGAAGTTCCAGCTAGAGCAATAATATAACAAAAGAGATTAAGGGTATACAACTTGGAAAGGAAGAAGTCAAACTTTCACTATTTGCAAAAGATACAGTAGTATACATAAATGACCCACAAAAATTCTACCAGGAAACTCCTACAGCTGATAAACTCCTTCAGTAATGTGGCAGTATAAAAGATTAACTCAAAACAATCAGTAGCCTTCCAATATATAAATGATAAACAGGCTGAGAAAGAAATCTAGAATAGACACAAATAATATATATTACCTTGGGGTAACTGTAACTAAGCAAGTAAAGACATGTATAATAAGCACTTTAAGTCTCTGAAGAAAGAAATTGAAGGAGATATCAGAAATGGAAAGATCTCCCATGCTCATGTATAAGTAGGATTACCTTAGTCAAAATGGCATTCTTACCAAAAGCAATCCACAGATTGAATTGCAATCCCCATTAAAATTACAACACAATTTTTCACAGACCTGTAAAGAACAATACTCAATTTCATATGGAAAAACAAAAGACCCAGGCTAACTAAAAGAATCCTGTACAATAAAGCAACCTCTGGAGGCATCACCATCCCTGACTTCAAGCTCTACTAAGAGCTATAGTAATAAAAACAGCTTAGTATTGGCATAAAAACCAACATGTGGACCAATGGAATTGAATTGAAGAACACCCACAAACACCTGATTTTTGACTAAGAAGCCAATACTGTACAATGAAAAAAAGAAAGCACTTTCAACAAATGGTGCTCATATAACTGGATGTCAACATGTAGAAGATTTCAAATAGAACCATATATATCACCATGCATAAAACTCAAGTCCAAGTAGATAAAAAACCTTAACATAAATCCAGTTACACTGAACTTGATAGAAGAGAAAGTAGGAAGTAGTCATGAATACATTGGCACAGGAGACCACTTCCTAAATATAACACCAGTAGCACAGACACTGAGAGCAACAATTAATAAGTTGGGGCCTCCTGAAACTGAGAAGCTTTTATTGAGCAAAGGACATGGGCAATAAGACAAAACAAAAGCCTAGAGAATGGGTAAAGACCTTCACCAACCCCACATCTGAAAGAGGGCTCATCACCAAAGTATATAAGGAATTCAAGAAATTAGACATCAAAATCCCAAACAATCCAATTTAAAAATAGGCTACAGATCTAAACAGAATTCTCAGCAGAAGAATCTCAAATGGCCAAAAGACATTTAAGGAATTGCTCAACATACTTAGTCATCAGGGAAATGCAAATCAAAATGACTCTGAGATACAATCTGACACCTGTCAGAATGGCTATGTTTAAAAACACTGATAACAGTTATTTCAAGAGGATGTGGAACAATGGGAACACTCCTCCACTGAAGGTGTGAGTGCAAACTTGTACAGTCACTTCGGAAATCAGTATGGCGGTTTCTCAGAAAATTGGGAATCAACCTACCTCAAGACCCAGCTATACTAATCTTGGGTATATACCCAAGAAACACTCAATCATACTACAAGGACACATGCTCAACTATGTTCATAGAAGCATTACTCATAACAGCCAGAATCTGGAAACAACCTAGATGTCCCTCAACTGAATAATAGATACAGAATATATAGCACACATACACAATGGAGTACTACTCAGCATTAAAAAAAAATGACATCATGAAAGTTGCAGGCAAATGGATGGAAGCAGAAAATATGATCCTGAGTGAGGTAACCCAGACTCAGAAGGACAAACATGGTATGTATTCACTCTTAAGTGGATACTAGATGTAAAACAAAGGATATTTTGACTACAACCCACAGCTCCAGAGAAGTTAACTAAGGAGAACCCCAAGAGGGATAAATGGATTGCCCTGGGAAGGGGAAGTAGATGAGATCTCTATGAGTAAACTGGGAGTTAGGGGGCCACCCATGGTAGGTAATGGGGGATGAGAACATAAGGGAATAGGATGGTCAAGCTGGAACAGGGATTGAGTAGAAGAACAATGAAAGAGAAATCATGATAGAGGGAGACATCATGGGGATAGGGAGAAACCCCAGCTCTCCAGGATCCAGCTCTCCAGGATCCAGCTTCCTCTTCTCAACCCCATGAGAACTATATTCTCAAATGCCCATACAGATGCACACACATATCTTTTATCAAATGTACATCCAGTACTCATATAGCCAAGGTGAAATTCTCTGTCAAAGCTGACAAGAACACATTTGTCTCATTTTCATGTCATCCACTCTCATCAACTTTTTTAGGTTTTTACAGGCTCTCAAGCTTCTCATGTTTTTCCAACCTTACACAGGGTAATTTGTGAAGCTTTAGCTGAAAATGGCATTGAATTCACAATAATCCTTGTATTAACAAAAAGGCTTTTATCTCAAGAGCCTTATCCATACTAAACCCCATGCCCTTATTTTTAGATTACCAACTCAAAACTTGCAGTTTGCTCTGCCCTTGGCTTTTGCTATGGACAAAATCAACAGGAATCTGTATCTTCTGCCAAATGCATCCCTAATGTTTTACTTCTTCATTAATGCTTCTGATAATAAGCAGGCATTTAAAAATTTCATGAACTTTTCTGCAAGAAGATATAATCTTCTCCTTAACTACATCTGTGAAGATAAGACAACATGTCAAGTAGTGATTACAGGGAAAAAGTTAGCAACGTTCATGAGACTGACACCATTTGTGCAGCTCTACAAATATCCACAGGTGAGGTTGTTTTGGTGGAAAAGTTTTGGTGGAAAACCTTAGTTGGTATAGCCTGGTGCTAAGGAGAGTATAAGGGGGACTTTGGCTTCACATTCATGTAAATCAGTTTCAAAGGTAATTAATCAGGCACTCAGTGTGACTTTCACAATTCATTGTTTGATATATAGATGAGAAGAAGAATTACCAGTCAAGGGGATTTTCCTTGAACAAATTGTAGAAAGGTGTTTTTTTTTCATGTTTCTAACAGGGTAATACCTCTAGTAATAGGGAAAAATTGCCCTTCCTGTCATTTCAAACTGGTGCTTCACACACCTCAGGGCTCCCATTGAGATTTCTGATAATCCTCTACCTCATGCTGCTCCCTGTGTTTTATGCTCTTCAGCTCACCTATGGACCTTTCCATCCTATCCTGAGTGATCATGAACAGTTTCCCAATCTGTATCAGATGGCCCCTAAGGACACAACTCTGGCCCTGGCCATGGTCTCTTTGATGCTTCACTTCAACTGGAACTGGGTTGGGCTGGCCATCTCAGATGATGACCAGGGTCTCCATTTTCTCTCAGATCTGAGAGGAGAAACTGAAGTCCAAAGAGTCTGCTTAACCTTTGTGATCGTGATCCCTGTCAACATGGAGTTATACGTGTCAAGAGCTGAAGTGTATAACAACCAAATTGAGACATCATCTACAAATGTTGTTATCATCTATGGTGACACAGATAGTACTATATTTGTGTGCTTTAGAATGTGGAAATCACGAGGTATACAGAGAATATGGGTCACCACCTCACAGTGGGATGTCACTACAAGTAAGAAAGACTTCACCCTTGACTCATTCCATGGGACTCTTGTTTTTGCACAGCATCATGCTGAGATTTCTGGTCTTAAAAATTATGTTCAGATATTGAACCCTTCCAAATACACAGACATGTTCCTGGCAGGACTGAAGTGGATGTACTTTAGCTGTGAAGCCTCAACATCTAACTGTAAGACACTGGAGAACTTCTAATCTAATGTCTCACTGGAATGGTTAATGCTACAGACTTTTGACATGGCCTTTAGTGTTGATGGTTATGATGTATACAATGCTGTGTATGGTATGGCCCATGCCCTCCATGAAATGCTTCTTCAACAAGTAGAAAACCAGCCAATCAAGACTAGGAAACCACTGGATTATGACTGCTCAGAGGTACTGTATCTTCCAATGGATGGTACTTGGTGTCATCAATGTTATATTCTTTAAGAGTCTCTCACATGCTCAAACCAAGGAGTCTAGTAAAATCTTTCCCAACATAGAAGGATTTCTGAACATTTTATTCTGCCAAGAAGTAAATCTAGATGTGCTTATAATCCTTTAAGACAAACACAGTGGAGTGGAAGACAGAATTTTTCAATGAAGTTCAGTGATTTTGTTACAGACGACCACAACATTGTCAGCCCTGTTCCAATATTGGAAACACAATCAATCTTTCTTTCATAAATTCCTTCCAAGATTAGACCTTGTTCTTTTATTTTGTTTTTGGAACAGGGTCTCACTATGTAGCTCTGACTGCCCTGAAACACACTATGCAGATGAGGCTGGTTTGAATTAAGAGTTTCACCTGCCACTGTCTCCTGAGTGCTAGGTTTAAAGGCCTATGCTTCCACACTCAACTGTGACATTTTTAAACTGTCATATATGTGGTAGTCACTATAGGGTCTACTTAAGTATACTCAACTGATTCTGACCCTACTGTAGACTCTGGGGACCTTATTCTCTTGATTTTTTGAGAGCAATAAAACAAGGAGTAGTGGTGAGATTCAGTTCAATACCTAGTCTTGTGCCTGTGTATGTTTTTGTCTGATTTTCTGTGTGTCTTTGTTTATGTTTCTGTGTATGGGTATTGTATCTTTGTGAGTGTCTGTATATATTTCTATGCCTGTGTATGTGTGTGTATATAGATGTGTTACTGTGAATATACGATATCTCTCTCTTGTGTATGTGTATACCTATGGATATGAGCACATATTTGTCGTGTGTATGTATCTCTTTGTGAATGTTTGTATCTGTGTGTGTGTCTCTCTCTCTGTGTTTTGTGTCTGTATGTGCCTGTGTATTTCTGTGTCTGAATATGTATTTGATTGTATAGGTTTGTATGTATGTATGTGTTAGTGTGTATGTATGTGAATGAGTGTGGCTGAATTATGTGTGTGCCTCTGCATGGGTGTCTTTGTGGAAGTGTGTGCGTGTGTGTGTGTGTGTGTGTGTGTGTGTGTGTGTGTGTGTGTGTGTGTGTTGTACACATTTACATTTGGTGTTTGTGTATATGTCTGTGTTTGTGTTTGATGATTTCCTTTGACAGTACTAAAATTCGAGGAACACAATGACTTTATATATTCACATGCTTTTACTGAGTTTTTTCTCTTGGGCACCTTCAATAAAGTTGCCTTAGGATGAAATCAGAACAGATTTTCTGACTTAAAATAAGGGAATATGCACTAAAGTTTGTTTACCATCTTTCAGATTCACCAATTTCTGAAGAATTTGCACTTTATTAACCCTGTTGGAGATGCAATAAATATGAATCAGAAAGAAAAACTGCAAGCAGAGTATGACATTTACCATATTTGGAGCTTCCCCCATGGTGTTGAGCTTAAGGTGAAAATAGGAGAGTTTAACCCATATTTTCCACATGGTCAACAGCTCCATATTCCAG
Organism: Peromyscus californicus insignis; assembly: GCF_007827085.1. Classification (NCBI taxonomy): domain Eukaryota; kingdom Metazoa; phylum Chordata; class Mammalia; order Rodentia; family Cricetidae; genus Peromyscus; species Peromyscus californicus. The sequence continues at coordinate 190,349,162 of NW_026294562.1, forward strand.
GACATGATAGAGTGGGCCACAGGAACTAGACAGGTGGGTCTGACTAAAAGGTACTGATATACACCTCACAGTTGTAACCACTGTCAAGTGGGGCAATTTGAGTTTCCCTGTGACTTAGTGAAATTAGACTTCTAGATTATGTTCCTTTTTAACAATTTTAATTTTTAGTAAATCTTCGCAAATCTAAGACATGCATATGATGGACATTTATCACATTAGAATCTCTTTGATTTGTAAACAAATATAAAACTAGCTGTGGCCAATGTTTGATATTATTCCCGGTGAGGTTATCAATATTCTCTTGTTACCATTCTGATTACTGCCCATTGTTTTTCTTCTCTTCTGTTGAATCTCTAATCTACATGCTGAAAAGACTGATACTATTTGTAAGGAAAGATTTGGAACAAAGAACAGATACGCAGGTCATTAATTTATAATTTTATTCAAGCACTTGGACCAGGAGGTCCTAAATTGCCAACATCTCTAATAATACATTAGCAGTTTCATAGCCCAACTTAGATATATTATTAATTATAACTTATTTTTTAGACTTTTTATGTATATGGATATTTTGCCTGTGTATATCTGTGTTCCATATGAGTATGAGGTAGCTAAGTATGACAGGAGAGGGTTAAGATACCCAGGAACTGAAGACAATTTTGAGCCTAAGTGTAGAAGTGGGTGATTGAATAGCAAGTGCAACTGATTGCTGAGCCACCTCTCCAGCCCTGAAGAAATTCCTCCCTAGGAGGCATTTCCTTGCACCTTAATTCTTTTGTTTGTTTTTGTTTGTTTGTTTGTTTGTTTGTTTGTTTTTCCAGTCAGGGTTTCTCTGTGTAGTTTTGGTGCCTGTCCTCAATCTAGCTCTGTAGACCAGGCTGGCCTCGAACTCACAGAGACCCAACTGGTTCTGCTTCCGAGTGCTAGGAGTAAAGGTATGTGCCACCACTGTCTGGCTGCACCTTAATTCTTGTATAACTCCTTCAAACAGACAATCAATCAATCCAACAAACAAAAAAAATTGTCTTGTTTCCTTGTTGGGTTGGACAGGTACTCATAGTCATAATGATTTGGCTTTGAGGAGATTTGTAAATAAAATATCTCATTATGTGTCCCTGGGTATATTGAAGGCATTCATTCTGACATGTCTAGTTTTATAGTATCTGAACTACATTGCTTACTAAAATGTTGTGTGTTGAATTTGAAAAGCTTTACCTTTTGTGAAGTCTGCAGACTTCATCTGAAGTGATATCTCAGGTTGCTGAGATTCAGTTAAACAAACAGTTGATATTCTGTTTTCACAGTGATGAGATAATTGTCCTCAGAGAACAGAGCAAATAGGCTAAAGTCTTAGCTACTGATCAGAGGAGAGCAATGAAATCACAAGCCTGCTTCTACCAGGCCTAACTTGAATGAACATTACAAAAACATCAACCAAAAGGATAGGAAGGACTAAAAACAACCCAACATGTGCCCTATTCCAGATATGCAGATCTTAATGCAGAAATGAAACTTGCAAACAATGAGTCAGCATTACTCCAAATGGCATAGGCTTAAGTGACAGTGAACTCAATGACATACCAAACAAAGTTTCAAAGAATAATTGTAAGAATGATCCAGAAAATCAAAGAGCATAACAATTACCTCTAAGGATAATTCAGTTAGATCATAAACACTTGCAAACAATAGGAAATTGAGAGAGGATACAACAAAAATTCAATAGAGGTACAATAACAATGAAGAATTCATACCAACATTTTGAAAAGGAAAGTCACAAGAATTCAAGCAACAAACTGTATAAAACATCTTTCTCTCAGTAAGTCTCAAGCAGAAGACAGGCTTTCAGGACTTGAAACAAGGCAGATGAATTTTAATTCAAACTATGACAAAGATAAAACAATAAGAAAGGTTAAGAAAACACAAGAAACTTAGGGGACATCAGTAAAAGACCAAATTAAGAAAGCACAGGCACAAAAAGAGGACAACATGTGGAAGGATCAAAGGTATTTCTTATAAAATGGCAGCCAAAATTTTACCAAATGCTGAGGGAGTTATGGCCATCCAGGTACAAGAAGCAGTCAGAGTGCCTAAGAGACAGGTTCATAAAAGGACCTGCGTCTGTTGAATATTACCTAAAATCTGAATTAGGCAGAATACAGAGGAATTTTAGATTGCAAGAGAGAAGATCAATTTCGTTGGAAGTCCCCATCGTAAGAACAGTAGCTTTATTCACAGACACTTTAAAAGGAGGGAATATCAATTATGTGTTTCAAACAGAGACAAAATTTCCAACTTCAATTACTATACCTAGCAAAGCTATCCTTCATAATTGCAGGAAGATAGAAAAACTTGTAATGGTGAACACAAATTGCAGGAATAGCACTAAGGGAGAACCTTGAAGAGTCTCTTCATGCTTCATACTCCTTCACATTGAATATTAAGATAAACAGTAGATGTCACAGGAACATATAGACTACACTAGATCACTAGACAGAAAAGCAAAGGTTAAAAATATATTAAAAGTTATAGAAACACAAATTGACTAGAATCACCACCTAACTTTCATTAATAACTGAATTTGAAGAATTCTTCTCTCCAATCAAAGGACACAGATAAGGAAATTATTTTTTTTCTTTTTGGCAAAACAATACTTTGTTGCTCAGAATGAACACATTGCGCTCACGAAGAAGAACAGAGTCTCAGGAGTAAAGGAAAAAGACCATTCCAGGTAAAGTGAATCAGAAAGAAAAAAACTGTAGTCCAATCTTATGAACATGGATGGAAAAATTCTCAAGTAAACACTGGCAAACAGATCTCAACAGCACATCAGAAATATTAATCTCTATACCCAAGATGACTTTATTACAGGGATGTAAGGATGGTTCAACATATGCAAATCATTCAAGTATATGTCACATAAATATACTCTAGGACAGAAATTATATGCACATCTAAAAAGATATAGAAAAGTTCTTGAGCAATGTCCAGCATCTCTTCAGAGAAAGCAAATGAAACACAGGAAAAAAAAAAACCTTGAAAAATAGAAAGGACGTATCTTGACAAAATAAGTTTCTATAAGACAAAGCAGTTAACATTGTACTACATATAGAGAAACTTAAAGCATTTCCACTAAATTCACAAATAGGACCAGGTGTGGTGGTGCTTCCCAGAAGAATGAGCAATTAAGAAAATAGTTCACCAATGTGACCAGAGGCCAATTAGATGGAGACAATTTCTCAATTCAGTTTTCATTTTTTTCTTGTAGCTCTGCTTTGTGTCAAGTTGACAAAAACTAAGCTATACAATGTGTGGGTAGGGTGTACAGTTCAGGCATTCCAGTGGTCACATAACATATACTTTTAGATATTCCTGAACTTTTAGTAGTTCAGAAGCACCTCAATGTTTCATCAATTTGTTCTCATATATTCATGTGTGGCCTTGTACAAAGTACTGAAAGAAATGTGTTCACTCAGGTCATGTATAGAAAATAAACTTGTTACCTACGCAACATGATGAGATGCTATTACTATTGAAGGAATAGTCAAATTCCTGACCCAGCATCTGTCTGATTTTCCTCAGGTGCCCTCTCCTGTGTGCAGTGTTGTCACCCTGAATTCAAAAAATTCCATCAAGAAGGAATGGCAGCCTGCTGTTTTGATTGCATCCCCTGCCCAGCAAATGAGATTTCCAATGAGACAGGTAAGTGCTTACTATGGGGAGAAATTCTTCAGATTGACTTTCTTCTCCTATACACACTGTGACATTGAAGGAGCCTGGAAAGGTGCTGCACTGCTGTGTGGTATTCACCAGAGAAGACTGCTCAGACATAGGTTTAGTCAAATAAAGTCTTGATTAACTGGAGAGCAACTATACTGGGTGTTTAGGACCCAGTGTAGCCTTAGCCTTTCTCAGGATAAGCTTTTGAGCATGAGAATCATGATCTAGGTTGATATACTTCAACTACCAAGAACAGTCCGCTGGAAGCAGATCTACAGAAGCCGAAAAGCAAGGTTAGTACATTTTGAGACTTTCCCAGAACTATAAGGACCATGATGGATTAGGTCTTTGTTTTAGTTTTGCAGGTGGTGCTGTCTCTATGTGCCGAGTTTTACAGTCTGAATGATACTTCTATCATGGAATCAGTTGAGCTAGAGTCTGGGGACCTACTAAGTTCTGTGGCCCTGTAACAGCACAAATAAAATCCACTCCTTTACAAGTATATGATCAATAATAATGTCCTTATAATTAACACCCTGTGCCTCCACATATATCTTTGACTCATTGTAAAATAATTGCTGATAGTATTTTCTAAAAGAAAGTGTTTTTAAAAATCAAAAAGCCCTGTGAGGGAATTCTACTGTATATTTGTCCCATGGATTATATCCCTGTAAAGGTACATGTAGACTAGATTGTAGTCATGAATCTTTTTAGATATTTAGTTATTCATTTTTCCTTCTTGAATATATGTATGGTTTCTTGTGTGAGTTTATGTGCAGTAGATTTTGGATGACAAAATAGTGCATACAAGCCACTGGAATTTGTGTTACAGACAGATAAAAGCTTCCACATGGATGCTGAGTCCAAACCTTTGATCTCCACAAGAGCTGTAAGCACTCTTAACTGTTGAGTTATCTCCTGCCACTGAAGTCACGAATCTCACACAACTTGTTCTTGCCACTGCCCACAAACATTGCTGACAGCGATATTGAGTCATCATGTGTTGGGATGGTAAATAAGTATTATGTGGTGGTGGGCATGCTCTTTATACAGCAGTGGATGAATGGCTAGTATTTTGTGTTGTCATTTAGCTGACAGGTGAGTGAGGGAGGACAGCATGAAGATGTGAATTCAGGGTGGTATCAAAAGGCTGCAATGGGAACCTGCTAAGGAGTCTTTGGGATGATGCAAGTGCTGTTACTTCCATGTGAGGGAGTTTCTCAGCGAGTTTTGAGACTGATGCCATTGTAGGATGTCAGGTGACTAAAGAGTAGAAATTGTGGGTAAAATTACTAGAAACAGCTAAACATGAGTCACCACTATGCCATGCAATTTCCAGGGTTCCCACTTACAGGTTCAATATGATTTCATATCAAAAAAGTGGGGTAAGTGTGGACAAATGATGTAGGGAATGATAGGCATCCTACTAAAGATTTTATACACAGTAGCAATGAATAATTCCACAATACTGTAAATAGAATAGTTTTGTAGTGAAAAGAAATAGCCACAATTATTCAAATGATATTGTGATACACACATGTAGCATGAATCTTAGAGAGTCTTATTAATAAAATCAAATCTGAGGCCAGTTATTGGGGTGAAATGCTGGAAGATCAGAGACAGAACAAGCCACAGCTAACCTCACCTGGCCAACTTCTCAGCTGGTCTTGTTTCCTCAGACTGGAAGTTTCTGTGTCCTCATCCAAATGGCTCTCAGCTGAACTGCTGCTCAACAGCCTGAAGCTTAACCAGCTAAAAGCTTAACCAGCCAAATTCTTCTAGTTTCTGGTCCTCACGCCTTATATACCTTTCTGCTTTCTACCACCACTCCCTGGGATTAAAGGCTTGCTTTCTGGGATTAAAGGCATGTGTCACCATGCCTGGCCGTTTCCAATGTGGCCTTGAACTCACAGAGATGCAGAGGGATTTCTACCTCTGGAGTGCTAGGATTAAAGGTGTGAGTGCAACCATTTTCTAGCCTTTGTATCTAGTGGCTGTTCTGTCTCTGACCCCAGATAAGTTTATTAGGGTGCACAATATTTTGGGGAACACAATACCACCGCACACACAATCCATATAAGTCTACCGGTATTGATTTGGAGATGGCCAAATACAAAGTTGAAGCCAGAATTGCTATTCACTTTTATTGCCAGTCATTGTCTATAATGCAAAGAACATTTAAAAAAGAATTTAAGGGGCTGGAGAGATGGCTCAGTGGTTAAGAGCACAGGCTGCTGTTCCAGAGGTTTGAGTTTAATTCCCAGCAACTGCACAGTGGCTCTCAAACATCTCTAATCAGATCTATTGCCCTCTTCTGGTATGCAGGCATACATTCAGGCAGAGCACTGCATATATAATAAATAAATAAATTGTTTAAAAAAAAAAGACATTTGGCCAGGCGGTGGTGGTGCACGCCTTTAATCCCAGCACTCGGAAGGCAGAGTCAGGTTGATCTCTGTGAGTCCAAGGCCAGCTTGGGCTACAGAGTGAGTTCCAGTAAAGGTACAAAGCTACACAGAGAAACCCTGTCTCGAAAGACAACAACAACAACAAAACCATTTAGGGTCAGTGAGAAGAGTTAGCAGGAAACTGTCTTGCCAATAAAGCTAATGACCTGAGTTCATCCCAGGATGCCCATTGGAGTGAGATGGAGCCAACTCCTACAAGATGCCTTCTTGACACCTTGTACTCTACATGAAGTCATTCCATACACACACACACACACACACACACACACACACACACACACACACACACACACTCACATGTAAATAGTAAATAAATAAACAGATGGTAATAAAATAGTTTTAAGGTAAAAGTAATATAAATGCCATTTATAATAATAAATACCAAAAAATAAACAAGAAACTCTTATGTTTATTAATATTTTAATTAGGTGTATGAAGAGGGTATTAAGTCCATACAGGCCAGGTCCATGTAAAGGCCATCTAAGCCATCTGATGCCCTTTGTACAGCAGTGACAGACAGTAGAATGGAATTGAATGTGTGTTCTGGGAACTGGACTTTGGCCCCTGTAATAGCAGAACATACTTGTAACAGCTAAACTATTCTTTCCAGCCCGTAAACAACAACAAACAACAAAAAACTGTAATCATAGCTGTCCATAAAAGCTAGGTTGGTTTTTTCATAGAATGACTTAAAATCCTGGAAGCACATCATTGCTCTCCATTATTATCCACAATTTAGCACAATTACAATCATATTTCCTTTACTTGCTGTCATGAAAATTACAATTTATGAATATGGATTATTATTGCTTAATTCAAATATTCTGTGTTACCACTCTCACTTGAGAGTTCATGCTGATTTACCAATAACTCCTTCACCACTGAGTACATTAGTAGAACCCAGGTCTGTTGGAGGACACAGAGGTTTCCTAGTGATATCTGAGCTTGATTTGCCAGCAGGGCTGCATAAGGGGATGACTGGACCTCGGGCCTGGGTATAGGTGTTTGGTAGAGTCTGTACCTGGTTGTATCTAGTAAGGGGGAGGTCTTTTGCCTCCCTGCTCGGCATTGTTATAAAAAGCCCTTTGGAATAAAGTTCTGGGCTGGTGGATTAGGATCTAGGCCCCTCTGAGGCTCTTCTCTCTCTCTCTCTCTCTCTCTCTCTCTCTCTCTCTCTCTCTCTCTCTCTCTCTCTTCCCCCTCTATTTCTATCTAAATCTCTTATCCCTCACTCCTCAAGAATACCCAGGGGGAAAGGGTGGGGGTGGTTCCCCCCACAGGTCTCATATAGAAGGAAATTAGCGAAGGAAGTGCTCTGTGCTCACTACGGTGGTGGTATAAGATACAAGCTATATACGTATAGAGTTTTCTACCTTTATTAGTAGGATTAATTCACTTTATAAACTGTTTGGTATCCCTATTCCCCAATGAGGACACAACTAAGGTCATCATATTTAATTAATTTATCTTTAGAATTTCATATATCATTTTAAAACCTCCCTCTCTCCCCATTCTATTTCCCACACATCCACTCAAAACTCTCAAACTCATGAACTCTTTCATTTACTATTTTCACACAGTTTTACATCTACTGCTTTCACACACATATGCACATATGCATGCACACACACAAGAGATTCTATTTGATGTTTCTCAGCTATTCATATGTTTAGTGATGACCATATGGGAATTAAAAAAATGTATAAAGGGTCTCATCCTGGATAAAACCAAGTCTCCATCTCTTGTGAGGGCATCACTTCTTTTTTTTCTTTTTTAAAAATTATTTAGACAATTTCTATTCGTTTTACATACCAACCACAGATTTCCCCTCTCCTCTCTCCTCCCATCCCCCAGCCTCCCCTCCAACCCACCCCCCATTCCCACCTCCTCCAAGGCTAGGCCTCCCATGGGGAGTCAGCAAAGCCTGGTACATTCAGTAGAAGCAGGTCCAAATTCCCCCCCACCAAGGCTACACAAGGTGTCCCACCATAGGCGCTGGGTGCCCAAAAGCCCATTCATGTACCAGGGATGGATCCTGATCCCACTGCCAGGGGTCCCGTAACAGTTCAAACTAAACAACTGCCTTACCTATGCAGAGGGCCTAGTCCAGTCACATGGGGGCTTCAAAGCTATTGGTCCACTGTTCATGAGTTCCCACTAGTTTGGCCTTGAGGGCTCTCTATGTTTCCCCATCTTGATCTTGATGTCCCTTGCTCATAGAATCCCTCGTCTCTCTTATCCACTGGACTCCTGGAGCTCAGTCTGGCGCCTTTCCGTGGATGTCTGCATCTGCTTCCATCAGTTACTGGATGAGGGCTCTATGATTCACCATTCTGATTACTGGAGTAGGCCAGTTCAGGCACCCTCCTGACAATTGCTAGTAGTCTAAGGTGGGGTTATCCTTTTGGATTCCTGGAAACTTCCCTAGCACCAGATTTCTCCCTATTCCCATGATGTCTTCATTTATCATGATATCTCTTCTCTCCCACTCTGCCCCTGTTCCAGTTCCTATCCTTTATGTTCTCATGCCCCATTCCTTACCTTCCTTTGTGCCCACCCCCCCAGTTTGCTTGTGTAGATCTCATCTATTTCTCCTTCCAAGGGCGATCTGTGCATTCCTGTTAGGGTTTTCCTTGTTAGCTAGCTTCTCTGGAGCTATAGGTTGTAGTCCGGTTATCCTTTGCTTTACATCTAGTATCCACTTATGAGTGAGTACATACCATGTTTGTCCTTCTGAGTCTGGGTTACCTCACTCAGGATCATATTTTCTAATTCCATCCATTTGTCTGCAAATTTCATAATGTCATTGTTTTTTACTGCTGAGTAGTACTCCACTGTGTATGTGTGCCACATTTTTTTAAATCCAATCTTTGGTTGAGGAGCATCTAGGTTGTTTCCAGATTCTGGATATTATGAATAATGTTGCTATGAACATAGTTGAGCATTTGTCCTTGTGGTATGATTGAGCATTCCTTGAGTATATGAGAGCATGTGTGGGGTCATCCCTCATGCCCACATTTCCCCAAAGTACTCTTGAGTAGGAGCAGCAGGAAATGTTAGTTAGAGGGATAGAGAGGAGAGAAAGAGAGAAAGTACAGGATGGCCTGGAGAGGGCCTGGATACTAATCAAAGTCTCTACCCTGGTGTATTTAAAGGAATGCCAAGGGGTGGAACAAAAGAACTCCCCCCAGCATAGCTAAGGGTAGACCCTCTCAGACACCTGCACTCAGGCCCGTGGTCAAATCATCCTCTCTATGCAGACCTATTGGGTAAAGCCATCAGGAAAAATTGGCTCCAACAAGAGGGCATCACTTCTAATTCAGACAGAAAAATTCATGTATAGTGAATCCATAGGATCTGTGTTTGTCCTTGATGAAAGTAGGCATTATGAAATGGAAGCATTGTTCTTCAGAAAATTATCAATTACATCTTCAGTGATAAAGAATGTGGATGTTGCAAAGATTCCACAATACACTGGCATGGCCTGTCAATAAGAAATGCTGAAGTTCCACTAACAATACTTTTGCTTTCGGCATCAGATCAGTGTATGAAGTGTCCAGAGGACCAGTATGCCAACACAGAGTAGAACCACTGCCTGTACAAAGATGTGATCTTTCTGGCCTTTGATGATCCCTTGGGAATGACTCTGTCCTGCATGGTGTTGTGTTTGTCTGCATTCACTGTTCTGGTTCTTGGGGTCTTAGTGAAGTATCAAGACACTCCCATTGTGAAGGCCAATAACCTCACTCTCAGCTACATCCTGCTCATCTCCCTCATCTTCTGTTTCCTCTGTTCCTTGCTCTTCATTGGCCATCCCAACTCAGTCACCTGCATCCTGCAGCAAACAACATATGGAGTTGTATTCACTGTGGCTGTTTCCACTGTGTTAGCCAAAACAATTACTGTGGCTTTGGCTTTCAAAGTCACTGCTCCTGGAAGAAGGATGAGGTGGCTCCTGGTATCAGGGGCACCCAACTACATCATTCCCATCTGCACCATCATCCAAATTTTTCTCTGTGCAGTCTGGCTGGGATCTTCTCCTCCCTCTGTTGACATTGATGCACACTCTGAGGATGGCCACATCATCATTGTGTGCAACAAGGGCTCAGTAACTGCTTTCTACTCTGTCTTAGGATACCTGGGCTCTCTGGCCCTGGGGAGCTTCACTGTAACTTTCTTGGCCAGGAATCTCCCAGACACATTCAATGAAGCAAAATTCTTGACATTTAGCATGCTGTTGTTCTGCAGGGTTTGGGTCACCTTTCTCCCTGTCTACGATAGCACTAAGGGCAAGGTCATGGTGGCTGTGGAGGTCTTCTCCATCTTGGCCTCAAGTGCAGAGTTGCTGGGATGCATCTTTGTCCCCAAGTGCTACATAGTTTTGTTAAAACCAGAGAGAAATTCTCTTCAGAAGTTAAGGGAGAAAACATCTTCCAGAACCACCTATTAGGATAAAATGTAAGATGTACACATTACTTAATCACTGTCACTGTTTCTTGTAATAATGATGCCCAGAAGTGTCATGTATATTATTTTTCTCTACATTGTCTCCCATAACCTTCCATTCAGCCACCTATTTTTACAATACTTGAATATTGGATGTTAGTGTGAAGTGGAAATGTTCTTTTCTTCACTACTATACAATAAAATTTGAAACAAACTCAGAGGCTTCTTTTTGAGATGTTAGCAAATGTAGGACTTTGAAAGCAATTGAGTACTGAGGGAAAATGCAGGAAGTTTGTGAACTCATGTTAGCAGATGAAGGCAAAGCAAGGCTAGCCCTTGTAGGGGGAAGACTAGATTATCCTCATGCATTCTGAGAGTTAGAAGAGTAGAACTTAAGAGATAGGGATGTTTTGATAAACAGATAGAATAAATGCAGAAGCTGGAGTGATGTCTCAGTAGACAAAGTCATGTACTGCTCTTGCAAAGTGGCTGAGTTCAATACACAGCCCTCATAAAATGCAGTTCACACCTGCATGTAACAGTACCACCAAGGGAACAATGCCTTCTTTTGGCCTCCAAGGACACTTATATACACACTTGCATATAACAATACACTCAACACACACACAATTTGAGTAGACCAGGCAGCTGAGCAAAGTGGGTTTCTATGAGAATGAGGGGAATGAATCATGGGAAGAGCCCTGGGGCTTTATAGGTGCATGAGGCATCATTTTCCTCTTTTGGGGACTCCTTATGTAAAAGAGCATGTGCCAGTCCCCACCTTCCTTATTGATTCTTATTTAATCTTCTTGAACTAGTCTTCCTGACTGATCTGGCTCTCTCTGACATGTTTCATGAAGTCCTAGTTCACATACAGCCATCACTCAGATCAGTTGTGAAGCCAAGCACCATGATCTTTTGCTGATTCTATCTGGAGTCCTGGGTTCAGAGAAGCCTCCACCTCAATGGCTGCAAATGCCTTTCTGGATTGAAGTTCTTTACCAGTCCATGGTGTGAGTTGAAGGAATATTACCAACTTAGCAAAAGGTGAAGGACTATGAGGAAGTGATAAGATAAAGGTTGCTTGGATGTTTAGAGTAACTCAGAGAAGTGAGTACAGAGTCAGTGGGAGTAGTTACATCTGGGCATTTGACACAGGGCACCATAATTCATAGAGAGGCTCCAGGTATTGACTGCAAATTCATTGTTCTGGTTGACATTTGGTGCCAGGTTATAAAATGAGGTCCTGAGTTTGCAATAACTTAGTATGTAGCTCATTTTACAGTGACCTGGTACAGTATAATCTTCAAGAAAAGATACATCGAGTGTAAAGAATTTGGATTTCTTCAGAATAAAAACATGTAATAAAAGAAAGCAAGACAAATTGGTGAAATGTCTTAAGAGTTTCAAAAACAAAACACTATATCAACATAAATTTGTTGTACTGAATGTCAAATTTACAAAATATTTAAGCATATTTACATATATGACTCTTGAATCTGTTCATGAGCATATGTAATTGATAGAGGAAATAAATCTTATTTGAATACAGTTGTCAAGCTAATAAAAATGTGAATGATCCAAATGGAGGAATTCACAAAAAGGAGTTCATCAGCAAATGAAATCAATGACAAAAGTAGTAGTGAATGAAAGAAGAGGACTCAAAATGCAGGATATATCTCAACATAAAAGGATGGATGCAGAATTCATTTAGCCTAATATGATTACTTAAAGAAATAACAGCCTATGGGATCAAATGCCAAATCATGACTTCATATGTTAGTGTTCAGATAGTGAAGAACAATCATGCTTCAAATCTCTTTAAGACACATGGGAGCTAGGTTTTAAGGTTTTTCTTCATAGTATATGTTTTGTCCCTAATGTGATGAAGTGAATTCCTTTCTGGCCTTAATAGTATGATGTAGCACTTGGGAACAAAGATGATGCCTAAGAGTGATGCATTGGAAGCCAAGATAGAAAGGACTTCCATAGCCACCATGACCTTCCCCTTGGTGCTGTGGTAGACAGGGAGGAAGCTGACCCAGACACTGCAGAACACCAGCATGCTGAAAGCCAGGAACTTGGCTTCATTAAATGTTTCAGGCAGATTTCTTGACAAAAAAGCCATAACGTAACTCCCTAGAGCCAGTGTTCCCAGATATCCCAGGATGCAGTAGAAGGCAATAGCTGAGCCTTTGTTGCAAATGATGATGATGTGTCCGTGTTCTGAAAGGACATCTTTGTCAATAAATGGAGGAGAGGTTGCCAGCCAGATTCCAGAAAGAACAACTTGCAGCAGGGTGCAGATGGGAATGATGAAATTAGGGGCCCTTGCTATCAGTAGCCACCTCCTCATTCTCCCTGGAGCAGTGATCTTGAAGGCTATAAGTACAGTGAGAGTTTTGGCCAGCACAGTGGAAAGAGTCACAGTGAACAGAAGTCCAAATGTGTTCTGCTGCAGGATACAGGTGACTCTGCTAGGATGGCCAGTGTAAAGCAAGGGACAGAGAAAACAGAGGGTCAGAGTGATGAGCAGGATGTAACTGAGATCATGGTTATTGGCCTTGACAATGGGAGTGTCTCTGTGCTTCAGAAACACCCCAAGAACAACAGTTGTGAGTGATGAGAAGCCCAGGGACAAGAAGCTGAGTGTCTTTCCCAGGAGTTTATCATAGGCCAGAAAGGTCACAGTCTTATGTTGACAGTGGCTCTTCTCAGTGTTAGCATATTGAGTTTCTGGACACTTTATACATTGATCCACATCTGGCAGAAATGCAGATCATCATGAATGCATACTCAGGTTCTCCTCCCCCTTTTTAATATTTTATTTTATTAATATTTTTATTTTACATACCAATCACAGTTACCCCTTTTCCCACTCCCCCCAACCTCTCCCCACCCCCACACTCATCCACTCTTCATATGGGTTAAGGCCTCTATTGGGTAGTCAACACAGGCTGGCATCCTAAGCCACTTCCCTGCTCCAGAACATTGCAATGTTATCTAAACCACCTTCCTCTGTTTCAGATACATATACAGAAGGAATAAACTCAATTTATCTTCTGGTTCATGCTGGCAGAAATTAAACAATGCTAATGCTTTTTCTGTTGTTACTCATATGTTATCCTCACCTTTAGTGACACTGTTGTGTCTGTTTTATAAGTCATTAGAACACTCATATACATTGCATGAACCTAATTTAGCTCTGACATTGCCTCTTTATTAATACATCTCCATTCTTAACAGGGCATGAAACTTCAGTGTAATAGAATGTCCTTTGAAATACTCATCCTACAATGATGTTCTCTTCTACATATCCCAAATGTATCTACTTTCATAAACTCTATGGTGTTCTCTAAGTCTCGTCATTCTCTGAAGGAGCCTGAGTGAATTAGTATTCTTAAGTTCTTGTGGCCTTGAATAATTTCATCAGTGACACTGCTCTCATAACTCTGTACAGTAATGTCTATGTAATGCATAAATATAGCACTGCTCATGTATTCTTATGTCTTTATGGAACAGAGTTTGAATGATCTGTTCCTGGTATCTTATCAATTTATTCTTGGATTATGATGTATACTTATGGATTTTTCTGTTATATTTTCAATGTACTAATAATGCCCATATTTCTATATAGTTTTTATTTTTTGATATATTTATTTCTCTTTATATCATCACATTAACATTCTTACTCCCTATACAACACATTCTGATCATGATTTTGCCATCCTTCAACTCCTCCAAGATTCTCCCCACCTCTATGTCCACCCAATTCCACATTCTTTCCCCTATGTCATTAAAAAAGGAAAAAACAAAATCCCAACAAACCAAACCAAACAAACAATTTAAAAAACGTCTCTCTCACACAGGCACACACAAACAATAAAAATAAAAAACACAAAGTTGTAAACCAAACTATAAAAGAAAAGTCGAATAAAACCAGAAGAAAATAAATAAATAAAAATAACATCCCAGAACAGCACCACCTCTCCTGGGCTCCATATTCTGGCCCACATTTCTTGTAGCTTTACTGGAGCCTCACTGGTCCTAGAGACCCCAGCCTTCTCAACAGCTTGAGGCTGTACTATCTCCCCTAGGCTCCATATTTCTGCCCACAACTTCAGCAGAAGACTTATGCTTTATCTAAGGCCAGGTTGGTTTTAGGGATGGAAGCACCCCCTTCCCTGGGATCTATATTCCATCTAACTGCTCTGGCAGCTTTACTGGAGGATAGGCTGGTCCTAGGGACCCTAGGTAAGACTCTGAACACTGGTGGCTAACACTCCTTAAAGCCTGCACAACATCTCCCAATAACAACCCCTCTCTTTTGCTCCATATTCCAGCCCACAACTCTGGCACCTTTACTAGAGGTCAGGGTCAACCTAGTGACCCCAAGTAAGATACCATACCACCTTCTAATACTCCTTAAGGTCTTCCCAACAGCCCCCAATTATACTCCCTCCCCTGGGCTCCATATTTTGACCCACACCTTAGGCAGAAGATGTCTGCTTTATCCCAGGCCAGGGTGGTTCTAGGGACCCAAGATAAGACACTGTACAGTGCTAACCAACACTCCCTAAAGCTGGCCTAATAGCCACTAATTGTACCTCTACTGCACTCCCTCTCCCAGCCCACAACTTCAGCAGATAACCTATGTTTTACTGGAGGATGTGGGATGCTATGAATCCCAGATAAGAAGCAGGTACCCAGAATACCGGAGGGCACACAGGTTCTTGGAACCTCACATGCAAGTTTGGTATGCAAATCCCAGAGGTCATGAGGGCCACAAAACCCACTGGAGAGACCTTACTGGACCAATAGACTGCCTAGTAACCAGAATCCCAAGTCACTTAGTCCAGAGGAACAGAGAGGAAACAGAAACCAAGGAACAAAACCCACATTCAACAAAAACAAAGTCAGGATTAACATCTAGATGTATAATCAATGCAAACCTAGATGCCTAAATGCCAGTGTATGAACACAATCAACAATAGAAAGAGCAAAATTGTACCACCAGAACCCAGATATCCTATGACAGAAAGACTTGAACATTCAAACACTGCTGAAGCACAAGAAAGCAATCTTAAAAAACAACTTCATGAAGATGATAGAGGAAAGAGGGAATGAAAAAAATCTCTTGAGGAAACTGGGGAAAAGTCAAACAAAAAAATTGGAGGATATTGATAAATTCCTTAAAGAATGCCAAGGAATTTGGGAAAATACAAACAAACAGGTGAAGGAAACTGTTCAAGACCTGACAGTGGAAATGGAAGCAATAAAGAAAACACAGATGAAGGGAATCCTAGAAAAGGAAATTCTGGGTAAGTGAACATCACCAACAAAGTTCCAAAGATGGAAAAGGGAACCTCAAGTGTTGAAGATACAATAGAAGAAATAAATTCATTGGTCAAAGAAAATGTTAAATCTAAAAATTCTTAACAAAAAACACTCAGGAAATTTTGGAAACTATTAAAAGACTAAACTAAGAATAATATGAGTAGAAGAATGCCAGCTTGAGGGCCCATAAAAAATATTCAATAAAATCATAGAAGAAAATTTTCCTAATCTAAAGAAGGACATTCCTATAAATGTACAAGAAGCCTACAGAATTCCAAAGCGATTGAACCTGAAAAAAAAGGCCCCCAAGCCACTTAATAACTAAAACACTAAACATAGAGAACAATGAAAGACTATTAGAAGCTGAAAAGAGGGAGAAAATAGCATATAAAGGCAGACCTAGTAGAATTACATCCTGCTTCTTAATGCAAAGTCAGAAGCCAGAAGAATCAGGGCAGATGTTATATAGACTCTAAGAGACCATGGAGGCCAGTGCAGACTACTATCAGACTACTATACCCAGCAAAATTTTCAATCACCATAGATGAAGAAAACAAGATATTTCATAACAAAGTCAAATTTAAACAATATCTACCCACAAACTCAGGTCTTATAGAAGATATGAGAAGGGAAAGACCAAACCAAGGAGTTTAACTACACCCATTAAAATAAGGCAATAGATACTCTAATACCCCCCCCAAAAAGAATGGAAACACACACACCATCACCACCACTACCACCACCACTACCACTACCACCACCAAGAAAATAACAAGAATTAACAATCATTGGTCATTAATATCTCTTAATATTAATGGACTCATTTCCCCAATAAAAAGACATAGGTAACAGAATAAGTATGAAAACAGAATCCATCCTTTTGCTGCATACAAGAAACACACCTCAACACCAAATACAGAAATTACCTATGGTGATATTTTATTTGTATTAAAATGTTATTTGTATGTTAATAAATAAAGTTGCCCAGGGGTCAGAGCTATTAGCAAGCCATAGGAAAGCAGGGCAGTGGTGGTGTACGCTTGTAATCCCAGCACTTGGTAGGCAGAGCTAGGTGAGTCTCTGTGTGTTCAGGGATACAGCCAGTATTGGTTACACATGCCTTTAATTTCAATACCAATCATAGAAAACCTGGAGGCCTATACAGGCAGTCATGTGGTTGGGTTTACAACCAATGAGAAGGCAGAACAGGAACTCTATATAAAGACTTTAACACGGGTAGCTCTGGTTAGGAGAGGTAGGACCACCGCAGGAGCAGGAGGAAGGGCAAGGTTTTAGCTCTTAGCTCTGACCTCTTGGCTTTCTTCTTTGCATTGGTTCTGTGTTTCTTATTTAATAAGAAGGTTGGTTACATCTACATTTGGCGCCCAACGTGACAAGAATCCATTAAAAACCGCTTGGCTTGGCTTGGCGGCAGGTCCAGTTTCCAGCCTGGGCAGCCCGGCTCCCTAGCTCAGGCCCAGTCTGCTACAAACAACTCAGGCCTGCCCTACATGTGAAGCCAAGGCTTGACTCGGTTCAAGTGGCTATGCTTTCTTGCTCTCTCTCTCTCTCTCTCTCTCTCTCTCTCTCTCTCTCTCTCTCTCTCTCTGGATTCACAACTCGAATACCAGGTGGCTGATTTGAAATTCCCTGGGATTCTACTGTTCTACACAGACTTGGTAAGTCAATTAACATATCTATTTAAAAGAGAATTTTTTCTACATTAAAAAAATGGGCTTTATGTGTACATTGGAAGAAAATTGGGCTTTGTTTGAAATTTTAGGCACTCTGACAATGGAACAACTATATGAGAAGATTAATATTGATTGAATTATTCAGTTTATTACTTTTCTTATCCTCATTTTACTATTTAAAAAGATAGTTAATTTAAGTGCCAGGATAACAGTCTTAGAAAAACTTGTTAAACCTGTAAAAATGAATTATAGAGAAATTCAAATTCAGACAGAAGAAATTAACAGTGAAGTTGTTTCAAAATTGGATCATAAGGTTACAGAAAGAAAGCCAGTTTTCACGCAATCACCCTTAATTTATCCGGCAGCAATACAGCAGCTACCTGATGAAGAAAATGAACAAAATACTTGGATTCCAGTTAAAATGTTAGATTTGTGATTTAAGGAGGCAATAGCATCTGATCTACTCAAAGCAACTAAATAACCAAATGCCTATTGAAATAAATCATGTTGGTCGAGATTGATGAAACAGAGAGAATAGGAAATTCAGGAGAAAACATAAAGAAAAATTTTTGGCAAACTTCTATTAATGAACAAAGACCAAAACTAACAATAAAAATAAATGGTGTTTTGTTGTCTGGTCTGGTAGACACAGGTACTGACATTACCATAATTGCACCAGAATTTTGGCATCCAACTTGGCCTCTTCAGGAGGTAAATGTTCAACTATTAGGAATTGGGATATTATCTCGAGTAAAACAAAGTGCAAGATGGCTTGAATGTATAGGTCCAGAAGGACAGAAAGGAAAATAAAAACCATGTATGGCTAACATATCTATGAACCTCTGGGGTCGAGACTTGTTACAACAATGGAATACTCAGATTAATATCCCTCCAATCTCAGAAACAAATCATAAATTAGTACATGTTTCTGAGAGAAATATTAGAAGATATTATTCTAATTAGTGCTCACCAGCCATCCATGTCATACAAGAACAGGGCACAACAACTGATAATCTTCCAAAAACACCAACAGCTCTACCTTTAAAATGGTCAACAGACAAGCCTGTATGGGTTCAGCAATGGCCTTTAACAACAGAGAAAATCCAAGCTTTACAAGAGCTGGTAGAAGAACAGTTAAATGCTTAGCATATTGAATAATCAACCAGCCCTTGGAATTCTCCTGCATTTGTTATTAAGAAGAAATCTGGTAACAGATTGGTAACAGACCTTATAGCAATTAACAAAGTAATTCAGCCAATGGGCTCTCTACATTCTGGAATTCCTTTGCCTAATCTGTTACCAAAAGGATGGCCTCTCATAGTTATTGATTTAAAAGACTGTTTCTTTTCAATACCCTTACAAGAAAAAGACAGAGAAAGATTTGCTTTCACAGTGCCTACTTATAATAATTCTCAATCGGTTAAAATATTTCAATGGAGGGTTCTCCCACAGGGAATGTTGAATAGCCTAACTTTGTGCCAATATTTTGTACAACAGCCATTAGAAGTGGTATGTAAAAAATTTCCTAAATCTATAATTTATCATTATAGGGATGATATTTTATTAGCTGACTCAAATGCAGGTACTTTAGAAAGAATGTTTGAAGAAGTAAAGAAAATTTTGCCCTGCTGGGGATTACAAATTGCTGCTGAAAAGATACAAAAAAGAGATTCTACTAATTATTTAGGATATAAAATAGAACTTCAAAAAATTAGACCTCAAAAGGTGCAAATTAGGAGAGATCGACTACAGACTCTTAATGACTTTCAAAGATTACTTGGAGACATTTCTCATCTAAGAACTATTGTTGGGGTAAAAAATGATGAACTGAATAATTTGTTTAAAACCTTAGAAGGTGACAAGGACTTAAATAGTCCAAGAAAATTATCACCTGAAGCTGAGAAAGAATTGGCCTTGGTAGAAAAGAAAGTACATGCAGGGCACATGGATCGTATTGATCCAAAGCTGGATTGCATTTTGGTTATTTTACCTTCTAGACATTCTCCTACAGGAATATTAATGCAGAGGGAAGATATTATATTGGAATGAATATTTTTACCAAATAAACCAAATGAAAAATTAAAACTTATGTGGAAAAAAATCTCTGACTTGATTTTGAAAGGAAAATTGAGACTTCGTCAATTAGCAGGAATAGACCCAGTAGAAATTGTCGTACCTTTAACTAAGGAGGACATTGAAAAATTATGAATAGAAAATGAAGGTTGGCAAAAAGCTTGCAGTAATTTTTTGGGAGAAATTAACAGCAAATATCGAAAAAGCAATAGAATTGATCTTATAAAGAGAGCTGATTGGATCTTGTCTCAAATTGTGAGGAAAAAACCCATATCTGGAGTTCATACATTTCATACAGATGCCAACAAACAAGGAAAGGAAGGTTACAAATCAGAAAATTTAAGTAAAGTGGTTCAAAGTCCTTATAATTCAGTTCAAAAATCAGAATTGTATGCTATTCTGTTGGTATTAATGGATTTTTCAGAACCTCTCAATGTAGTAACTGACTCTCAGTATGCTGAAAGAATAGTATTACATATTGAGACTGTAGGATTTATCCATGATGCTTCAGAATTAACTTCACTATTCATTCAGTTACAAGATACAATCAGGAAAAGGAGTCATCCTTTATATATAACTCACATCCGATCCCATACTGGTCTGCCAGGCCCTCTAGCACAAGGCAATGATGAGATTGATAAATTATTGATAGGAAATGTGCTGGACCTCAGAATTTCTTAAAAAACATCATGTAAATAGTAAAGGTTTAAAAAAGGATTTTTCCATAACCTGGCAACAAGCCAAAGAAATAATAAAGAAATGTCCTACTTGTTCCTTCTACAATCAAACACCATTCCAGCAGGATGTAACCCAAAGGGTACTCAGAAGAATGCAATCTGGCAGATGGAAGTGTTTCACTTTGCAGAATTTGGAAAATTGAAATATGTACAGTATCGATACTTATTCAGGATTTCAATGGGCAACTGCTTTGAGTTCTGAAAAAGCTGATTCTGTAATCACTCATTTGCTAGAAGTTATGGACATCATGGGTATACCTGCACAAATCAAAACCGATAATGTTCCATGATATGTCTCTGTTAAAATGAAACAGTTTTTTGCTTATTACAATATAAAGCATATTACAGGTATACCACATAATCCTACAGGTCAGGCAGTTATAGAAAGATCAAACAGAACTCTAAAGGATATGCTAAATAAACAGAAAGGGGTAACAACCCCCCCCCCAGAAATAGACTGCATAATGCTCTATTAACTTTGAATTTTCTCAATGCCAATGAGAAAGGAACAACAGCTGCAGAGAGACATTGGATAATAGAAAAAACTACAGAATTAAATCAACCTATATACTTTAAGGATGTGCTGACCTCAGAATGGAAACCAGGATATGTGTTACATTGGGGACAAGGTTTTGCTTTTATTTCTACATGAGAAGATAAGCTGTGGGTACCATCAAAATTGATAAAGGTTCGATTTGAACAAGAGAGACCTCTTAATTAGAGGAGGTGATAGTTCATCAACTGTCATGAACATCCAATTTAAACTAACTTATACCAGTAACACATGCCTTTTCATTTAATCAGATAAAAACTCACCAAAAAGGAACATCCCCAAAAAAACCTTGGGGAAAGGTTTTTGTTTTTGTCTTTTAGGAGAATGAAGGTTAAGGAATCTGAAGAACACTGGACAAATGAGACAACTGAAGAAAAGGGACAAATCGTCTATCCTAAGAAACAGAGTGAAATGGCATATGGGTATTGCTGTGGGATGGTCTGTATGTCAAATGTGTTGCTGATTGGTCAATGAATAAATCACTGATTGACAGTGGCCAGGCAGGAAGTATAGGCGGGACTAACAGGAGAATTGAGAGAACAGGAAGCTGGGTGGGGGAGACACTGCCAGCCGCTTTCAGGACAAGGAAGTTGTAAAGTGCCGGTAAGCCACAAGCCACGTGGCAAGGTATAGATTAATAGAAATGGATTAATTTAAGCTGTAAGAACAGTTAGCAAGAAGCCTGCCATAGCCATACAGTTTGAAACCAATATAAGTCTCTGTGTTTACTTGATCGGGTTTGAGGGG
Organism: Peromyscus californicus insignis; assembly: GCF_007827085.1. Lineage (NCBI taxonomy): Eukaryota > Metazoa > Chordata > Mammalia > Rodentia > Cricetidae > Peromyscus > Peromyscus californicus. Next base: position 190,370,934 of record NW_026294562.1, read on the forward strand.
CTTGGGACTGGCGGGTGAGAGATTTGTCCTGACTGTGGGCCAGGCAGGAAAACTCTAGCAACAGGGTATGTTATCTAAAAAATTTTATGTCTTCCTAAATGTTTGTTTCTGCTTTTCTTTAAAGATTTAACACTATTGGTTTTCTAATAGTCCCAGTTCAATTAAAATTTAAAGCTGACTTTGGAGTTGGAGAATGGCTCTCTCCTTCTTTAAACTCAAGCATGTTGTTAAAAGGAAAATGCAAACTCCCTGTATCATGCCAGAAGAAAAGAGCCATCTTCTGCTATGGGACAGGAGAAAAGCCAAATTAATTAAGGAACTATTCTATTACTAATCTTAACGCTTTGATTCTATTCTGATTCTTTAAACTTTTCTTAAACTATGAATTTTATATCAAAATTTACAAGATTTATATATATATATGTGTATATATACATTTTAAACTTTGTTAAAATATAAATGGTCATATAGAGTACTAACTAATTCTAAAAAGCCGCATATATAGTCTTTGTGTTCGAGTCTCTTATCAGTTTTTTACAGGAAATCATGGCCAGGCTTAACATCAATTGAAGTCTCCAGGAAGAAGATGGCCCCACAACAACAACAATTCCACATGGACAATAATAATATCACTAAGCTGACAAACATCATCTACAGATCAGCTTTGAACTACAAAGTGCTCAGAGCAATTTTGAGAGAGTCAGTTGAGATGATCCAGTCTCAAAGACTACTTGAATAAGGATTTGAGATAAACCCTGAACTTTGGCATTATACACAGACTGGATAACGAAGGATATAGTTACCTTTCCTAGAATTTGACAATTAATCTAAAATTTTTCATTTTAGGATAAAGATACCTTCCCCCATACCCAGCAGGAAGCAATTTCAAGAATACGACACCCACATTCCCAAAGAGGTGGTGTGGGGCAGGTGTTTTTTTTTTTTTTTTTTTTGGTCTTTTAATGGGTTTTGGGTCTGGGATAATTTTCATTGATTAGGGGGGTTGGTTACAAGTTATTGTCAAGGGTTAGGAAAAGGGCTAAGCAAAGGAGATTAGATTTAAGGTTCTTGTTTTAAAAAGAAGAAAAAAGAAAAGAAAAGAAAAATGTAAATGCTTTATTTTGGATTGGATCATTTTATATTGTATACAAATTATATATATTGAAATTGATATTATTAGAAAATGCTATATGTATATTTCTAATTGTACTTATACCGTTCATTTAGCAATGTAATGCAATTTTCTGATCCTCGAAATAGTTATTACCAAATATTAGGATATAAAGAAATGAAAGTTAGGAGTTAGACATTATAATAGAACTTGTAGTCATATTAGGTATGTTTTCAAGATTGAGTAGATATATTTTAGATAGACAGGTTATCTTCAAACCCTTCAGAGATCTACAGAATACGGCATTTAAAATGTTTTAATAACTGAGAAAATTTTTCTTTTTTGTTATGACTATGAGACATGTCGGCTCCTGGCAGTACCGATCTACTTCAGAGAAAATATTGGCATTGAAAAAACTGCAATTGTAGTTAACTTTCGTTGTGGCAAAAGTTAGCCACTGGACAACAAAGTATCCTCGATTCAACTGCTGACAAACAGGACAGACAGGACACGAAACAAAGGGCTACTGATTCATGTCAAAACAAGTGTGGTTATGGCTTTATCAAAAGGCATCTTCTGAGGCCAGGACAATATGGCACCATCTCTGAAGTGGCCTTCGCAATCCGGGAAAGGTACAGTGCCCTTTTCTTCGAAGGCAGCTGAACAGGCAGTGGGCCGATGGCTTCTGATGTGTAATTGGACAGGAGCTGAAACAGTTATTTTTCAAGAGTAATTAAGCTCACACCTCTCAATAGTAGAATGGCATTTAATAGAGGGATGTGGAGAAGAGCGGGATGCTGAGTTGAAGTCACATACACACATAGCCAAGAAGAATGGACAGCTGAATTCAAAAAAACATCAACAATTTCCAGAATTTAAAATCCTGAATCATGACATGACACTAGTGGAATTCAGGTGTTTCTGGTATATAGACTGCTCTCACCCAATGTGAGGTTGAACTGTTGACCTTGTGTACATCCTACTTCACAAATGAATCTGTTAGATATGCTAAGCCTGTAGGCTAAAGATGATGCCCCAACACTGTGGAGAAACCTCAGATGACTGTCCAGATAGCTGGCTGTTTCTGTCAACTCACAATTTTTTGGAAGTTGCTTGCATGTACTTCCTGTTTTTATTTTTTTTATTAGCTAATATTATTTCCTTCTTGGGTCTCTGAGGGAGTTGAAGATTAGTTAGTTATAGTTGAAGATTAATTAGGATAGAAAGTGAATTAGATACATTTTGGACTTACCAAAATAGGATAGATAATGGAATTATTTTCTCTGAATTTGTCAAATACAAATGAACTAGACATTGTTTAGGTATTTATTACTTGTATATATTGTATATAGTTATTGTATTTTTGTATATACTTTTTCTTATGTTAGTTATAAGCTTTTTCCTTTTTTTTCTTTTTATTAAAATAGAAAAGGGGAAATATGGTCATATTTTATTTGTATTAAAATGTTATTTGTATGTTAATAAATAAAGTTGCCCGGGGGTCAGAGCTATTAGCAAGCCATAGGAAAGCAGGGCAGTGGTGGCGTACGCTTGTAATCCCAGCACTTGGTGGCAGAGCTAGGTAAGTCTCTGTGTGTTCAGGGATACAGCCAGTATTGATTACACATGCCTTTAATTTCAATACCAATCATAGAAAACCTGGAGGCCTATACAGACAGGCCGTGACAAGGCAGTCATGTGGTTGGGTTTACAACCAATGAGAAGGCAGAACAGGAACTCTATATAAAGACTTTAACACAGGGGTAGCTCTGGTTCGGAGAGGTAGGACCACCACAGGAGCAGGAGGAAGGGCAAGGTTTTAGCTCTTAGCTCTGACCTCTTGGCTTTCTTCTTTGCATTGGTTCTGTGTTTCTTATTTAATAAGAAGGTTGGTTACATCTACAATTACCTCCAAGTAAAAGGTTTTCCAAACAAATAGATCTAAGAAGCAAACTAGTGTAGCTATTATAATACATAACAAAATAGACTTCCAACCAAAATTAATCAAAAGAGATGGAGAAGAACATTTTATACAAATCAAAGGAAAAAATCCACAAAGAGAACATTGTAGTGACTCGAACGCAAAAGCACCAGGATTTGTAAAAGAAACATTACTACAGCTTAAATCACACATAATCCTCTCACATTAATTGTGGGAGACTTCAATACCCCACTCACACCAATAGACAGGTCATCCAGACAAAAATTAAACAGAGAAATAATGGAGCTAACAGATGTTATGACTCAAATGGATGTAACAAACATTTATAGAACATATCACCCAAACACAAAAGATTATACTTTGTTTTCAGTACCCCACAGAACATTATCCAATGTTTACCATATGCTCATCAACAAAACAAGTCTCAATAGATTAGGAAAATTGAAATAACCAACCTATACCTTATCAGACCACAGTGGATTAAAGCTGGATTTCAACAACAACAGAAAAAGCAGAAAGCCTACAAACTCATGAAAAATGAACAATTGTTTACGGAATTACCCTTGATTCAAAGAAGAAACAAAGAAATTAAAGACTTCCTAGAATTCAATGAAAATGAATTCACAACATACTTAAGCTTATGTGACACAATGAAAGTGGTGTAAAGTGTCTACAAAAAAGTGAAAGTGGAGAGACCTCATACCAGCAACTTAACAGTACATCTGAAAGCTTTAGAAAGAAAAGAAGCAAGAACATGCAAGAGGAGTAGATGGCAAAAAATAATAAAGGGCTGAATTCAATAAAATAGAGACAAAGAGAAAAAGACAAAGAATCAATGAAACAGAGAGTTGGTTTTTGAGAAAATCAATAAGATAGACAAACTACTATCCAAACTAATTTAAAGGCTGAGAGAGAATACCCAAATTAACAAAATCAGAAACAACAATAGAGGCATAACAACAGTCAGCAAGGAAATCCAAAGAATCATTAGGTCATACTATAAAAACCCGTACTCCACAAATTTGGAAAATCTAAAAGAATGGATATTTTTCTTGATAGATACAGCTTACCAAAGTTAAATAAAGATCAGATAAACAATTCGAATAGACCTATAACCACTAAGGAAATAGAAGCAGTCATGAAAAGTCTCCCAGCCAAAAGGAACCCAGGGCCAGAGGGTTTTATAACAGATTCTCCCAGACCTTTGAAGAAGAGCTCATACGAACATTCCTCAAATTATTCCACAAGATGGAAGCAGAAGGAACATTGGCAAACTCATTTTATGAAGCCATAATCACCCTGATACCCAAACCACAAAAAGAGTCAACAAAGAAAGAGAATTACAGACCAACTTCCCTTATGAACATAGATGCAAAAATAATGAAATACTTGCAAACAGAATCCAAGAACATATCTAAAGATCATCTACCATGATCAAGTAGGCTTCATCCCAGAGATTTAGGGATGCATCAACATATAAAAATCAGTAAACATATTCACCATATAAACAAACTGAATGAAAGCAAACTGAAAATAGCATATGATCATCTCATTGGATGCTGAAAAATCCTTTGACAAAAATCTAACATCTGTTCATGATAAAAGGCTTGGAGAGATTAGGGATACAAATAATATACTTAATTATTGCAAATGCAATTTACATCAAGCCTATAGCCAACATTAAAGCAAATTGATAGAAACTCAAAGAAATTCCACTAAATTTAGGAACAAGACAAAGCTGTACACTTCCTCCAAAACTACTCAATATAGTACTGGAAGTTCTAGCTAGAGAAATAAGACAACTGAATGAGATAAAGGGCATACAAATTGTAAAGGAAGAATTCAAAATATCATTATTTGCAGATGATAGTATAATATACATAATTGACCCCAAATTCAATCAAGGAACTCCTATAGCTGAAAAACCCCTTCAGCAATATGGCTGAAAACAAGATTAATTAAAAAATCCAATAGCCCTCCTTTTTACACATTGCAAAGTGTTTGAGAAAGAAATCAGGGAAACAACACCCTTCACAATAGTTACAAACAATATATAATCTGTTGGGGTAACTGTAACTAAGCAAGTGAAAGACTTGCATGACAAAAACTTCAAGTGTTTGAAGAAAGAAATGAAGACTATATAAGAAGATGGAAAGATCTCCCATGCTCATGGATCAGTAGGTTCAACATGATAAAATTGGCCAACCTACCAAAAGCAATCTACAGATTCAATGCAATCCACATCAAAATTGCTACACAATTCCATTCTTTACAGAGTTGAAAGGACAAGACTCAATTTCATATGACAAAGCAAAAAACCCAGAATGACTAAAACAATCTTGTATAATAAAAGAACTTCTGGAGGTATCTCCATCCCTGATTTAAAGTTGCACTACAGAACTATAGTAGTAAAACACATAAGGTATTGGCATAAAAACAGATAGGTTGATTAGTGAAATCTAATTCAAGACACAGACATAAATCCACACACTTATGGACACTTGAATTTTGATAAAGAAGCCAGAGAGACACAATAGAAGAAAGAAAACAACTTCCACAAATTGTGCTGATTTCACTGGATGTCTGCATGCAGAAGAATGCAAATATATCTATAATCATCATCCTGCACAAAACTCAAGTCCAGCTGAATCAAAGACCTCAACAGAAAAAAAAAGAAAACTAGACTCACTGAACTTAACAGAAGAAAAAGTGGGGAGTAGCCATGAACCCATTGGCATAGGAGATGATTTCCTGAACAGAGCACCCATAGCACAAGCACTAAGATCAACAACTAATATATGGGACCTCATGAAACTGAAAAGCTTCTGTAAGGCAAAGGACACTGTAAATAGGACAAAATGGCAGCCTACAGATGGGAAAAAGTTTTCACCAACTTCACATCAGATATAGGGCAAATATCCAAAATATATAAAGAACTGAAGAAACTAGACATCAACAAACCAAATAATCAAATTAAAAAATGAGGTACAAATCCAAACAGAGAATTCTCAATAGAAGAAACCAAAATGGTTGTGAAACACTTAAAGAAATGTTTAACATCCTTATACATCAAGGAAGTGCAAATGAAAAATATTTTGAGATTCCATCTTACGCCAGTAAGAATGGCTATGATCAATCATACAAGTGACAATTTATGTTGGTGAAGATGTAGACCAAGGGGAACACTCCTCCATTGCTGGTGCGAGTGCAAACTTGTATAGCACTTGGAAATCAATATGGTGATTATTCAGAAAATTGAGAACTGACCTACCTCATGACCCAGCTATACCACTCTTGGTCATATACCCAAAGGGTGCTCCATCCTACCATAAAGACATTTCTACAACTCTGTTCACAGCAGTATTATTCATAATAACTAGAAACTGGAAACAGTCTTGATATCCCACAACCAAAGAATAGATAAAGAAATGTGCTACATTTACACAATGTCTTATTATTCATCTGTTACAAAAAAATGACAACATGAAATTTGCTGGTAAATGGATGGAACTAGAAAAAAATATCCCTTGTGAGGAAACCCAGAGCCAGAAAGACAAACAAGATATGTCCTCACTTATAAATGAATATTAGCTGTTAAGGATAATCACACTATAATCCACATATACAGAGAGGCTAAGTAACAAGAAGGGTTCTAGAGGGGACAAATGGATCTCCTTGGGAAAGGGAAATGTAATAGATTTTTGTTAGTGTACTGAGGGCAGGGTGGATAGCAGGGGGGATCAGATAGGGAGATAGGACACAGAGAAGTAGTATGGGGAGAGACAACTGGAATACATGGATTATGGGGAGTTATGTGTAAACCTAGTGCAGTGGATACTTCCTGGAAGCTATGAGGATGACCCTTGAGAGGACTCTTAGTTATTGACAATATGGAGCCTAAACGAGCCATCTTCTTTCACCGGGCTAGGCTATCAGCAGTGGGACTGAGAAACCAATCCAGCCACAAAACTTTCCACTCATAACCTATCTGCCAGCAAACTGTGCTGGGGCAATGGTGGCTCAGAGCTTATGGGGGTGGCCAACCAGTGACTTATTTGTCTTAAGGCCCAAGTCATGAGAAAGAGCCCCTGCTGGACACTGCCCGGATGGCCAGGAATGTGAAGCTGAATGCTCAGAGACCTAGAGGACCAAACACTACTGAAAAGAAAAAAAAAGAAAGAAACAAGTCAATGAAATGATTTCTAATCATATTCTGATATACTCATTGACTGGCACCTAGCCCAATATTCATCAAGAAGACTTACTCTAGCAGCTGATGATAGTAGATGCAGAGACCTACAGCCAAACATTATAGGGAGCTTGGTGAACCACACAGTAGAGGAGGAGGAAGGATTGTAGGAGCCAGAGGGGTTGGGGTCAACAGGAGAACATGGCCCAAAGAATCACCTAAGCAGGGCTCATAGGGCCTCACAGAGACTGGAACAGGAGTCAGGGAGACTCCATGGGTCTGTGCTAGGCTTTCTGAATACATGTTGTGATTTTTTTAGCTTGAGGCTTTTGTGGGATTCCTCACAGTGGAAGTGAAGGTGTGCCTGATTTGTCTGCCTGCTCGTGGGATGCTTTTCTTCCTACTGCATTGCCTGGTCCAGCCTTGATATGAGGGTTTATGCTTAGTCTTATTGCATCTTGTTATGTCATGTTCAGTTAATATTACTTGGAGGATCTCATTTTCTGAAGGGAACTGGAAAAACAGTGGATCTGGGGAAGAAGGGGAGGTAGAGGGTGTGACTGGGTGGAAGGAAGGGAGGGGAGGCTGTGGTTGGGATGTATTGAATAATATATAGAATTATCATAAAATTGAATTAAAGTAAAATAAATAAAAGTATGAAGGCTCACAAGACTAAGGGTGTCACGGAACATAATGCAGTGGTTTGAATGCATATGTTCCCCCTTACACCACATATTTGTATGACTTGCCCACAGTTGGTGGAGCTATTTGGAAAGGATTAGGAGATGTGGCACTTTTGAGAGAGGCCTGATGCAGTGGAAATTTTTAAGGATCTTGTCATACAGAGTGTGTCTTCTCTGTCTCCTACTTGGAGATCAGTATACAAAGTCTCAACTGTTTCTGTTGTCACACTGTCTTAGTTAAATTTCTATTGCTGTGAAGAGACATCATAACCAAGGCAACTAATAAAAGAAAGAATTTAACTTGTAGGCTCACAGTTCCAGATGGAGAACATGGCAAGCTGCAGGCAGGAAGGAATGGAGCTGGAAAAAAGCTGAGAGCTTACATCTGATCTATAGGCATGACACAAAGATGAAAGAGAGAGAAGAGAGACAGAAGGAAAAAGAAGGTGGGGGATAAGTGGGCTTTTAAACCTCTATTCCCTTCCTTAGTGACAGACCTCCTTCAGCAAGGCCACATATGCTAATCCTTTCCAAACAGTTCCACAACTGTAGAGCAAGTATTCAAGCATATGAACCTATGGGAGCCATTCTCATTCAACCTACCACACATGCCTCTGCTCTGCCTTCATGGACCCTAATAGTGTGAAATTGTAAGCCAATTAAATGTCTTCTTTTATAAGTTGCTTGGTCATAGTGTCTTTTCACAGCAATAGAAGAGAAACCAAGGTACCAAGGTAGAGCCTTCATCCAGTAACTGATGGAATCAAATGGTGACATTCAAGGCCAGGTGCCAGGCCAAGTTCCAAGGGTCCAGTTGATGAGAGAGAGGAGGGATTCTATGAGCAAGGGACATGGAGATCATGATGGGGAAACGTAGAGAGACTACCAGGCCAAACTAGTGGGAACTCATGAACTATGGACCAATAGCTGTGGAGCTCCCAAGTGACTGGACTAGGCCCTCTGCATATGCAAGACAATCATTTAGCTTGTACTGTTTAGGGAGGCTCCTGGCAGTGGGATCAGGATCCATTCCTGGTGCATGAGTGGGTTTTTTGGAGCCCAGTGCCTATGGTCGGACACCTTGGACAGCCTTGGTGCAGGAGGAGGGGCTTGGACCCGCCTCAACTGAATGTACTGGGTTCTGCTGACTTCCCATGGAAGTCCTTGCCTTGGAGGAGGTGGGAATGGTGGTGTCTTGGGGGAGAAGGCTGGAGGGCAGGAGGAGAGAGGAAAGAGGGATCTGTGATTGGTATGTAAAATTAATAGAAAATTTGTTAATAATATAGGAGAATAAAAAAAAAAGAAACCAAGACAAACTGCATGGTGAAATGAATCATATTGCTCTGGTGTGGGAAAGTGGTTTTCTGTTGGCAGACATGTCCACAGTGGTTCAAGAACACAAAGCAGGTATGGATATCAATGTCAAGAGTGTGTTATTTCAGTGGGAGAAATGAACTGTAACCTGTGGTTTTCTAACAGTTGGAAGGAAGAGGATTGTCTTCACTGAAGTGAACTGATTACACTTCACCTATAGATGGTTTTCATTTGCTTAGATATTGCAGTTGTGTACAGCTGTGAATGTTTTCTGCATGATTGACATGTACCTGTCTCATTGGAAACCTCATTCTCTGGGCATTGCTTGCAGTCAAAGCAACAGGCAGCCTCACCCTCTCGGTGGGTTTTCATGAATCCAGAATGGCAGCTCTCACTGCATACTGACTGAGGATTCTGAGAACAATAATATGAATGTTAGCAACTGGTCATGCTTTTATGGAATCTCCAGTAGAGTGTTTTTGAATATAGAACTGTTAATTTATTTATGTTAATATTTCTAAATGCAGATAGTTGAATTTTTTATTGCTAAGGAGAGTCATTCACAGGCCCATGTGGTAAATGCTTGGCCCTAATAACATGACTTTGTTGGGAAATTTTTCAAACATTATGAGGTGAGGCATAAAAGTAGGAATTTAGATCCTTGGTAGCATGTCTTGGTGAGACTACAAATTTACTGTCTCTTGACTCCTGGATAGAAAGGCAAATAAATTTTTTCTTCCATGGTAAGGGTTCATCTTGTCTTTCATGGTAGTGGTTAATCTTAGAACCACTGTGGAAACCAATCTAGGAGAAGTATTGTGAAAGATTTCCTAGATTAGGTTACTTGAGGCAAAAAAAAATTCTCCCTAAAGTGGGTCACCCTGATTTATTGGCCCTGGACTACAAATTAATGTAAAGGAATAAATGATGATGACAGCGGCATTCAGCTGTCTCTACATCCTGATTGTTACTGCAATGTCAACATCTACCTCTACCACCTAAAGACATGGCTTCCTGCAGTGAGTGAATATATCCTTAAACTGTTAACCAAGAAAAATCCTCCCATACTGTTTGTTAAGTAGCCTTTCTGCAACAGCAAAACAAACAATGAACACATCTACATATTACAGTCATGCTCTTCTCTCTTGACAGGGGCTCAGAAGCAAAGGGCCAACTGACCATTGACTGAAACCTTTCAAGATGGGATCAAAATAAATCTTTTGTCAGATGATCTGTGATAATGATGTAAATAATCCTGAAAAAAGATATTGTATATAGTATACTAAATAAATGGACAGACTGGAAAATAAATAGTTCATTCAGCAAAATTAGGTATGATATTGGTGATCATTGTCTGTATATAAATGGGCCCTTTGTGAGCAGTGAAGTGTCATGACACACAGAAATATATGTTTTGAAATTTATACAGGTCAAAATACTGAAGTTAAGTTGCAACTCACCTCTGTTAATCCTGTGGCCCACTGTATCATGTGAGAAGATAAGGACAATTTCTGGCCCTCTGGAGCATTTGGAGAAAATGTTCCTACTTTTGCATTTATCCCAAGACCTTTCGGGAAATTCCAAAAATTGAGAATATCATATTCTGCATGTGATTTCCTTTTCCAATCCAGAACCACCTGGTCTCCAGCACAATTGATGAGTTGTGTGCTTTTCAGAAAAGGGTGAAGCTAAAAGAAATGCATGCTTTATGCTACATAAACTTCAGAGAAATAAAACAGAGGCAGAATCAGGGAACATCTCTTCTTGATTTTTAATCCCTGATATGAAAAGCACCTTTAATAGAGGTACCACTCATACAAAACAAGTGATACCTAAGGATAATAGAAACATCATTATGGTTCTAAATATTCCAATCAGTTCCATTAGAAAACTTAAAACCAAGCTCTTCTAAATCATAAATGTACATGGAGAAAATTCTCACCTTCTTTGAAAATATAGTCATACCCAGGCTGGAGAGATGGCTCTGAGGTTGAGAGCATTTTTATGTGTGTTCATTTATGTAATGTAAGAATTTTATAAGTCTTCATGTCTATTGTGACAATTCTCTGTCTCTGCTTTTCTGTTGTATGAAATCTCTGGGGTTAATGGACATTTTTATATTGAAAATTTTACCCTCCAAATATTAAATGACCCTTTGCAATGCAACTACATATGGACTTAAAATAGACTCCCCCTTGCACAGTCTCTCTTGCAGATTTTTAACAAAGTAATCTGAACTATGTACTGCCTCATTTTAGTGTATTGATAAACCATAGAGTGGTTTGTTGCTGATGTTATAATACTACAGAAGTGCTGTTACCTGCCAGGGGAAGAATACCATCTCTTTTCCTTTTCCACGAGTTTGAAATGGTACTTGATTGAGCATCATCTCATGCAGACTGTGGGCCACAGCATACACTGCATTGTACACATTGTAACTCTCTTCACTCATGGCCATGTCAAATATGTTCCCTGGCAAGAATCCCAAGGAGGCGTTAGGCAGACAGTTATCCACAATTTTACACTCTTCCCTAAAAAATGAGCAATTGAAGAATGAGTGCCATAATACATGAAGATAAATGTCCTCTGGGTATTTGGAAGGATTGGCTGTCTGTATAAAATCTGTAAAATCATCTATCTCCTCATTATGGTATGAAAAAATAAGGGCCCCATGCAGTGCATCTAACAGGAAAAAGTCATCAAATTTGGAATGATCCCACTGTGAGTTCAGGACCCAGACTTTACATGTGAGTAACTTCTGCTTAATATTTACTATTAAGCTCAATAGAGAATCAGTGTCCCCATAAATAATAATCACATTTGCTGATGATTCCAGGATCTGCTCCTGATTTTTCCAGGATGTGGTCAGAAATGAACCCCTAATGGCTAGGATCATTTCCACAAACGCTATGCAGACTCCATTTTTCTCCAGCTCACTTCTCAAATCTGACAGAATCTGGGCACCTTTATGATCATCTATGATGAACAGCCCAACCCAGTTCCAGTGGAAATGAATCATCAAAGCTACAATGCCAAGTGTCAGTGATGTGTCCTTGGAGGCCACCTGGTACAGGGAAGAAAACCATCTTTGTTCACTCAGGGTAGTATCAAAAGGCCCAAAAGAAAGCTGTAGGGAAAAGCAATAAGAAAGAAGAACATAGTCATAAAATTCAACTCAAGTCTACAGCAATGGTTTGAAGCCTTTAGGACAATCCTGCTTTGAAGGTCAAATCTGTCTTCCTATGGGTTTATCAGAAAAGTACAGTGATGTTCTGTCAGGATAGCAGCTTCACATGAATTTACTGATATTTTAAATTAATGATGATTACTGTCTGCAGCCTCACAGCCCAGCAGTAAGTGCACCAACAGCCACCCAGACTGCAGCCTGGAGGGAGTTCCAGTCCCAAGGCCTGGTTTTGCCATGGCCACTATATGTAGGTTTAAACTAAGTCTGTATTGTTCTATTTACCAACAAAGACTCAGAAGTCAAATGTGTGAGTGAAAACCTGTTACATCAGAGAGGGTGAGAAGCAACCAGCTTACTTTCCTTTTTTGCCAGAGATCCATCAATAGTCATGTCTCTCAATTCATCCCTAACCAAAAAGAAAGCACCAAACTCCAAGTCCCACCCGACTCCTTCCTGTGTGCCTCTCTATCTGTATTCCTGGATCATCCAGACTTTCTAATGCTAATTCCAGTCACCTAGTGGCAGGCTCCATCCCTTAAACTAAGGTTAATTTTTTTTTAATTAACACAAACACAAACTCAGGGTTAATGTTGTAATTGAATATCCCTTGATAGTACAGAGAATATTTAGAGGTTCAATAGTGTATTGTGTCTGTTACACCCTTCACCTTCTCTCTATTCTAAGCTACAAAAAATACAGATGTATCATACACTATGTCTATATTACTTCCCTATCAATGAAGAGTTACTAAAGCTTGACCTATTTCCCTCACAGACAGCTGAAATGTCACCAAGCAGAGCTGACATCATGTCTTATCCCATCACCCTCTCTTACCTGTGGAAATTTGTAAAGATCCAGCAGTGTCCCTATGTATTCAGTTATTGCCCATGATGGTCCTGTAAGTACAGCAGCTGACATGCCCTCTCTTGCACATCTGTAGTTAGGGATGGAATAACCAGGGGCTGAAAATGAGCCAAAAAGATTGGCCAGTGTGCGCCTTTGACCATGTGGGACATTATGGATCTCCAATCCCAGGGATGTATTAGGTAAAATATTGAGATTGCTGTTGATCTCCTCAGTAGCAAACATCATGGCCAAAATAGATTGGTAGTTCCTCAGCTTAAACCTGTACAGAAGGCAGGACAATATTGAGTAGGAACACTCATACTACACAATATTTTACATATGTGCAAGCTTAGTGCAATGTCTTTTACAGTTTAAATGCTTCTGTTTCCCAAACTCCCTGTTGAAATATCTTCCCAGAATTAGCTGGAATTAGAATGGGAGTATTATTTCTTTTTTTAAAATTGAAAATGGATTTTTTCATGCAATATATTTTTAGCCATTTTTTATTTAAACATTTTTATTTTATAATTAATTTAATTTTACATTATCAGTCACGGATTCCCCTGTCCTCCCTCCTCCCACCTCCCAGCCTTCCCCCCAATCCACCACTTATTCCCACCTCCTCCAAGACAAGGTCTCCCCTGGGGAGTCAGCTCAGCCTAATAGAATCAGTTGAGGTAAGTCCAGTCCCCTCCTCCCTACGCCAAGGCTGAGCAAAGTATCTCAGCATAGGCCCTAGATTCCAAAAAGCCAGCTCATGCACCAAGGACAGGTCCTGGTCCCACTGTCTGGGAGCCTCCTAAACAGTTCAAGCTAATCAAGTGTCTCACTTATCCAGAAGGCCTGGTCCAGTTCCATGGGGGCTTCTCAGCTTATAGCTTCCCTTCCACCAACTCCTTCTATGTCTTCCCTACTTCCCTTTCCACCAAAATCCCTGCCCTTTCTTTCTCCCTCTTATTAGAAAACAATCAAGTATCTGAAAAATAATAATAAATTAAAATAAAAACAAGCCAGAATTGGACAAAATGAACAAACAGAAAAAAAAGAGCCAAAGAAAAAGGAAAATAATCACATAGATGTAGAGAAACACATAGATGTTTTCATACATAGAAAATCATAAAAATTGAGCCGGGCGGTGGTGGCACATGCCTTTAATCCCAGCACTGGCACTCGGGAGGCAGAGGCAGGCTGATCTCTGTGAGGTTGAGGCCAGCCTGGTCTACAAAGTGAGTTCCAGGAAAGGCGCAAAACTACACAGAGAAACCCTGTCTCAAAAAACTAAAAAAAGAAAATCATAAAAACAAATCATCAGAAGTCATAATTATACACAAAAGACATGTAAAGCTAAAAAAATTAGCCTCCAAAAGTGCCATTGAGTTTGTACTTTTGTTTTCCATTGACTACTGAGTTGTTTGTATACCCAGTGAAACTCCCTTGAAGAAAACTAGTTATTGTATTTGCAACTGGGTTCAGGATGGAGGCTTGTGACAACTTGGAGTTCTTCCGAATTAAACATGAGGGCTTGTTTCCACTTCCCCTCTCAGTGCTGGCAACCCATCTGTCTTAGTGGTACAGGCCCTGAGCATCCTTCCCAGTCTCTTGAGTTCATATGTGTATCAGTCCTGCTATGTTTAGAAAGTCTTGTTTCTTCAGTGTTTTCCACTTTCTCTGACTCTTATAATCTTTCCACCTCCTCTTCTTTCAGGTTCCCTGAGCCCTGAGGGAAGGGACTTTAAGAAGACATCCCATTTAGAACTGAATTCTACTGCTGAAGGGAACATCTCTGATGACAGCTGAGTGGCACAATGATCTATTAATATAGCAGAATATCCTTAGGAGACAATTTATTGCTAATTTTCTTTACCAAAACAATAGTATTTGGTTTCCCTATGAGTCTATGGCCTGTCTAGTCTCAAGTTCTTGACAATCTGAGACATGTTGGGTTCCATCTCATGGAGTGAACTTAAAATACAATCAGATATTGATTGTTTAATTCCACAAGCTATGTGCCCTTTTGCACCAGTATATCTTGCATGCAGGACACCATTGCAGTTTGGAGGGTCTATAGCTAGGCTGGTGTTTACCTTTCTCCTTTGGTAGCATGCAGGCTGCCTTCCAGTACCATGAACACTAGTCCATAGGAGCAAAGGCTTTAAGTAGGCACCTCAGTTTCTCCATGCCAATGAGTCCTGTAGTGTTGTCTTCAGCAATGGGGCTTTACACATCATTGTGTGGAGAGCAACCAATAGACTCTGCAGTAGCCTGGTTTTATTGGGCTTTTCCACTGTGTTTGTCTTGCTAGCAACTCAATTATCCCATCCCCAAATGGGAAGTTTTATTTGGTGGTGAGAAACATCTTACTTAGACTTTGTCTCCCCCATTTTTTGATGATTCCATTAAATGTTTTTATATATGTATACATTTTAAGAAGCTTCTACTGTATTAAGTTTCTATATGATTTAGAAAACTCTTTGTTTTATTTATTTATTTTTTTGCATTGTGTAAAACCCTGAATGTGAACCTCCCAATAACTTGAGCTCTAAGTGGGTAAGCAAATATTCAGTTGTCTTATATTTGTGATGAGTTCAGTCCATGTGTTAGGACAAGAACATCAAATTCTAGAATTCAACTTTCAATCTGCACAACCATAAAAAAATCAAATGTTTCTCAATCAAGCCACCAGTTACTAAGACACTGCTTAATTCAGGAACATCCAGTCCATTCCACTTGTCTGAACAGCAGTTGACATTTCCCTAACAATTTATTTTTATATTAGTGTTGGGCGATATGTGTATATATTTCTCTGTGGTGTGGGTGCATGCACATGATGCTAGACAGAGAAAATTTCAAATGTGGGTTGTTATCTTGCACGGTATTTAATAACACATCTTTTGTGGTACATAAACTTGTGAGGTTCTCCTCCTTCTGCCCCTCCTTTCTCCAAAAGCAACAGGATTACACTTGTGCACTGAAATGCCACCCCCCCGCTTTATTTTGCTTTTTGATCTGCAAAAGTAAACTCAGTTGTTATATTTGCACTGAAAGCATGTTACCTTCTGATCTATTTACTCATTCTCTTAATATTAGTCACTAGTGAGGAAAATAACTTGCACTTTGAAACAACCCAATTTCCACATACAGAACAAATTATGACATTTCACAAGAAAATCATAATATTCAGAAAGATTCATTTCATTAAGGATGTATTTTATATAACATTCTTTGATTTGTGTGCCAAAGTCCATTCCCATGTTGACATACATTTAGTGATTCATATTCTTCATGTTTCTGGGTTCTGTAGAAAAGAAGATGAATAACACCATAAACTCACGTGATAAGAAAATAGGCTTTATTCTGCATGTACCTATTTTTTCCTAGACTTTCATCATGAAATTATGTTGGATTTTTGTCAAAGGCCTTACTCCATTTTATCAGATGATTCATTTTTTTCCCTGTCCTTTATTCTGTTTATATGGTAGATTACATTCATTGACTAAGAGGTGTTAGACCAGTCCTGTATCCTTTAGATGAGGCCAATATTATGGTGTATAATCATTGTTGTGTGTACTTGAATTCAGTTTTCAAACATTTATTTGTATCTATGTTCATAAGAGGTTGTCCTATAATTTTTCTTCGTTTTTAGTTGGACCTTTGTATGTTTTTGAAATCATGGTAATACCACCTTCCCAAAGCAAATGATCTTTCCTTTTCTGTTTTGTGTAATAGTTTGCAATGTATGAGTGTTAGCTCTTCTTTGAAAGTGTGATAGAATTCTTCACTGACTCCATCTGACTTAAGCTTTTTTTAATTTGGGATAGTTCTAATTAATGTTTTAATCTCACTGGATGTTGTAGATCAATTTGAACTATTAACTCCATTTATATCTAACATTAGTAGGTCATATGCATATCTTGAAATTTATCCATTTCTTTAAATTTTGCCAATTTAGAGGAATATAGGTTTTTTTTAAACATATTCTATGATTCTCTGAATTTCCTCAGTGTCTGTTGTAACGTCTCCCTTTCCATCTCTAATTTTATTAAATTTGAATTCTCTATCTTTTTGTTGTTAATTTGGCTAACATTGTCAATATCAGTATTGGCTTCATCCATCTTTGTATTTAATTTTTCATTGCTGGTTCATTAATTTTTGCCCTGATTTTGATGAACTCTTCCCATTTATCTTTACAAATTTTGATTGTTTTTGTATGTTTAAAGTTTTCAGGTATGTCATAAAGTCATTAATTTGTAATCTCTAAAATTTTTGACATGGATGCACTGTTCCGTAAACTTTCATTTTATGACAACTTTCATTGTGTTCGATAGGTTTTGGTACATTATGATTGCATTTCCATTTGATTCTAACAATTTCCTTCTTGATTTCTTCCTTAAATCAATTTTGGTTCAGTTTTGTGTAACTTAGCATCCATGAATTTGTATTCTTTCTTTTTTTTGTTTATATCCTGATAGTCCATGGTGGTCTGATAGAGTGCAAGATATGATTTAAATTTTCCTGTACATTAGAGACTTGCTTTTATCCTAATATGTAGTCTATTTTGGAGAAAATCCAATGAGCTGCAGAGAAGAACGTATATTCTTTAGTTTTTGGTTGGAAAGTTCTGTAGATATATGTTGTCTATTTGATTTTGCAGAACTCCAAATATAAAGGACCACAAAAGAAACTTCCTATGTTATAAAACAAAAGTGACAGTTAATGTAAAGAACCAAGAAAAAACATGGAAAACTACAAATGAGAATGATCAAACCATATTCAATGAGGGGCCCATCAAAATAGCAACAGAGTCTTTCAGTAAAGACTGGAAAGCCATAATGGATTAGGCTGATATTCTACAAGTTAGAAAACAGCACCAATGCTCCCAGACTACTATACCCAGCAAAACTATCAATCATAATAAAAGAGAAAGTTAAACTTTTCATGATAAAAAGAAGTTGAAGAAAATTATGCCCACTAAACCAGTTTTTCAGAGGGCAAATGAAGAAATAGTTAGGTCTGAAGCAAAGGATAAACATATTCAAGATCGCAGGGAAAAATAAATAATTCCAGATAATAATTCATATTAATTAAGAGATAAGATAAAGAGATTGAATCAGAAAACAATACTCAAGTTTTTGCTGTCTCCAAGAAACACAGTTCACAACCAATAATAGACCCTATATTAGGGTTAAAGGGTGGAAAAATGCTTCCAAGCTAATGTAACTTAAAACTAAGCAGGCTGGAGAGAGTAGGGATACAAGGAACATACCTCAACACAATAAAGTCAAAATATAGCAAGTGATAGCTAACATCAAATTAAGTGGAGAGAAATTTAAAGCAATTCCACTAAAATCAGGAACAAGACAAGGCTGTCTACTTCTCCATATCTATTCAATATAGTATTTGAAGTTCTAGCTGTAGCAATAAGATAACCAAAGGAGATCAAGGGGACATAAATTGGAAAGGAAGAAGTAAAAGTATCACTCTTTGAAGATGATACAATAGTATACATAATTGACTGAAAAATTCTACCAGGGAACTCTTACAGCTAATAACACCCTCATAAATGTGGCTGGATACAAGATTAACTAAAAAAATCAGTAGCCCTCCTATATACAAGGACAAATGGACTGAGAAAGAGAGGAAAACAACTTTCACAATAGCCACAGATAAAATAAAATATCATGAGCTAACTCTAACCAAGCCATAGACTTGTGTGATTAAAATTTCTGGACACCTGATTTTTGATGAAGAATCGAGAAATACACAATGAAAAAAAGAAAGGACCTTCAACAAATGGTGCTTGCCTAACTAGATGTCTGCATGTAGAAGAATGCAAATTGTTCCATATTTATCCCCCTGTAGAAAATTCAAATTCAAGTGTATCAAAAACGTCAAAATAAAACTAAACACATTGAAGATAATAGAAGAGTAAGTGTGGAGTAGCCTTTAATGCATTGACACAGGAAATGACTTCCTGAACAGAACACCAAAAACTAGTCCTGGCATTAAGATCAACAATTAATAAAAGAGACATCATGAAACTAAAAATGTTCTGTAATGCAAGTAACACTGTCAACAGGACACAATGGTATCCTACAGAATGGGAAAAGGTTTTCACCAACTTTACTTTAGAGAGTGGGCTAATATCCAAAGTATATGAAGAACTCAAGAAACTAGACATGAACAAACCAAATAATCCAATTAAAAAGTTGGGTACAGAGCTAAACTGACAATTAACCAAAGAAGAACCCAAAGTGGCTGAGAGACACTTAAAGAATGTTTCATAACCTCAGCTATCAGGGGAATGAAAATCAAAATGACTTGGAGATTCTATCTTACACTGGTCAGAATGGATAAGATCAATAACACAAGTGACAGCTCCTGCAGGCAAGAATGTGAAATAAGGGCAGAACACCTCCGTTGCTGGTGGAAGTTTAAACTTGTATAGCAACTTTGGAAATCAATATGCCATTTCCTCAGAAAACTCGGAATTGACCTACCTCAAAACCCAGCTATATCACTCTTGGGTGTGTACCCAAAGGATGCTCTATCCTACCACAATGATACTTGCTCAACGATGTTCATTGTGACTTTATTCATAAGATTCAGATGCTGGAAACAATCTAGATGTCCCTCAACCAAAGAATGAATAAAGAAAGTTTGATATATGTTCATGCAATGGAGTAATATCCAGCTGTTAGAAAAAAATTATATCATGAAATTTGCAGGCAACTAAATGGAACTAGAAAAACAATAATCCTTTGTGAGGTAACATGGATCCCAAAAGACAAACATAATATATACTCACTTATAGATATTAGTTTTTAAGTAAATGGTAATCATGCATCAAGGCTAAGTAACAAGGAGGGCTCAAATGGGGACACATGGATCTCCCTGGGAAAAGAAAATTAAATAGATTTTCTGGGTGGACAAGGAGTGGAGGGTAGGGATGGGCATCCAAACAGGAGGGATCAGGTTGGGGGGAGGCATGGAGGGAGAGAGTATTGGGAGAGATAACTGGAATTGGTGCATATTAGGGGGGCAACCTAGTCCAGTAGAAGCTCCCAGGATTTTATGTTGGTGACCCTAGGCAGGACTCCTAGTAATGGAGGACATGGGTCCAAATTGACCACTTTCAGTAACCAGGCAAGCTTTCCAGTGGTGGGAATAAGACACCAACCAAGCCAAAAAATCTTCAACCTTTAATTTCTCCTACTTTAAAGATGTGCTGGGGCAGTGGTGATGTAGAATTTGTCACATTGGCCAACTAAAGACTTGTCTAACTTGAGGCCTAAGCCATGAGAGGGAGTGTAGCTAACATTTTCTCTGGTCCTGCCCAGCCCCATGGACCCCACAGCCGCTTTCAAAATAATCACTCAGAAGCTTATATTAATTAAAATTTCTCATCCCTTAGTTCAGGCTAACTACTGACTAGCTCTTAAACTCTGCCCATTTCTGTTAATCTATATATCACCACGTTTTCCATGGCTTTACCTGTATGCTATTACATGCTGCTCCCTAGATGGTGGGCTGGTGTCTTCTGACTCAGCCTTCCTCTTTCCAGCATTCTTCTTGTCTGTTAATCCCATCTATACTTCCTGCCTGGCTACTGGCCAATCAGCATTTTATTTATCAGCCAATCAGAGCAACACATATTCACAACATAGAGGACATCTCACATCAAGGGAGCCCATGCCTGACACTGTCTGGATGACTAAGAACTTGAGGCTGGATAGTCAGAGACTTAAAATAGGGAAAAAATCAATTAAATGATTCTTGATGATATTCTGCTAAACTCATACATGATGCCTAGTCCAACTGTCATTAGAGAGTCCTTCACTGGCAGCTGATGGGAGCAGATGTGGGTACCCATAGCCAAACCTTAGGCAGAGAGAGCAAGCTCAAATTGGAGATCTCTATTGGTTCCCTCCTCTTGGAGCTTGGGAAATTCCATGCAATTGGGTGAGGAAGAATTATAGTAGACAGAGGGGTCAAGAACACCAGGAAAACAAGATCCCACAGAATCAACTAAGCAGGGCTCATAGGGGCTCACAGAGACTGAAGCAGCAATCATAGAGGCTGCATGAGTCTGCAATAGGTCCTCTGCATGTATTTTATGGTTGTTAGCTTGCTGTTTTGTGGGACCCCTAACAGTGGGGGTGTGGGTGTCTTTGATTTTCATTTGCTCTTGGGATCTCTTTCCTCCTACTGGGTTACCTCTCTCAGTCTTGATATGAGGACATGTGGGTAGTCTTCTTTTATCTTGTTATGCCCTGTTGGGCTGATATTCCAGGGAGGCCTGCTCATTTCTGAAGGGAAATGGAGGAGGAGTGGATCCAGGGAAGAGGGAAAGAGGGGAACTGGGAGGAATGAGTGGGGGGAAAACTGCAGTTGGGTTTTACTGAAAATAAAAAAACCCACAAATCTAAGCAGGCATAACTGTCCCAAAATATGGCAAAACAGATATCAAAGAAAACCTATTCAGAAGAGATAGTGAAATGTAATTTCTGCTCATTCAAGGAAAAATCCAACAATAGGAGATTATAATCCTAACCATACACACATCAAATACAGGAGTCCTCAACTTCACTGACAAAACAGTTTTAGATTTTAAAACACAAATCAACCTCAGCAGACAGATGGTGGGTCATTTCAATATCCCACTTTCAGTAATAGACTGATAACAGGGAAAAAAGTAAATAGAGAAATTCTGAAGTTAAATGACATCATAAGTCAGTTTTATCTGTACATTTAACACACTTAGCACCTTTGTAAACATCTAGTTAGAGGACACGTTTACAGAAAGTACTGTTTGTCCACTATGCACACGCAGCCTGCAATAAGCCACCCACATGAAACAATCCTTGCAAAATATCTTCGAAATATGAGCATTCTGGCCCAGAAATCATCTATTTTCTACCAACCAATGGGATTTGAGACTCAAAATTTTGAGCAGAAAATTTTAATACAAACTATGTTAGTTTAAAACTTTTATTTTTTACATCTGCATTTTACATACAATATAAATAAAGGACTCCTTTATGTTTATATGCACTATGTACACAATGCAAAACTAGGGGTTGGGGATTTAGCTCAGTGGTAGAGCGCTTGCCTAGCAAGCGCAAGGCCCTGGGTTCGGTCCTCAGCTCTGGAAAAAAAAAAAAAAAAAAAAAGAGACAAAACAATGCAAAACTAAATGGGATGATGGTTCTCCATCTCATTGTGAGAACACAGGTTTAGAGCTTGGCATTGTTCTCCTGGGAACCAAGATACAAACACACTGAGAGCAACTCAAAGAGGGGTATATATCCTTTTCAAATATTATTAAATATGAATGTTCACTAAAAGTTATTTGCAAACTATGTTGTTTTACTAGTTCTAGTTATAAAGAAAGGGAATCTAAAAAAATATTTCTCAAAGAGTACTCAATATATTCATTTGTGTGTTCCAGAATTTCTAAGTTGTAGTCTATGCTTACCTTGAAAATATAGGTTCACCTGTGTGTGCCTCACAAATGCTCAAATTCAAGGCATGAACCACCATGACACCCAGTAAGATGCTTGGTTCTAATAGGACATGGTTTGTCATAAAATGGACAACTAATATGATTAAAGCTGAAAAGGAGGACATGTTAAATTCCATAGTTTAATCACTGCACATTTTTACATATGATGAATTATCATCCTCTACCGCCTAAATAGATACTGATGTCATTATAATACATGAACATGTATTACTGATAACTATGACAATGCAAAACTTAAAGAAATCAGTGCAAACAGTTTTAGAACAAAGCAGGAAATCTGTGCATTTCTGAAAAATATAGTTTTGATAACTGATAAATATACCTTGTACAACTAAAAGTTTGTGTTATTTTACACCTTCAGTATGACATAGTGTAAATATTTAAAATAAACATTACAGTGCAAAAGTGTTTTCAAATAACTAATAAGCAGACATTTATGTCCTTTAATTTGAAAAAACTAAAAATGGAAAATATCAATAGTAAATTAGAAAAAATGTTAAAAATCTGACTTTTCATATTCTTCTAAAAATGAATTGTTTTAAGTTATTAATTTACAAATGCACACATAACTGATACAACACAACTTGGACATCCTAGGTCAGCCATATTTTTAAGTTAGTGTTGGGGAAAACCACTCTAACACAGTGAGAGAAACTGTCATTATTACTTTGCAGGGAAATTAACCACCATGCACAAAAGATTCTACAGTGTGCATCAACATGTGCTTATGTAGATTAATCTGCTTCAATCAGCTGGTAGACATGTTTTGTACCTATTAGACATTACTCTGTATCTATCAAATATTCATTTACCATCTTCCTAATTTTGACAAGAAAGTAAAATTCAGTTAGAAAATTAGACTACACAAAATTAGTGTCATAGGAAATAATGCTAGCTGCACAACTTATGGTCTTTTGTAATTACACTACTTGAGATAAATATATTTATGCAGCCAAGATGAGGAAAATTAATCTGAATAATCTTTCTTTCAAATTACACACACAGTTCCTCACACTTATGTAAAATTCCATAAAAAGCATGAAATCAGTTGTGAACCTTGAAGTGTATATGTTTGCATGTGTCTCACTCTCTATGAAAAGCACAAACTGAAAATGGCTTGTCTAAATCAAATATGTTATTTGCTTATAGCTTTTATAAGTTTATTTTCTTTTCTTTCTGACTTCATAAGATATCAAATCACATTGACACAGTACTCTCTTCTTGTACATATTAGACAAGCCAGCCACAGAGAGCTCTTTTAATTACAAGTGTGATCTTTGCAGGTGTGGGATTGCTGCTGTGCAACAGGAAGAGGGACTCAGGCTGATGCTCAGTGGTGCCTGAGTTGCTGAGATTGGAAAGCAGAGGAGAAGAGGAGGAACAGGGACACTATCTGCTGTAAAGCAGAAGAGACTCCTTCTGACATGCAAGGTCAAATGTCTGGTAGACCATAAAACACTGTACCTTACATGAAGTAAGCAATGATTCCTAGAGTCAGTTGACTCTTCCACAGAATATTTTATCTAGATGCCAATTTTTATATTTCCCAAACAGCCTTTGGTATGTCCATTTCAAACTAAACCTATTACAATATTTTTATTTCAAATGATGTTTCACCCTTAAACATTTTTTCTCTTCCACTGCTGAACTGATGACTTACTCCACAGCCATATTTCAGCAGACACAGTAATGTCACATGGACAACAATTCATCAGTCCTATATTTGTTTCAAGTGGTTTTCCACCAATTGCCTCCAATCTAATTTCTGAATATATATTTCCATGTTGCCTTTGTTGAGTTCACACTTGAGTGTGAGCTGTACTTCTCATTTTCTGATATTTATTATGTGGTTACCCACAGCTATGTGCATGACATCCTGGGATAAAATACATCTGACTTCTTTCAAATCCTAACATACATGATTGTTTCTCTTTAGCAGACTTGTCAGACACTATGTCTCAATCTTGTATCTTTGAGAATGCCTAGAAACATTTTTCAGGGTCCTCATCACAAAAAAATGTATGCACAGAAACACATTCATAACAATGAACAAACACATTGGATATATACGCAGCAAACAGGTAAACAATACAAATATTAAAAAGAATACAAATACTAAAAGTCATATAAAAGAATCTGAAATAGATGAAGGCATTTCTAAAGCAGAGAGTAGGTCTCAGTGTCTAGTTCTGACATTCCTGCTCCAAAATCTTCAGCAGCAAAAACAGACAATAGTTGTCACCCTACCCACAAAGAAGGAATTTGCTGGCCAATAACTTTAGTGACATCATCCCTTCTCATAGGGGCACAGCTAGACTTCTAGAGTCCCCTCAAATACTCTGTCAATCCTCTATTATATAATCCTTCCCTTGCATTTCTAGCATTGCAAACATCCAAATCCTGAGTAGTTACAGGAATGGCAGAGAATACGGGGGAAATTCCAAGTGTCTACAGCAAAAAAGAAAAATGAATAAAACTCAAATTCCTTCTTCACTTTTGAAAATACAAGAATAATCACTAGGAAGACAGCACCACAAAAAGAGCTAAGAATGGAAGAGAGGAAATGTCTTAGTGGGGTAAAGAGATAATAATACTGTTTGAATATGTACTTCACCTAGGGCATATGAATGCCAAACCTTGGAAAGGAATAAATGAATAAAAGACTTACTCAACCATAAAATCTCTGTTAAATGTAGTCATTCTCCAATCAATTGTTTTGTTGAGCGGGTAAACAGCATAAGCAGGGAAAAATCCAACACTCACCACATTTCCTTCACCAGATAAATGGTAATTCATTCTGACTAAGCACTCACTGCTGCTTCTGTAGGAGCACACAAGAATAAGAATTTGCAAAAAGCAAGAGATGCATATCCAAGATAACAGCATATTAACAAGGTATCTGCCCAATCATGAGTATGATAAGAAGGTTTCTGCATTGTTCAGTTCGTATATACATAGCTCATGTGTGTGTGAGTGTTTGTTTATAATTTTATTGGTGACTGGAGCTATCCCTTGAATCATCCATCCCACATCTTTTCTGACAGGACTCTTCACTCCCCTGTGGAATCATCCAATAATTTCTTCCCTCAGGCACTGAATCTGAGACCTTACATTCAGAATAACAAAAAAACATGTACAAAAATAGTTTTTAGGATCTTCTCCAGCCACAGGCAGTATGATTTCATCCAAGACCATAGGGAACCAGTCCCAAGACATGAAATCCTCTTAGTGGATACTGCCACATACGTGAACCAAGAAACTATCCATGGGAAAGCCATTTATGGTGATACAAACTTTTTTACACCAGATGATACCATGGGATATAAAAAGGGAAAGGGTCAAAAAGGGCCCATGGCAGGTCTGAACAAGTCACAATAGCAGACACCATGTTCTGTAGAACTGGAGACTCTCAATCCTAGTTTTGTTTTCCGTGAGTCACAGAATGTTCCTTTTTCTACAGATGTACGTGTGAACGCCAATATTATGTCCATGTCCCACTCTAAACAGTTTGTGTCTGTTTCTGATAAAACTAATGGTTCTGACAAATTGATTTTTAAATATCAACTTCATGCTAATACAGAAATTGAGTTTCCTGTTTGAGTCTGAACTTTGACTCTCTGTTATATTCTTTTATCCACCGTGAAGCATTGAATCAACATATTTGTCATGATATTCCCTAATCCTAGAACATTGGGTCTACCCATTGTTTATGTCTGAGAGCATAGTTTCATTAAGAATTATAATACCTTAGAAATACATTAGGTTTTTCACCCCTCCAAACACTAAGCAAACCTGTCAGAGAAGGATGCTCTTTCCATAAGCACAGGAATGAGTTGAGTGTGGTGATATTGTTTTCCCAAAAATATTGTGCACCCTAATAAACTTATCTGAAGTCAGAGAACAGAGCAGCCACTAGATATAGAGGCCAGAAAATGGTGGCACACACGCCTTTAATCCTAGCATTCCAGAGGCAGAGAACCCTCTGGATCTCTGTGAGTTCAAGGCCACACTGGAAACAGCCAGGCATGATGACTCATGACTTTAATCCCAGGAAGTGATGGCAGGAGCAGAAAGGTATATAAAGCGTGAGGACCAGAAACTAAAGCTGGTTAAGCTTTTAGGCTTTTGAGCAGCAGTTCAGCTGAGATCTATTCGGGTGAGGACACAGAGGCTTCCAGTCTGAGGAAATAGGGTCAGCTGAGGAATTGCCAAGGTGAGGTAGCTGTGGCTTGTTCTGCTTCTCTGATCTTTCAGTGTTCACCCCAATAACTGGCTCCAGGTTTGTTCTTATTAATTAGACCATTTAAGATTCATGCTACAGTTAAGTCCATGATTCTACTGTATGTGACATGACAACCATGATGCATGCTAACGTAAAGGTGACCACAATGAAAACTATGCACAACATAGAATGTGAATCATTGTGGAAATAATGGCTTCCTCTTGATAGTAGTGAATCGATATTACTGGGCTAAGTTAGAGGAGGTTCACTCTCCTTCTTGCCCTCGTCTACTTTTGTAGTTTGGCTGCAGGAGACCTTCCCGCCACTCTACCTCCACTCCGTGAGGATTCCATGGTTTGAGTAGGATTGTACCACCCCTAATATTTGTTGGCCAATGCTCTGATTATCTTTGTCATGCTGGCTCAGGTAAGATAAATTATCAAAATTCTTTTGATTTGAACTTCCCTTATAGCTAAGAATGATGATTCTTTTTGGAGATTACTTGACCATTTTTTCTTCTTTTTATAGCTCTCTGTATAGGTCTCAAGCCCACTTTTTTGAATTGGTCATTTGTTTTTTGTTTTATTTTTGTTTTTTGACTCTGCAGTACTGTGGGTCTTCTTTTTACCTGGTGGATTGTTCCTTTAGCCATGTAGAAAATAGTTTTATGAAATTCTACTTGTAGGCTGATGGCTATAATTTTTGGGCAAATGGAGGCCTATTCAGAAAGTCCTTTCCTATGTGAATATCATGTAGGGTACTGCCCATGCATCCTTCTAGCAGTTTCAGGTTTAGGTCTCTAATCAATTTGGAGTTTGTTTTTATGTAAGGTGACAGACACTAGTCTAATTTTATTCTTCTGCATGTGGATATCCAATTTTCTCAGCACTATTACTTGAAGATGTTTTCTTTTCTCTAGCATATGTTTTTGACATCTTTGTCAAATATGTATGTTTTCCTGCCAGTGGATAATGTTTTTATTACTATGGCTCTGTGATTTATCTTAAGATCTGGCATGTGATTACCTCTGTATTGTTCTTTTTTAATTATTTGGGCTGTCTGGGGCTGTTTGTGAGTCCATATGAATTTTAGGATAATTTTTTTGCTGATTGTGTAAAGAAGGCGATGGCGATTTTGATTGGGATTGCAGTAACAAAATACCTTTTGGTAAAATGGTGATTTTCACAGTGTTAATTTTACCAACCAATGAACATGGGGTGTCTTTCTATTTTCTACTGTCTTTCTCTGTCTCTTTCTTAAGAGGTTAGAAGTTTTCATTGTAGAGTTCCTTCACTTCTTTGGTTAGATTTATTATTAGTTACTGAGACTCTTGTGAATGGGAGTATGTTTATGAATTTCTTCTCTGTGCATTTGTTATTGATGTATAGAAAAGATATTTACTTGAGCAAGTCAATTCTCTGTCTGCCCAAATTGCTCAATCAGTTGATCATTTCTAGATTTTTTTCTGTAGAACTTTTGGCATCTCTACTGTATAGCATCATGTCATTCACAAATATGGATACTTTGACTTCTTTTTCTCTCTGTGCCCTTTTGAATTTCTTCTCTTGCCTTCTTGCTCCAGGTAGTACTCCAACACAGTTCTGTAAAGCAGGGGAGAAAGTGGGCATCTCTGTCCTGTTCCTGACTTCAGTATCAATGCTTCATGCTTTTTTCCATTTGGGATGAGGTTGCCTGTGGGTTTCTCATATTTAACTTGTATTGTGTTGAGTTGTTTCCTCTAGCCCTACATTCTCTAGGACTTTTATCCTGAAGGCATGTTGAATTTTGTCACAAAATTTTGGAATGACTATATAATTTTTGCTTTTAAGTTTTGTTTATGTGGTTTATTACACTTATTGACCTGCATATGTTGAACCATCTTTGCCTTTCAGGGATAAAGTCAGCTTTGTTATGATGTATATCTGATTGCAAGTATTTCATTGTGTTTTTCAGTCTATGTTTATCAGGTATATTTGACTGTACTTTTTGTTGTTGCTGTTTTAGGTATTAGATTGATACAGATCTTGTTGAAGGAGTATGAGCAGTGTTTCTTCTGTTTTATATTTTGGATTTTCAGAAGTACTGGCTGTAGAACTTCTTTGAATGTCTGGTAGGATTCTGCTATGAATCTATCTGACCCTCAATTCTCCATAGTTGGAAAGATTTTTCAATCTCTTCATTTGCTATAGGTATGTTTAGGTTGTTGATTTTTTTCTAATTTTAATTTTTGTGGTTTGACTAAATCTAGACATTCATCCATTTTTAAGGTTTTCTATAATGCAGGTTTGGAAAATATTCCTGTTAAAGAACAATACTTAACTTTATATGGAAAAAAACCCTAGGATAGCTAAAAGAATCCTGGATAATAAAACAACCTCTGGAGGCATCATGATCCCCGACATCAAGCTCTACTATAGAGCTATAGTAATAAAAACAGCTTGATACTGGCATAAAAACTGACATGTGGACCAATAGAATCAAGTTGAAGACCCTGACATTAATCCACACACCTATGAACATATGATTTTGACAAAGAGTCCAAAACTGTACCATGAAAAAAAGAAAGCATCTTCAACAAATAGTGCTGGTATAACTGGATGTCAACATGCAGAAGATTGCAAATAAATCCATATCTGTCACCATGCACAAAACTCAAGTCGAAGTGGATCAAAGACCTCAACATAAATCCAGTTACACTGAACCTGAAAGAAGAGAAAGTAGGAAGTAGTCTTGAACACTATGGCACAGGAGACTACTTCCTAAATATAACACCAGTAGCACAGGCACTGAGAGCAACAATTAATAAATGGGACCTCCTGAAACTGAGAGGCTTTTGTAAAGCAAAGGACATGATCAATAAGACAAAATGGCATCTACAGAATGGGAAAAGGTCTTCACCAACCCCACATCTGACAGAAGGCTGATCTCCAAAATATAGAAAGAACTCAAAAAGCTAGACTTTCAAAATACCGAACAACCATAATAAAAAATGGGCTACAAAGCTTAACAGAGAATTCTCAACAGAAGAATCTCAAATGGTTGAAAGACATTTAAAGAATTGTTCAACATCCTTAGTCATCAGGGAAATGCAAATAAAAACAACTCTGAGGTACCATCTTACACCCATCAGAATGGCTAAGATCAAAAACACTGAAGACAGCTTATGTTGGAGAGGATATGGCGCAAGGGGAACACTCCTCCACTGTTGGTGGGAACGCAAACTTGTACAGCCACTCTGGAAATCAGTATGGCGGTGTCTCAGAAAATTGGGACTAAGTCTTCCTCAAGACCCATCTATACAACTTTTGGGTATATTCCCAAGGAATGCTCAATCATACCACAAGGACACATGTTCAAGTATGTTCATATCAGCACTATTCATAATAGCAAGAACCTGCAAACAACCTAGATGCCCCTCAACTGAACAATAGATAAAGAAAATGTGGTACATATATACAATGGCATACTACTCAGCAGTAAAAAACAATGATATCATGAAATTTGCAGTGAAATGGATGGAACTAGAAAATATCATCCTGAGTGAGGTAACCCAGACTCAGAAGGACAAACATAGCATGTACTCACTCATAAGTGGATACCAGATGTGAGGAAAGGGATGGCCAGACTGCAACCCACAGCTCCAAAGAGGCTATCTAACAGGGAAAGACCCTAGGAGGGATACAAGGATGACCCATCAAAGGAGAAGTGGATGAGATCTACATGAGCAGAATGGGTGTGGGGGGTAGAGGGCAAGGAGTGGGGAATGAGAACATAGGGAAATGGGAGGGTCGAGCTGGAACAGGGACAGAGTGGGAGAGCAGGGATGGAGGTACCATGATAGATGAGGACATCATGGGAAAAGGAAGAGGCAGGGTGCTGGGGAGG
This sequence comes from Peromyscus californicus insignis, assembly GCF_007827085.1. Taxonomy (NCBI): domain Eukaryota; kingdom Metazoa; phylum Chordata; class Mammalia; order Rodentia; family Cricetidae; genus Peromyscus; species Peromyscus californicus. Next base: position 190,401,836 of record NW_026294562.1, read on the forward strand.
CTCTCAGGAACCCACAAGGATGACACCACCTTGGACTGCTGGCAGTGGTCTGGACTGGTCTACTCTGGTGACTGATCTAGCAAACACCCTAACCATCATCATAGAGCCTTTGTCCAGTGACTGATGGAGGCACCATGGCTAGGCACCAAGCTGAGCTCCGGGAATCCAATTGATGAGAGAGAAGAAGGATTCTGCAGGAGGAAAATGTTGAGATCATGAGTGGAAGAGCAGAGATGACCGGCCACGCTATTGGAGAACCATGAACTATAGAGTAGTGGCTGTGAAGCCCCCATGAGACTGGACTAGGCCCTCTGGATACAGAAGATGCTTGTTTGGCTTGAACTGTTTGGGGACCACCGAGGCAGGGGGATCAGGACCCATCCCTGGTACATGGGCAGGCTTTTGGGAATCTGGTGCCTGTGGTATGGTACCTTGCACAGCCTTGGTACAGTGGGAAGGGGCTTGGACCTCCCTAGGCTCAGTGTGCAGGGCTCTGCTGACTCCCCATGGGAGACCTTGATTTGTGGGATGTGGGGATGTGGGGTGGCTTGGGAGGAAGGGCTGGGAGATGGGAGGAGGGGGGAGGTGGGATCTGTGCGTGGTATGTAGAGTGAGTAGAAAATTTAATAAAGAAAAATGGAAAAAAAAAAGAATCTTAACCAGATGTAAAACATTTTTATTTTGTTGTGAAAAAGGATCAGTCTTTATAAAAAATGGAAACATTCTCTCTCTTTCTCTCTCTCTCTCTCTCTCTCTCTCTCTCTCTCTCTCTCCCAGAACTCTAACTGTCCCTTTAATTAGGCTCTCAATAAATCTTTCTTTCTCTCAAAAAAAAAAAGAAAAGAAAATATCCCTGTTGACTCTGAGATACCATCTTACACCTGTCAGAATGGCTAAGATCAAAAACACTAATGATAGCTTACATTGAAGAGGATGTGGAACAAGGGGAACACTCATCCACTGTTGGATTTACTATCCTTTCTCCTATAAATCAGCATAGATATGACATTTGTTAAAGTGATCAAATGTTGATTTTATTTTTAATTAACATATACTAATATTACTGAGAACCCTGCAATATGAAACTTGAAGAAGTTGGTGAAAACATTTCCAAATAAAATTTACAGTATTGAATTTTTCTGAAAAATATTAGTTTTGATAACTAATTATCAACAATATTTTAAATTGGTTGATAATAGCATCAGACTATAAACTTGTCAGTAGGAAAGGATGGAACTGGAAAACTTCTTGTGTGAGTTTTAACTTATTATTGTTTCACAACATTTCCATTCAACAGCAGGATAGATGAGATAAACTCCTTAATTTTCTAATTAACATTAATGAAAGTAAAGCACTCTATTAATTTGATATTAACTTATTCTTTGATTTTTATGAAAATTCAAATCCCTGTGAGCCCTAATTAGCACTGAAGAAGGGTGATACACTTTAATAAACGCTATCTTTTTCTGTAATGTTGATTGGGGACATATGACTAGAAAGAAGAAGAAAATAAACAATTTTATACAAGTGAAAGTTCACATTATTTTAGATCTTCAATATGAAATATCAAGATTAACTTAAAGTAAACATCATGTAGTAAAACTCTTTCAAATAAAAGTGAGCAAATATTTATGTGAATCATGAAAATATCCATGAAAGAAAAAATCTACAATGAAATATAAGTATTAATACCCAACTTATCACAGTGTCTTTTCTTCTAATACATGAATAGTTATCATGTTACTAATCTATAAATGCACATATAGTTTACAAAAGCCAACTCTGAAATATCAAATTAGCCATATTTTTTAATATTAAGAAAGTTTCTGCCGGGCGGTGGTGCTGCACGCCTTTAATCCCAGCACTCGGGAGGCAGAGCCAGGCAGATCTCTGTGAGTTCGAGGCCAGCCTGGGCTACCAAGTGAATCCCAGGAAAGGCGCAAAGCTACACAGAGAAACCCTGTCTCGAAAAACAAAAAAAAAAAAAAGAAAGTTTCTATTTATTTTAAATACCAACCACAGATCCCCCCTCCTCCCTCTTCCAGCCCCCCCAGCCTTCCCTCCCAACCCTCACCTATTCCCACCTCCTCCAAGTCAAGGTCTCCCATGGGGAATCAGCAGAGCCTGGTACATTCAGTTGAGGCAGGTCCAAACCCCTCCTCCCTACTCCAAAGCTGGGCTAGGTGTCACATTTTAGGCACTAGGCTCCAAAAATCCTGCTCATGCACCAGGGATGGATCATGATCCCCCTGCCTGGGTTCCCCCAAACAGTTCAAGCTAAACAACTATTTCACCTATCCAGAGGGTCTATTCCCGTACCATGTGGGCTCCACAGCTATCAGTCCACAATTTATGGGTTTCCACTAGTTTGACTGGCCTTCTCTGTATGTTTTCCCATCATGACCTCGATGTCCCTTTCTTATAGACTCCCTTCTCTCTCTCATCTATTGGACTTCTGGAGGTTGGCCTGGCACTCAGACGTGGATCTCTGCATCTGCTTCCATTAGTAACTGGATGAAGGCTATATGATGACAGTTAGGGTATTCACTAATCTGATCACTGGAGTAGACCAGTTCAGGCACCCTCTTGACTATTTCTAGCTGTCTAAGGTGGGGTCATCCTTGTGGATTCCTGGGAACTTCCCTAGCACACTGTTTCTCCCTAATCCCATAATGTCTTCATTTATCATGGTATCTCTTTTCTTGCTCTTCCACTCTGTCCCTGTTCCAGGTCAAACCTCCCATTTCTTTATATTCTCATCCCCCATTCCTTGTCCTCCATTGCCCACCCTCACCCCGAGTTTGCTCGTCTGTTGAGAATTCTCTGTTTAGCTCTATAGCCCATTTTTTAAATTGGATTGTTTTGTATTTTGATGTCTAGTTTTTTGAATTCTTTATATATCTTGGAGATCATCCCTCTGTCAGGTGTGGGGTTGGTGAAGATCGTTTTCCATTCTGTAGGCTTTGCCCTACAGAAGCTTCTTAATTTCAAGAGGTCCCATTTCTGAAACCCTTAAAACTAATTTGTGGTGCTCTACTCACAACTCCAGGGAGGCTACCTAGAAAACAGGACCCTAAGAAAGACACAGGGATCACCCAACCACAGAGAAATGGATGAGATCTACATGAGCAAACTGGACGTGAGGGGGGGTAATGAAGGGCAAGTGTTGAGGGAAAGAGAGCTTAGGGGAGTGGGAGATCCCAGTTGGATCAAGAACAGAGATGGAGAACAAGGAAAAAGAAACCATGATTAATGAAGACCCCATGGGAATAGGAAGAAGCAAAGTGTTAGAGAGGTCCCCAGAGATCCACAAAGATACCTCCACAATAGACTAGTGGCAATTGTCAAGAGAAAGCCCGAACTGATCTACTCTGGTGATAGGATGGCCAAACATCCTAAATGTCCTGGTAGAACTCTCATCCAATGACTGATGGAAGCTGATGCAGAGATCCATGGCTACACCCCAGGTGGAGCTTCAGGAGTCCAATTGTTGAGAAAGAGGAGGGATTGTATGAGTGAGAATTGTTGAGACCATGATTGGAAAAAGCACAGGGACAAATAGCCAAACTAGTGAAAACACATAAACTATGAACCAATAGCTAAGGAGCCCCGAAGTGAGATAGTTGATTAACTTGAACGGTTTGGGAGGCCCCCGGGCAATGGGACTGGAACCTGTCCTTAGTGCATGAGCTGACTGTTTGGAACCTGGGGCCTATGCAGGGACACTTTGCTCAGCCTGGGTGAAGGGAGGAGAGGACTGGACCTGCCTTGATTGAATCTACCAGGCTGAGCTGAATCCCCAGGGGAGTCCTTGCCCTGGAGGAGATGGGAATGGGGGTTGGGCTGGGGGGATTGCAGGGGGGTGCTGGAGGAGGGAGGACAGGGGAATCCATAGCTGATATGTAAAATTAAATTAAATTATAAAATAAATTAATGTAATTTTTGAATATTATTCTATATCAGGATATTACAAAAAGAGTAGGATAGTAGGTTATTAATTTGGGTCTTTATTTTATGATCCAGTTTCAAATATCAGTTTATCAGATCCACCAATTTGCGGCTAATTACATGAAGCCTGGGTTTGAAATTCAGTGAAATCTTTCAAATGCTCAGATGTAACCTGGCCTCCTGACTCTCTGCTCACAGCTTTCTATGACTGCAACAGGTAAACACATTCAGCTACTCATTTCTACAAAGTTCATCAGTTTTGATAAAGTGAGGAACATTCTTTCAATTCACACCAGAGGTCGGGCAAAACATTCAGTTTTAGTAACAAAATTGAATAAAATTCACATGGTGTTTCAGAAACACATTAATATATTGACACAGTTAGTACACTAGAAGGCAAAGCTACAAAATATTTTTTGAAAACCATCAAGTGACTTACAAGGCTCTGCAACTTGTTTGGCATCACTGATTGGTGAGATGAATCTTTATTAAAATAAAACTTTCAAACTAGGAATGATCCAAGTGAAAAACATGTAAGATTGCATTTCATAAGCAAATTCGTTCAATAAGACCACAATAATAGTAGGTATCAAAAAAGGAAACAGAAATGCAATGTATATCTCAAAATGAAAAATCTGGTGGCTATAGATGAAATTAACATAATATAATTAAAGAACTAATAGCCAATACCATCAAATGCTAAATTATAATCTATATGTGACAGTCTAAATGGTACAGAATAGGTTTCAGGATTTCCATTTAATTTCAGAAACATGTGAGCTAAGCTTCAGAAGGGTTTTTTATATTAGAATGTGTTCAGTCACTGATGTGATTAAGTGAGTTACTTTCTGGCCTTGATAATACAATGTAGCACTTAGGTCCAAAGATGAGGCCCAGGATTCTTGCACTGGAAACCAAAATGGAGAAGACTTCCACAGCCACCATGGCCCTCATTTAAGTGATGTGGTAGCTAGAGAAGGTGACCAAAACACCACAGAACACCAGTATGCTAGAAGCCAGAAACTTGGTTTTGCTGAGTTTATCAGGAAGATTCTTGGATGAGAAAGCCATAAGGTAGCTCCCTAGGGACACAACGCCTAGGTAACCCAAGACACAGTGGAAGGCAAAAGCTGAGCTCTTATTGCACATGACAATGATGATGTGTCCATGCTAAGAGTGAGCATCTGTGTAAACAAATGGAGAGGTTGCCAGCCATATTGTAGAGAGAAGTTGGGTCATGGTACAGAGGGGAATGGTGATGTTAGGAGACCCTGATATCATTAACTACCTTATCATGCTTCCCAGAACAGTGACCTTGAAGGACTTGACTATATTTGCAGTTTTTGTCTACACTGCAGATAGAGCCACAGTGAAGAGAAGTCCAAATACATTCTGCTGCAGGATACAGGTGGCTGTGTTGGGATGACCAAGGAAGAGCAAGGGATCTCTTTGTTCTTCAGGAACAAATATATAAGCATTTTCTAGAGAGTAATTCAACTTTCCATTCTACTTCATGGTGCCAAAATTAATCAGCCTTGATGGTTTTCTCTATTGTTATATATATGATTTCTTTACATATAAGGACATGGATGTATCTGTTTTTTAAATCATTAGATCACTGAATCACATTCCATGAAACTACTTTGTCTCTGATACTATGTCTTTATAAAATACATCTGTACTCTTAGCAGGACATGTCTCTTCAGTATAATGGAGAGAATGCTCTATGAAATCCTTTTCCTGTAATTATCTTCTTAAATATATTTTCCAAATGCACCTTCTTAAATATATTTCCCAAAAATATTCACAAAATTCATTGTATTTTTTTCATTGTGCTCATTCTTTGAAGGAGCCTGAGAAAATTAGTATTTTATTTTTTAGAAAGATTGAAACACTTTATCAGTGAAACTGTGCTCATAACATTTTGTACAATATTTAATTCATACATACAGAACAGTTCATATGTTCACATGTCTTCATGGAACAGTGCTGAACACTCTGACTTTGATAGCTTGTGAATTTTATCTTAAATTACAATGTATGAATTTTAATTCATCCATGCTACATTTCACCATGTTAATCATATACATGTTTCTGCAATATTTTGTTTTTCAAAAGTTTTAACTTTATTTTTGTTCATATATCTTTTAACAGATTATAACAAATGAACAAAAATAAAACCACTAAAATTTTGACAATGGAAGACACAAGAATTCAAATCCAAAACTTAGTGACAAGTCTTACCAAAAGAAACACTTGACAAGATATGAACACTTGAAGACCAGCAAGATGAATTTAAGAATTCAAACTACACCAATACAAACCTTATTAAAAGTCCCAATTACAAACTATGGACACAAGAGAAGAAAGTAGGCCCATCAAATTTACCAAGAGTGTATTATATTAAATTATAGCAGAAAATAAAATTATAGCAAAGAATATTTAAGACACACTAGGAAAATTGGGCCATCTTGAGACAGGGAGTTAAATGTAAAAATAGAGAGTATCAGAAGAAATTTGCACTTGTTATATTTTACTGAAAGCCTGAAGTGTACAGAATAAAGAGAAGAAACCGAAAGTTGCAGGAGAAACGTCCAGTTTTGTAGGAAGGCTTCATCTTGATAAAAGAACATTCATCTATAGATACTCTAAATGGAGGTCACATCAGTGACGTATTTCAAACATATCAAGATATAATGGCCAAGCCCATTACTATACCTAGCTAAGCTATCCTTCATAATTGAAGGGGCAGAACAAGATTTAATGATGAATACAATCTACAGAAATTCATTTCCACTGGAACAGCACCATGGAGGTTATCAGCAGTAGGAGTTCCCAGGTAGAATTTTTGGGGTCACTTATGTATGCTTATGTACAATATCATATCATATCATATATCATATTGTCTGAAATAGTGAAAGCTTGACTTTTTACTTTCCAATTTCTATCCCTTTGATCTCCTTTTGTTGCCTTATTGCTCTAGCTAGATCTTCAAGTATTATGTTGAATAAATGTGGGGAAAGTCTTAGTCCTAATTTTAGTGGAATCACTTTGAGTTTCTCTCCATTTAATTTGATGTTGGCTGTTAGCTTGTTGTAAATTGTCTTTATTATGTTCAGATATGTTCCTTGTATTCCTGTTCTGTCTAGGACCTTTATCATGAAGGGGTGTTAAATTTTGTCAAGGGCTTTTTCAGCATCTAATGAAATGATCATATGTTTTTTTTTTCCTTTCAGTTTATTTTTATGGTGTATTGAATTGACAGTTTTTTGCATGTTGAACCATCCTTGCATCCCTGAGATGAAGCCTACTTGGTCATGGTGGATGAATTTTTGATGTGTTCTTGGATTTGGTTGCCAATATTTTATTGAGTATTTTTGCATTGATGTTCATGATGGAGTTGGTCTGTAATTCTCTATCTTGGTTGCACCTTTGTGTGGTTTGGGTATCAGGGTAACAGTAGTCTCATAAGAGGAATTTGGTAATGTTCCTTCTGTTTCTATTGTGTGGAACAATTTGAAGAGTATTGGTATTAGCTCTTCTTTGAAAATCTGGTAGAATTCTACACTGAAACCCTTTGGTCCTGGGCTTTTTTTCATTGGGAGACTTTAAATGACTGTTTCTATTTCCTTAGGGGTTATTGGTCTGTTTAAATAATTTATCTGGTCTTGATTTAACTTTGGTATATGGTAAGTATCCATAAAATTGTCCTTTTATTTCAGATTTTCCAATTTTGTGGAATAGAGGTTTCTGAAGTATGACTTGATGATTTTCTGGATATCCTCATTTTCTGTTGTTATGGCTCCCTTTTCACTTCTGATTTTGTTAATTTGGATACTCTCTCTCTCTGCTTTTTTGGTTAATTTGGATAAGGGCTTGTCTATCTTGTTGATTTTCTCAAAGAACCAGCTCTTTGTTTCATTGATTCTTTGTATTGTTTTCTTTGTTTCTATTTCATTGATTTCACCCCTCAATTTGATTATTTCCTGGCATCTATTCCTCCTGAATGAGTTTGTTTCTTTGTATTCTAGACCTTTCAGATGTGCTAAGTCACTAGTGTAAGATTCTCCATCTTTTTTATGTGGGCAATTAGTGCTATGAATTTTCTTCTTAGCACTGCTTTCATAGTATCCCATGAGCTTGGGTATTTTGTATGTTCATTTTCATTGAATTCTAATGAATTCTCTAATTTCTTTCTTTATTTCTTCCTTGACCCATTGGTTATTCATTTGGGCATTATTCAGTTTCCATGAGATTGTAGGCTTTCTGTAATATTTGTTGTTGTTGAAACATAACTTTAAGCCATGTTGGTCTGATAAAATACAGGATGTTTTTCCAATTTGTATCTGTTGAGGTTTGTTTTGTGACCGAACATGTGGTCATTTTCTGAGAGGGTTCTATGGGGTGCTGAGAAGAAGGTATATTCTTTTGTGTTAGGGTGGAATGTTCTGTATATATATATGAAGTCCATTTGAGTCATAACTTCTGTTAGGTCCCTTATTTCTCTCTGAAGTTTCAGTCTGGCAGATCTATCCAGTGGTGAGAGTGGGGTGTTGAAATCTCCCACTACTAGTGTGTGTGGTTTGATGTGCCATTTAAGCTTTAGTAATGTTTCCTTTTAAAATGTGGATGCCCTTGTACTTGGAGCATAAATGTTCAGAATTGAAACTTAATCTTGGTGGATTTTCCCTATGATAAATATGTATTGTCCTTCCCAATCTCTTTCAATTGTTTTTAGTTTGAAGTCTATTTTATTAGATATTAGGATGACTACACCAGCTTGCTTCTTAAGTCCATTTGACTGGAAAAGTTTTTCCCAGAATTTTACTCTGAGGTAATGTCTGTCTTTGAAGTTGAGGTATGTTTCTTGTATGCCGCAGAAGGATGGATCCTTTTTTTTTTTAATCCACTCTGTTAGCCTGTGTCTTTTTATAAGCAAATTGAGACCATTGATATTAATGGATATTAATGACCAGTGATTGTTAATTCCTGTTTTGTTTTGCTTTGTTTTTTTTGGTGGTAGTGTTGTATGTTTCTCTTCTTTGGTGTTTTTTGATGTCAGATTATCTATTGCCTATGTTTTCATGGGTGTATCTAACTTCCATAGGTTCGATTTTTCCTTCTAGTGCTTTCTATGGGGCTGAATTTGTGGATAGGTATTGTTTAAATCTGGTTTTTATCATGCAATATTTTGTTTCCTCCATCTGTGAAGATTGAGAGTTTTGCTGAGCATAGTATTCTGGGTTGGCAGCCATGGTCTCCTAGTGTCTCCATAACATCTGTCCAGAACTTTCTGGCTTTTAGAGTCTCCGTTGAGAAGTCAGGTGTTATTCTGATGGGTCTGCCTTTATATGTTACTTGGCCTTTTTCCTTTGCAGCTCTTAGTGTTTTTTCTTTATTCTGTATATTTGTGGATTGATTGTTATGTAGCAAGAAAACTTTTTTTGGATCCAGTCCATTTGGTGTTCTGTAAGGTTCTTGTATTTTCATAGGCATTTCCTTCTTTAGGTTGGGAAAGTTTTCTTCTATGATTTTGTTGAATACATGTTCTGTGCCTTTGAGTTGGTATTCTTCTCCTTCTTTGATCCCTATTATTCTTAGGTTTGGTCTTTTCATGGTGTTCCATCTCTCTTCCATCTCTTGCATTCTGTTGGTTATTCTTGCAGCTTTTGTTCCTGTTTGTTTGCTTGTATTTTCCATTTTTAGTATTCCCTCAGTTTGTGTCTTCTTTATTGCCTCTATTTCTGTTTTCAAATCTTGAATTGTTTTCTTCACCTGTCTAATTACTTTTTCTTGGCTTTCTTTAAGGGGTTTATTGATTTCTTCCAAATTTTTGTTCGTCTTTTCCTCAATTTCTTTAAGGGAATTTTTCATTTCCTCTTTAAAAGCCTCTCTCTTATCTTCTTACAGTCATTTTTTAAAGATTTATTTATTTATTTATTTATCATGTCTACAGTGTTCTGCCTGCATGCTTTGCCTGAAGGCCAGAAGAGGCCATCAGATCTCATTATAGATGGTTGTAAACCACCATGTAGTTGCTGGGAATTGAACTCAGGACCTTTGGAAGAGCAGCCAGTGCTCTTAAACACTAAGCCATCTCTCCAGCCCCTTACAGTCATTTTTAAGGTTGATTTCTTTTGCTTCTTCTGTGTTGGGATGTTCAGGTCTTGCTGGTGTAGAACCACTAGGTTCTGATGGTACCATATTGGTCTTTATGTTGTTGACTGTATTTTTCACTGGCGTCTAACCATTTCTTCCTCCACTCCATGCAAGTGGTATCTGTGTCTGAGGGAGACTCTCTTGGTCAGATTGATACTCTATTTCTTCCTCCACTCTGTGCAAGTGGTATTTGTGTCTGAGGGAGACTCTTTTGGTCAGATCAATACTCTTGGTCTAATGGGAGCTCTTGTTCTAATTTGGGATCTTGGTCCAATCTGTGCTGATGGATTCTGTGTCTCAGTGAGCATCTCTTAGTCCAGTGGGCATCAGTAGGCTCTGTCTCAGCTATTCCCAATTGGTGCATGGCGAGCTTATGACTCTGGTGGTCACTGTTTCCAATCACTGCAGGGTGGGCTTATGACTCTGGTAGTTACTGGTGTCTTAGGTGATGGTTAGCTTGGTAAGGGGACAGGAAAAGAGGCAGCTTCCCTGTCCATGGGCCTCCAATAGCTGGGAGGAGGGGCACATATTGTGCCCCAGGGGCCTAGAGGCTAGAGACCTGGTCTGCCCAGTTAGGAGATGGGGCCTTTTCTGTTTCCAATCAGTGCAAGGTGGGCTTATGGCTCCAGTTTTCACTGGTGTGGCAGGGGATCAAACTATCAAACTTTTAAAAGCACAAACTGACATTAACACATAACTTTCAAAAAATAGCTGAAGATCAACAATCTCATTCTCTGATCAAAAGACAAAAACAAGGAGATTTTTTTTAATGCAGTGATTTTTACATCCAGGGAACATACTACATTCATAAAGATGAACATGGCCTCAGCAGTAAGCAGAGAGAATCAGAATAAAATTAAACCAAAACTATGGGCCAATCTCTCTGATGGACAGGATGGAGAAATTTCAACTAAATACTGGTAAACAGAACTCAACAGCACATCAGAAAGATCAGTCTCTGTGCCCAAGATGACATCACACTATGGATGAAATATGGCCCAGCATATGCAAATCAGTAAAGAATAAATAGATCAAATCAATTAAGGTTAATAGATCACATCAATATTTGCTAGGATGAAAATTACAAGATCATCTAAAATGATAGAAAATTGTGCTTAACAAACTCTAGCAGCCTAACACACACACACACACACACACACACACACACACACACACACACACACATACTGACAGAAGTGGAAAGAACATAAATTGATAAAATAAGAGTCTACACGCAAACTGCTAAACAACACTGTATTCTATGGAGAAAAACTCAAAGCATTTTCAGGAAAATGAGAAGTGGGAAGATATTTTCATGCCTGTCTTCAATTCCAGCATGTGAGAGGTAGAGTAGGTAGTTCTTTGTAAATCTGAAGCCACCCTGGTCTAACATACTGATTTCCAGGCTAACACAGCCTGCACTGTGAGACAAAACATCAAAAGAAATAGTCAGAAATGGGACATTGGTGTGCACTTTCTGAACTCCTTTTCAGTATAGTCCCTTAACATCTTAGAAAGAAAAAAAACTTCTTTTAAAACAAATACAAAAAAAAGGGAAGAAATGAAGAAGGTGTGGGTTGAATATACCTTCAATTCCAGAATTCAGGCGGCAGGTCAGCCAGGTCTATGAGGCTAGTTTCACAACAACCAGAGCAAGAGAATTTGTCTCAAAAAGAAAAGCAAAGAAATAAAATTATCACTACTTATTGACAGTGAAATGATCCTATGAATAAAGTCACCATAGATTTTTGACAGAGAACTTAACCCTGAACAAAAAATGTAATGTAAACATAAAAATCAGCAATCTTTCCAATGAACCTCTTTGATTCAATCACCATTTTCATGACCACACAGAAACATCAATATTTTTCAATTATGAAAATGCTTCACTTAATTCTGAAAAATAATCTGTTGATCTAATACAGTGGTTCGTGGCCCCTAGGGTTTAAAAGACCCCTTCACAGGTATCACTGAAGACCATCAGAAACCACAGATATTTACATTATGATTTTTAACAGCAGCAAATTTACAGTTATGTAGGAGCAACAAAAATGATTTTGTGGTTGTGGGAAATCACAACAGGAGGAACTGTATTAAAGGGTCACAGCAGTAGAAGGGTTGAGACCACTGCCCTAATATTTATAACCTCTGCAAAGCCCTTTCACCTCAGGAAACACTCTGCCTTCCTGCTCGTTACACATCAGCTCAGCTTTCTTCCTCACAAATGCACCAGCCCTGCCTCTTCGGCTGTTTTACTCTTTCCACTGTTTCTCAGGTTCTACAGTGTGAATTTACTGGAGGTCATGTTTGTGATTTCAGATGTGAGGGACTGTTTCCCTCTCTTCAGATGCACTTCTGCCCTACCTTGCATCTCTGTTGCTGTGATAAAACACGGACCAAGAGGCAGGAGGATCTCTGTGAGTTCGAGGCCAGCCTGGACTACAGAGTGAGTTCCAGGAAAGGCGCAAAGCTACACAGAGAAACCCTGTCTCAAAAAACAAAAACAAAAACAAAAACAAAACAAAACAAAAAAACATGGACCAAAAGTCAAGAGGGAAGAAAAGGTTTCTTTCGCTCATAGTGAAAGGAAGACAAGACAGGAATCTGGAGGCAGGAACTAAAGCAGAGGGTGTGGAGCAACACTGCTTACTGGCTTGCTCTGCTAGTTGTCTCATACACTCCAGGTCCACCGGCATATAGGTATCAACGTGGGTTGGGCCCTAGTACATCAATCAACAATTAATAAAATACTTCATAGATATGACCACAGGAGAGTCTGGTAGCGATAATTTCTAAACTCGGGTTCCCTCTGCCTTTTTACTGTACTTTGTGTCATGCTGTCAAACACTAATAGAACTGTGTTGTAGGATCAGCAAAGGTTCCACATTGCATATACCCAGGTCTTCTTGTGGAATTTTTAGACATTGGGAAGCAATTCAATTTTTTTTTTAATCAATGTGTTCCCATATATTAGTATGCATGGCATTACACAATGTACTAAGTGAATTCTGGTGCCTCAGTTTAATATAAAAAATAAATGTATTAACCAACACACTAAAACATTTTAGTTATGGAAGTAGGTAAAACTCCTGACACCAGCATATATCTGATTTTCTCACACAATACTCTGTGTGTAGTATTGATTGTGGTCGTGGATTCAGAAAATTCCAGTAGGAGGAAAAGGAAATAACTTATTGGTTTCCTTCTGAATAATGATGATGAGTATTTTGAGCTGGTAGCATTGCTGTGCCATAATGTCATTCAGCTATAACCTCAGCAGCAAAAGTGTGTTGATGCTGAGACGCTTCCCCAACATACTTATTTTAAGTGTCCTGTCAATAAGAAATGCTTACATTTCACTAATAATAGTCTCCTTTCTCCATCAGATTTTGGTCAGTGTGTGATGTATCCAAAGGACCAGTATGCCAACACAGAGGAGAGCCACTGCGTCCACAAGGATGTGGTCTTTTTGGCTTATGAAGATCCCTTGGGCATGTCTCGGTTCTGCATAGCCTTTATCTGTCTGCACTCATAGTTCTGGTTCTTTGGGGTCTTTGTGAAACACCAAGGCACTCCCATTGTGAAGGCCAATATCCACACTTTCAGTTACATAAAAGTTATTTCCTTTATCTTCTGTATCTTCTGCTCCTTGCTCTTCGTTGGCTATACTAACTCACCCACTACATCTTGCAGCAAATCACATATGGACTTGAATTCACTGTGGCTGTTTCTACTGTCTTGGCCAAAACAATTACAATGGTTCATGCTTTAGAAGTCACTGCCTTTGAAAGAAAAATAAGGAGTCTTCTGGTGTCAGGAGTACCTGACTACATCATTGCCATCTATTCTTTCATCTAAGTTATTCTCTGTGAAATCTGTCTGGGGAGCTTCTCCTTCTATTGGCATTTATGTACACTCTGGGCATGGCCACATCATCATTGCATGCAACAAGGGCTCAGTTACAGCTACAGCCTTAGGATACCTGGGCTTCCAGGTTTGGAGAGCTCCACTGTGGATTTCTTGGCCAAGAATCTCCCTGACACATTCAATGAAGCCAAGTTTCTGACATTCACTGTGCTGTTATTCTCCAGTGTCTGGGTCACCTTCCTCCTTGTCTACCATAGCACCAAGGACAAGGTCATGGTGGCTGTGGAAGACTTCTCTATCTTGGCCTCTAATGCAAGCCTACTAGGATACATCTTTTTCCCTGAGTGCTATATAAATTTGTTTAGACCAGAGAGAGATTCTCTTCAAAAGTTCAGGGAGAAAGAAACTTTTTTAACTCACTTTTTATGAACTGTAACTCACAAATATAAAATTGGTACATAACTACACAATGTTAGGTCATGCTGAATGTCAAGATCTTGGCTTCATTAAATATGTCAAGCGGGTTTCTGGCAAGGAGTACACAATGTAAGATATATCTGCATTTTCTAATGAGCTTCACTGCTTTCTGTAATGATTCTGCTTAGAAGTGTCATGTCTACTAGTCTTCTTTATATTGTCTCCTATTATCTGTCCACGAATCTGTGTATTTACCAAGAATCTACAGATGAATGTTAGTGAGGAAGTTAGATAGTTCAGCCATCAAAAAGATTTGTTGCTCTTGCAGAGGACCCTAGTTCAGTTTGCAAACATGGACTATGAAAACTGCCTTCAACTCTGTTTAGTATTTCAGGCCTTCTTCTAACTTCATTGGCATCACATGTCCATAGGGCACATACATACATGAAGGTAAATCACTGAAATACAGGGAAATAAATAAATTTGTAATTTTAAACTACTGACTTAGTATCTAGTTAGTGTAGATAAAAAAACTCATATGAGCTTGGAGTTCAGGACCTGGGAGTCTACAATGGGAGGTAAATTATTTAAGTCACCTGTTGTTAGGTGGAACAGTGATAGAAAATGATGGAATAGTCTCTAGAGAACTTTGGAGGTAATGACAGTATAAATAATGGACCATCCGAAAGAATGCTGGATACAAGGAGCAACACTAGAGGCAGATGTGAGTCTGGATAGTAAATGCCAGGATACTAAAAGAGCCATTGTTTGGAGTCCTGAAAGGATAACACGGAATTTGTAATGATATGTGAAGTTATCTAGCCAGAATGGACTTCTGCAAAGTATAAATTATGAATGAAATCTTCGGACAAGAGCCAATAATGTTGGCTGGAGATGTAACCCAGAGGTAGCACACATACCTTGCATTCCTGATGTCCTCAGAACCCATAAAAATAGTTAATAAAAATAGTTAATAAAAAATCAATAATCCATTTGTAGTTAGCCTATAAAGTATCAGGACTCAGGCTATGTGGGTCTGTTTTAATGCACTTGCCTTGTGTGTGTGAGGTGCTGGACTGCAATACTCAGAACCATGAGAAAAGATTGAAAGGATAAGTGACAACAGATGAGCAGTTAGAAAATTAGCAATGTAGACTTCTTTATAATATGTGCAGCGATTTTTAAAAATTTACTTGTTTTATGTATGAGCACTCTATACGTACACCTGCATGCCAGAAGGCATCATTATAACCACTATAATAACTATAATAATAACCACTATAATAACAATAACCACTATAATAACTATAATAATAACCACAAATAATAACAATAACTAGATGGTCGTGAGCTACCATACGGTTGCTGGAAATTGAACTCAGGACCTCTGGAAGAGCAGCCAGCACTCTTAACCTCTGAGCCATCTCTCCAGTCCCCATACACAGCAATTTTTAATGAAATCGTATGTGGTAGTTTGAAAGAAAATGGCACCCAAAGGGAGTGGCACTGTTAGGAGTAACCTTGTTGGAGGAAGTGTGTCACTGTGCAGGTGGAATTTGACGTCTCTTTTCTTTAAGCTTCCCTCAGTGTGACTATCAGCTAACTCCCTGTTGCCTCTGAGTCAAGATGTAGGATTCTCAGCTTAGCACCATGTCTGCATGCATACTGCCATGCTCCCTGCCACGAAGACGACGACGACGATGATGATGATGATGGACTAAATCTCTGAAACTGTAAGTGAGTACCTTCAATTAAATGTTTTCATTTATAAGAGGTACTGTGGTCATAGTGTCTCTTCACAGCAATAAAAACCTAACTAAGACATCACATAACTAACTTATAGAAATTAAAATAGCTTCTATATAATTTATAAATGATTGAAACCAGGGATGAAATAAACAAATAAGATCACTGGGTCCAGACTTCTCTTAGACATATTTGAAACCAGATGAAAGTCATACAGGGTTTATATACATATAATAGAGTTGTCCTCAGCCTGGAAGAATTAAATGATGTCATTAGCAGGAATGGGGGATGAAACAGATTATCATGTTAAAATAACCAAGACAGACTTGGGAAATTCAGACTTTTCATAGACTCTAGACTTAACAGTGTGTATTCAGGTTTCTGTGTGTCTACATGTGCATTTTTACACAAAGAAAGCAGAAGAGAGATTATTTGAAAGTTGAAGTACTAAGACTCCTAACAGCAGAAACAGTGATTGTCTCTGACTCTTGTACAATCAGGGATAAAGCAATTGGGGATAAAGTACCAAGTGAAGCCAATAGGAAGATAAATACAGAAAAAGCTATCACATTTGTTTCATAAATTGAACACATACATGCATGACTTAAAGTGAAAAGCATCTACTTGAAGAGAAACAAAATCAGTAGTAAGATGAGCAACAGATGTGGGTGACATACCAGCAAAGGTACTCAACACAAGACTTTTTCTTAGCCACTACTGGAATCTAATATAGGTAAAAACAATGTAGGAAATCAAAGATTAAGTAGAAGAAATGGGTTATCACAAGGTATTGACCTGTGAGAACTGAGGATCAGGGAGGGACATCCTGTTTTAGAACTCATGTAAATGTGCTGTAATGAAATCCACTATGTTGTATAATAATTTAAAAAGAAAATAATAATTATTACACACAAAACATAATTGGACACCATGCTTATTGTGGACCACTAGAAATTTTTTTATTCATCTGTTTATTTTACATCCCAGCTGCATCCTCCCCCACATTCTCCCCTCTCAGTCCCTCTCCCCCATTCCTCCCTCCCACCCCTAATCTGTTCCACTTCCATCTCCATCCAGGACAGAGCAGGTCTCCTATAAGTTATTAATAAAACATGGCATATCAAGTTGCAGTAAGACTAAGCACCTCCCCATGTATTAAGACTGGGCAAGGTGACCCAATATGAGAAGTAGGGTCACCAAAGCCAGTAAAAGTTGGAGACCACCCCTGTTCCTGCTGTTAGGAGTCCCATAACAGGACCAAGCTACACAGAGTGCAGAGTGCCTAGGTCAGTCTCATGCAGGCTCCCTCACTGTTGGTTCAGTCTCTGCAAGCCCCTATAAACCCAGGTTAGTTGATTGTGTGAGCCTTCCTGTGGTGTCCTTGACCCCTCTGGCTCCTACACACCTTTCTTCTCCTCTGCCAGATTCCCAAACTCCACCTAATGTTTGGCTCTGGGTCTCTGCATCTGCCTCTATCAGTTACTGAATGATGCCTCTCTGATGACAATTTGGACCACAAGAAATTTTATTTGCACTCTTGAAAGATGTATTTGTGCTGTCTCCCCATGAAAGACTCCTTCTGTCACATTCCTCTATATGTGGGTCTTTTGTTTCTTGTTTTGTTTTGTTTTGAGAAAGGGTCCTGGTACTCACTCTGGAGACTAGGCTGGCCTTGAACTCAAAGAGATCTGCCTGCCTCAGTTTCCCGAGTGCTAGAATTAAAGTTGCATACCACCACTGCCCAGCTCTACATGCAGGTCTTAAGCCACCAGGACAGCTCATCACAGAAGCAGAGGTCATGCACATGTTAAATGCTGATTTTTAAATGTTCAACAAGATCCAGAAAAGAACACCAGCCCTGTGTACCTCATCTCAAGTACTGAATAGAGCATATCACCACGCATGCCGAAGAATTGCCTACATTTGTCCTACATTCTCTGCAGTCCATATCCACTGAAAGAAGCTCATTGGCCCACACTCATCAGAACACTTTCGCTCTGGCAGTGCAGGTTCTAGAATGTAACCAATAGATAACTAGGAAAATGGTAGAAGAATTTACACATTAAATGCAGGGTCCCTTTCCATATACTAGTGGCACCTGACTGCATCATTCACATCTGTACCCTCATCCAAGTTACTCCAAGTTGCAGCAAGAGGACCCAAGCATTTTGGAGACCTCAGTACCATGGGATGACAACCAAGGACAGCAGAAGCAGTGGCGTGGAGCCAGTAGGAGCTAGAAATAAGCTTTGTGTGCTGAAGAGGGAGGAACTGGAGAAATCAAGATGATGAGTAGATTCCAGACACAGGTCATTGTGATGTTTATACAGTAAGAGTTTGGTTTTGTGCTGTGGGATGTTCTGTATGGCAAATGTGTTGCTGATTGGTCAATAAATAAAACACTGATTGGCCATTGGCTAGGCAGGAAGTATAGGCGGGACAAGGAGGAGACTAAAGCTGGGAAGTGGAAGGCTGAGTCAGAGAGACACTGCCAGCTGCCATGATGACAAACAGCATGTGAAGATGCCGGTAAGCCACTAGCCATGTGGCAAGGTATAGATTTATAGAAATGGATTAATTTAAGATATAAGAACAGTTAGCAAGAAGCCTGCCATGGCCATACAGTTTGTAACCAATATAAGTCTCTGTGTTTACTTGGTTGGGTCTGAGCGGCTGTGGGACTGGCAGGTGAGAGAGATTTGCCCTGACTGTGGGCCAGGCAGGAAAATTCTAGCTACAGTTTTGCTTTGCTTTAATTGTGACTGTGCTTAGGTTCTTCCCTCTTGAAGTTAAGAAAATAGTTAATTTTGATTTTACAGGAGCCCATACTTGAGAAAATTGGAACTTTTTATGAAATTTTTGGATTTTACGAGAGTTTTGATCCTTAAGAGACTGAATCTTTGAGTGTTTGAATTTTTAAGGACCGTGAGACTTTTTAAATGTGTAAAATGTTTTATGATGCAATGCCAATATTAGTGTGTAATCTTGGGGAAGAACAATAAATCAAAGATTGCAGCTTGATGTGTTTGTGCATCAAGGTGACAAGGGGTTAACTGTATTGGATATTTTTATGTCAATTTGACACAAGCTAGAGTTTTCTGAATGGAGGGAACCTCAACTGAGAGAATGCTTCCATAATATTTGGCTATACAGCATTTTCTTAATCAGTGATTGATGGGGGAGGACTCAGTCCATGATGGGTGGTGCCACCCCCAAGCTGGTGGTCCTGGGTTCTATAAAAAAAAAACAGGTTGAGCAAATTATGAGGAGCAAGCCAGTGATCACCACCTCTCCATGGGCCTTGCATCAACTCCTACCTCTAGATTCCTGCCATGTTTGAGTTCCTTTCCTGACATCCTTTGATTATGAACAGTGATTTGGACACATAATCCAAATAAAACCTTTTCCCCTCTAGCTGCTTAGGTTATGGTGTTTTATGGCAGGAACAGTAACACTATCTAGGACAGTGTTCATGTAGGTAATGCTTCATTTGAAAGAACTCCAGACACAAGGAGCAGCCCTAGAGACAAAGCGCAGTCTGGACATGACATGTCAGCATCTTCATAAAGTCAAAATGAGGATCAGCACTTCCTATTATTTTTTAATGAATAAAATGCTTTATTTGGCTTCTGAGAAAATCACAATTGGCAAACAGCTTCTCTTCTGAGAAAGGGACAGGAGGCAAGAGCTCTTGTGCTTACAATTAGTAGAGATCTTGGTTACTGACTTGACTATGGGGGACAAACAATACAGAAATGGTCATATATCTCATGTAATTGCTATTTTCCCCATTTCTCTTTTTGTTAAAAAATGTTCTTCAATGTAAAATGTTCTGTAATGTAAAATGATCATGTTCTCCCTCCCACAGATCTTCCCTACTCACCTAACTTTATGCTTACTTTCTTGCTCTCACGTTTGTTCCCTCTCTCGAAAAGAAAGAAAAACAAAAAATCAAAAAATGAAAAACACATCAAAACAAAGAGTAACACTCAAAAACAAAACAAAACAAATAAACAAATAATAACCAGTGAGACAAAAACAAAACAAAAAAATGAATGAAACAAAAAGAACTCAGAAAATATCTTTGACTTAAGGCTGTGTTGGTGGATTACTCCTGGACACAGGACTTATACTGGAGTGTGCTAATCTACCCCACCCTACACTGCCCCATGACACTCCATTTGAGAAAGTATTTTTTCCCTTTGTCAGCAGATATCAATTGCACAGAGCTTCTTGGCTTAGGGTGGCATCCATTTTCACTTACATCACTCAGTGCCGGGACCCCCATCTGGCTTGAACCTGCTGCCACAGTCTCTGAGTTCATAACTTACTCCTGTTTTGTCTTGAAGACACTGATCCCTTAGAGTTATCCATCACCCCTGGCTCTTACAATCTTTCTGCCTCTTCTTTTGCATAGATCTCTGAGCCTTGAGGGAAGGGGTTCGATGAAATCATCCTTTTTAGGACTGAGTTTGCTAAAGCCTCTCACTTTCTGCACATTGTCCAGTTGTGGGTCATGTTGCTAACTCCCATTTACTGCAAGAGGAAGCTTCTCCCATGAGGCCTGAGCAGTGTTCTGCTCAACGGGTATAGCAATATGTCATTAGGAGTCATTTTATTGTTATGTTCCTCTAGCACAGTGGTTCTCAACCTTCCTAATGCCGTGACCCTTTAATGCAGTTCCTCATGTTGTGGTGACCCCAAACCACAAAATTATCTCATAGATACTTCATAACTGTAATTTTGCTACCATTGTGCATTGTAATGTAAACATCTCATATGCAGGATATCTGATATGTGACCCCTGTGTCAGGGTGTCGAGTCACAATCTACAGGTTGAGAACTACTGCCGAGCAGAATCATAGTAGCGAGTTTTCCCCTAGGACCATGACTTAAGTTGTCTCAGATTCTTAGCCACTTTAGCAGTGTTAGGTATGGGTACCATCTCATGAAATCCTTAAATCCAATTGTAAAAAGTGATTGGTTAACATTTTTTTGCCACTATTGCACTAGTATACCTGACAGGGAAGTCGCTGTTGCAGACAACAGGCATTATCCCGTAATGTTTGCAGAGGGTGTTTATGTGACCCCCTTGGCCAGTGATTAAACAAGATGTAGCCTATTCCTGACACCGGATATTTTGGTTAGTGACACAAGATGTCTATGAGATCATTGCCTGCCCGATAATATGGTGACTCCATTTACAGTCCTTTCACATATGTGTGTATTTTAGGAAGCTTCTACAATAGTAGGTTTCTATATGGTTTTTCAGTTGTTTTTAAGTGTTAGTTGGGCCACCCAATATTACCTCCTTTACCTTTTCCACCTATAGCCCTCCCTATTTAATTCTCTTATTCTGGTTTCTTCTTCATTTCTCCATGACACTATAGTCTATTCCTCTTTCTTTGGAAGATACCTCTGTCTCTGTTGGTATATTATTAGTACATAACCTCTGTGGCTATTCAGATTGAAGCAAAGATTCTGTAACCTTAAAAGCTAACATCCACATATAATCGGAAACTATACAGTATTTGTCTTCTGGGGTTTGGGTTACATCATTCAGGATGACTGTTTTTCTAGCTCCATCCATTTACCAAAAAATTCTTAATTTCATTTTTCTTTTTCCCCTCTTATTATAATATATCCTGATTACAGTTTCCCCTCCATCTACTGCTCATAGTTCTGCTCCAATGCTCTCTACATTCAGATCCATTGGATCTGCTTAGTCCCCTGGGAATGGATGCAGAGAGTAAGGAAAGGCCATACATAGTAGGTGGTCTGGCACAGAGCTAGGGGATGAGACTGCAAAAGTACCCTTAGGGATCCAATCACATCTTCAGTCGATCCTTATGAGAGTAATATCTAACAAGCTTTTGGGGATGCTTCACAGGCTCTAAATGCCACTCTCTTGAAGAGGGAATTAGTAGGACTAGAAAGTAGGAAAGGAAGGGTGAACACAAATTTCAAAAGCCTTGTTGGCTCCCAAATAGCAAGAGAACACTGTTTGAAACCTTGATACATAAATTCAATACAGCAAAATTATTTTTAATAGAATATTATGGCACATATAAGATAAATGAAAAAAATCAGGATAAAACCTAGTTCATAAGATCTCAACCTTACCAACAATGGCAAGATATCCACAAAATAATTCTCAGAATAATTTCCTCATGAGCATCAGCAGAGAAAGTGATCACCCTTCTGATCCATTTCCAGTATTACTGCTTAGCAACTCCTCTGTACTTGGATGTTTCAAGGACAAATGGCTGCTACTCACAACACTGTCCTGCTGACTGGTGACCTTCCAAACCCCACAATGAGCATCCTACACCTCCAGGGAGTTTTCACTTCTCAGCAAGACCCTGACCCCTACCCTTAGCCCAGGTTCTTCACCATGCAGCCTCAGTTCACTCACAGAGGGGAGCTCTTTCACTGCTTCAGGCCTTTGGGTCCTAGGGGCCTCCTCTGGCCCCACCCCAATGCTTGGGCCTCAAGTTATAGCTCAGCTATAACTAAGCCTAATGTAGGCCCTTCCTCTAACCCTATTCAGTTTTCCACTTTACCCCCTAACCCGTCCCTCCCACTCGGTCTCAGGCCGCCTTCCACACAGCTCTAGCTGTCACGTTGCCCTGGACCTGCTCTGCACAGTCTCCCCACATACTTGCTGCCAGCCTAGACCACAGCTGGATCTAATAGGACACTGCACCCAGTTTCCTGTCGTACCTCTCCCCTCAACCCCGGGTTCTCAACCTTTTAGTGTAACATCTCATATTGAGATTCTAGCCAGCTGACTTAAAAACACACAGCAAAAGACAAATAACAGGTTAAAATTAAAGCAATATGACAAGCATTGGTAGACTACCACCACACCAGATCACTAATGCCATACCTGTGCTCTCTAAGGAGAGTAATTTGAATGACATCCAAGATACAGAACTCAAAATACAATTTGAAGCCTGTTCAATGAAATCAAAGCACATAAACAGGAGATAATCACCTGGACAAAAAAAAATGACAGGAACACACTCAGGGAAGGCCAAGAAAACACAAGCAAATGAAGGATGTAAACATTGCATTATATGGAGAAAGAAAACTCAGGAAATTTCAACTTGATATGAACTGAGAAAGACCAGATTAAGTGAAATAATAACTCATGGGAAAGCCTGTGCTCCAGGATGGAGAAGGGAGAAGACTAACATCAGGGCTTGAAGACAAAGCAAAAAAAAAAAAAAAAAAAAAAAACAAAAAAACAAACTGGATCACTCAACCAAAGAAATAATAGATGAAAAAAAGTGAACAAATGTCTAGCTGCATTCTAGCAGAAATATTAAAAGACAAAAGTGAAACTGAAGCCTGGAATGATGCAGCGAGGCAGGTCTTTAATGTCAGCACCCAGGAGGGACAGGCAGGAAGATCTATGTGAGGTGGAAGCTGGCCTGGTCCACTTATCATGTTACAAGCCAGACAGGACTACATAGTGAGACTGCCTCAGAAATAAACAAGAAATTCAAGGTCTATTTTATACATTGATAAATTCTTCTAACGTATGACCTTGGGTCAAATGGTGGCATGAATATTAGGAGGCTGATTATCATGGTTTCAATGAGAATGTCCCTCCATACACATGTATTTGAACTCTAAATCCTCAGTTGTTCAAAAATATTTTGGAAAATATAGTTGCTGAAATATTATTAAATAAAGTATGTCACTGGGGATAGGCTCTGAGAAAAAAAATAGTCTCCAAGCCACCTTAGTTCTTTTTCTCTCTCCTTAGTAACTGTGGTTAAGGATGTGATCTCTCAGCCTTCCATTCCATCAACATGGCTGCTTCCTCTCAGGCCTCCCTGCCATGATGAACTCTTACCCCTCTGGAAGCATTAGCCAAAGCAAGCTGTTTCTTATGTCCATTATCATGGTAATGATGCTTTATGAAAGCAACAGATGAGTAATTCTTACAGCAAAGCATTTTCTGCTTGGATTTAAGGCTCCCTTCAGAGAGAGATTCCCATCAGGTTCTGAAACCTGATGAGGAACACACAGTGTGGTAGATGGTGGGCACCATAGGGGACACACTAAAAAGTCCCAATGGCAAACTTCTTGATAAATACGTGCTTACATTGAAAGTGAAGTGACAGACCCAGCTTTCCTTGGTGAATCTTGTAATCAGTGCACAGACATTAGTACATAAAACCATTATGGGCCAAAATGAGACAGTAAATGATGCCAGAGAGCTCTATTCTAAGTGGAACATCTATATCACCTCGCTCAAGGCTCAAGAAATTGTGATGACTAGATCAATCTGAGGCTTTTCTTGAGGCCCCAGTGTACGGAGAAAGAATGCAATTCCTCCTCTAAAACCTGGAAAACGCTTGGCAAGGCTAGAATGGTCTGAGGCAAAGAACTTGGGGAGTTATGTCTTCTGAGCCTGAAAACCCAACTTTTTCCAGCATAGGGGTTTGGGGTTATCTATCACAAGGCTGTTATGTACTTGGTCTCTGATGCTCTTGACTCCTCCCAAGCACAGATATGTAGCTGGAGAATTTTTCTCCAGCTCCCACCACCAAGTCCCGCCAGTCCCAGAGCCCACTTATAAAACAAACACACAGACTCTTACATTATTTAAACTGCTTGGCCATTAGCTCAGGCCTATCATTGTCTAGCTCTCACTCTTATATTCAGCCCATTTCTATTAATCTTTACTTTGCCACGTGGCTCGTGGCTTACCGGTACTTTACATCTTCCTTGTCTTGGCGGTGGCTCCAGCCGGTCTCCCTTTCCTTCCTCCTTCCTCAATTCTCCTCTCTCCTTGTCCCGCCTATACTTCCTGCCTGATCACTGGCCAATCAGTGCTTTATTTATATCGAGCGATATCCACAGCACAGATAGAAAAATTTTTCACATGTTTAATGCATATGCTACCATTTTGCTGAATAACCATTCCTGATTTCCTGTTTACAAGAAACAAAGTGATACAAGAGACGCCTAATACTCAGGGCACCCATTACAGCTGGTCAGCGGGCAGCACTCATGACAGGCAGCACCTATCTTCTTGTGTTTCCCACTCACTTAATCTGAAACCAATCTTCTGACTAGAATCTCCATGCTACACAACCTTAGTCATGAATTCCCAACCTAATGTGCACTGAGATTCAGTCTCTGCCTAGTCAGTGTCATACTCAAGGTCCTCAATAGTAATAAATCCTGCCGACAATGCAACAAAAAGAACACAGAGACACAGTGGTGGTGGGAATCTAACTTACTGCAGCCACCATGCAAGTAAGTGTGCAACTTCTTCAACAAACAATCCAACAAAAAATTCACATACGATTCAAATATATCATAATTTGGTTTTGTATGAAATAACTAATTATAGTACAATACATTCTTGCAATAATGAATAATTAATCGCTGATCAACATGCACACTGAACAGCAACAGAAAATGGAAAACAGAAAAATACATATATGACATTGAACACTGACACATGGCTACCATGTTCTCATTCAATCATGAGAAGACAGTGAGAGGTTTCTGTGCCCTAAAGATTCTAAGCAAGTTGTTTCAAGAGGAATGAACAATTTCTGCAAAACAAATAAAGTAATGCTAAAAAGGTATCAAATACAGAAAAAGCTACAAGAGTTCAAAACCCTCAAAAGATTCAACCAAGAGTTTTCAAAACCAATTAAAAGTATTGAAATAACAAGCAGTGAGTAACAGTTTAAAGACAGACAAAAGGAGATGTCAGTGGGAAGACAATATAGACAGAGCTTAATACTCTGCAGAGATACTAAACAATTCTTCCCAACATCTTGCTGGCATTATACTAGGAAATGGAAAAAGTGACCAGAAAGAAAATATAATCTAACGAAATTACCAAAACCTTCAAAGTTAGGAGATCAGGAAACAAACTTATAGGGAAGAATTATCCTAATTTTACATTGTGCTAAAATCAGAGTCATGAAATTCACGTAATAGTGATATGAATACATAAGTGATAGAAATGGAACTGGATGTCATTCTTCACAAACACAACCAAATAAATTATACCTTTCCTGGTATTAAGTCTTACCTAGGAAGCCAGTAACATACATAATAGAATAATCTTGAGATTATTGATAGTAGAATATTCCACAATCATTTCTAGAGAAACAATGTGGCAAATCCAACCTCATTTTCCATTTGTACATTTATTTTTCAAATGTCATAGTTTGTATGTTAGCTTATGGGTATGGATGCCTTGCTGCATGTACATATATCCTCTGTGTTTGTGCCTGGTGCCCATTGAGATTGGAAGAAACATCAGGTCTCCAGACCTGAAGTTATCTATGCTTGTCAGCCACCATGTGGGTGCTGGGAACTGAACCCATGTCCTCAAGATCAGTAAATACTGTTAACTACTGAGCCATCTCTTCAGATCCCCTCTCCATTCCATTTCACCTAACACTTGTACTCCTCACTAGTCTGGCCTCAGTTCCTCCAAAACTCATCATACATTTCTCTCCACCTTCCAGGCCTCTTTGTTCACTTTCACAGCTATGCAGGTTTGGCTTATCAGTGAATGCAGCCAATGAGAAAGAGATTCTTAGGAAAGCACCTAGATTTCTAACACAGTACTGTGCTCAGTAGATGAAGAGAAAGCAAAATAGAGAACTTCCATGTGATGTCACAATACTGAAGATATTCAGGGAGAATTTTCAGTTCGTGTAATTTGAGTCTCACCACTTCTAATAGCAGATCACCCAAAACTCAAGGGTGGGGATGGAACTGAGTGATTGGGATGACAATATTTTACATTGCTGAGCTTCTGAATTTATCGTGGAACAAAAATGAGAGAAGTCTTAAACCTGCCAATAAGACGTATATGAAGAAAAGATAAAATATCACAAATTGTTCTTTTTTTCCTCTGAGAATTTCTTTCCATTGTGAGATGTGGGACTCATTCAAACAGATCTCTGAGACTTGGAAGTGATACTGTAAGAAAACTATTCTCACCCACAGAAACCAGAATTCTGCAGTATCCAATCTCTGTACAGTTCCCTGTGCGAGGTCTAGGCATTGGCATTCCTTCTGATAGAAGTACAAAGCTGTAAAACTGAATGTCATCAAATCCTGAAATTAAAACAGTGAGCGTTTGAGTCAACTGTGCTGGTACACTGCTTTAATCCTATCATTAAGGAGGCAGAGGTAGGCAAGGCCATGTAAGGCCAGAGTTGGTCTACACGGTGAGTTCTGGACAAGATAGGGCTAGAGTGATAGATTTCAGAGTGATATATTTAATGACTAAGACAAAACCAGGCAAAACAGTATCAAGCCACTTTGTCCATGCATACATGGGAAGATTGCTTTTTGTTGGACCAAAAGACAATTAGAGCATTTTTCTCATACATTATTTAAAAGATGCTTTCCAATTTTGTCCTAATCTATAGTGCATTTTATGACTGTAAAAATAGCATGCCCTGTTATTCACCCACAGCATACATACTGCACTTTTCCACACTGTAAGGTTTGACATTAAGAATGCATCATATGATTTCTTAATGAAGACACATTTTAAAATTTTTTTATTTAATATTTTTTCCTTTTACATACCAACCCCTGTGCCCCCTCCCTCCCCTATCTCACACCCATCCCCTCCTCATACTGGGTAAGGCCTCCCTAGGGTAGTCAACACAGGCTGACATATCAAATTGGGGCAGGACCAAGCCCCTGCTCCCTGCATCATGGCTGAGTAAGGCATTGCACCATAGGGAATGGGCTTTAAAAAGGCAGTTTGTGTACCTGGGATGAGTCCTGGTTCCATTGCCTTACAAAAACATCAAGCCATGCAACTGTCACCCACATTCAGAGGGCCTAGTGCAGTCCCAAGCAGGTTCTCCAGCTGTCAGTCCATGAGCTCCCATTAGCTTGGGTCAGCTATTGCTGTGGTTTATGAAGACACATTTTTGAGTGCTATTTTTACATGCTACAGTGCATATGTCTCAGAAAGTTAATGAGTAAAAATTTGGTTAGTAAATGTTAATGTTTTCAACCATTATTGTGGGGCTAGGTAAAGTATATTTTCATTTTCAATCAAGTCTGCACTGATTCCTCATGGGACTAATTTTTAAACAGCTCTTGGGATACTAGGCCCAGGAACAAATTCTACTCTCTTGAATAGGCAAGCGGTAGAATGGGGAATTAGAAGGCATGGATGAATTTAAATTCCAGGAGCTTTGTAATTGCTACAATAGCATGATAAACCTGTTTGCAAACAAGAGATAATACCAATCTTCTACCAGATTATTCTTCTGTAACCATGCTGGCAACCATAATATAAATGAAAAGAACCCTGATTAGCCCCAGTTCATATGATCTAAATTTTACAGACATGGGTAGATATCCAGAACAATATTTGAGAAACAGTATCCTCCTGCACAACAGCAGAAAAACTAGTCAAACCCCTGGTAAGGTTTGTTATCAGGGGGCCTATAGAGAGCCTGCTTTAAGGCCACCTCCAGAATAATGCATGAAAATCCACAAAGGGGTGAGGGTTAGACTTTTTCTATCTGAGGATAATTAGGACAAATTTTTAATCTATCTATGACTGGTGAAATAAGGAAACACACGTGCTTTCTGATGGTAACCTTATCTTTTACTTCTTCAAATGGTCTCTGACTCTTTCTGTCTCCACATTGCTACATATCTCCACACTGCTACATTCTGTACATCCAGCTACATATCTATCTTTACATACATATGGCCACACATCTCGATACACAGTTACATCTGTTTACACATGTCTACACATCTTTCTTCTACATACATTTCTCTCCTACATCTTTTTATATAGCTTCATCTTCCTTGCCTCCACAGTTACAAATCTCCACAGAGCCACAGCTAAACATCTCATTTACATAGTTCTCTCACCACACAGCACTTTACACAGTTTCTATGCATAGCTCCTCTATGTATCAGCAGCTCTTTCACACAGCTCTCTCTCACACATACTTCTAGATTATTCACTCACTCTATATTCACTCTTTCACCCACTCACTCCCGCACACTTCTCTCATGCTTCTTCTTCATCTCTCACTCAGCACCCACTTCACTCACATTCTGCAGCAGCTCTCACATAGCTCCACACAGCCATCTCTCTCCATACTGCTGCTCTCTCTCAGCCAAACTCTGGACAATTATGTGTTACATTTTCTGGGCCCTACCAATACTCAAAACACAAGATAAGTCACATAGTTTCTCTTAGGCTAGTAATGTCACATTGACCGTGCACATAGCTCTAAGCTGGTAAGGGGTCCCAGACATTAAACAATTGACTGAAACTTGAGCAGTCAGGGTACATGCAGAAAGGGAGCTACTGTAAGGACTACTTGATTTAGCAATAAACAACACCTGCAAATTAGTCTTTGCATATTCTCTGTAGGGGCAGCTTAGTCTGTTTTTGACTTGTTCTAAGGTCTTTGCAAAATGTGTAAAGGCTGTCTTTGAGACTGAGAATACTGTTACTTTCCTGTCAGTAAAGAAGAATATTCTGGTATTATTTCTATACATCAGAATTATACAGCTTAAACAGAAATCATAACCTGACCATCCTCAACTGTAAGTACGCCCCAAGATGTAAAAACACACTACCAAAGAACTGTGGAAAGCACCCCACAGATGTTCTTATTAGGGAGGCATAACAGTGGCACCCAAGAAAGTTACAGACAGAAAACAACCAGTTTCCACAGTCAGTGACCTCATGGCTTTGCCCGGTGGGTCTCCCCATGAGGGAGCTATCCACCTGGTGGGTCGACTTGTCAAACACTAGTTGTCACTTGCTGTATACTCCCATAGCTCTCAGCAGTTTGTGATGTCTGTTTCCCAGCCCTGCAGCTCCACTGGGCTTCAGTTTCCCCCACTACACTGCTGACTAGTAATTCTCCCAGATGCCTAAGGGTGTCCTGCAGCTGAAGGAGTTTTCCTGTCTGTACAAGATATGGAGATGACATCTGTGTCTTCTATTTGGTTCTGAACAATGTAGCTCCTAGAGGTCCCTCTGGTGAGGCTGAGTTTTCCAGACCATCATGCCATGGTTGAGGTAACATGGCTCCTATAATGCAGATTTCACCATGCACTTGCACAAATACTCAATTTTCCAAGCCCACATAACCTCTGCTTCATTTTCCCGTCACTCATCGGATCACATGATTGTCCCAGCCCACTGATACCCATCTGTCCCACTCTGTCCAGGCTACCTTTGACACGGCTCCAGTTGGCAGGCTGCCTTGGACCTGTTCTACTCAGTGCCGATGACAATTTTAAGAGCCATGCCATATTGCCTGTCTGAGTTAAGTTTCTGTTGTCCAGAATTGAGCCACTAACCAGAAACTTTTGACATGCCTGAACAAGTCCTGTGTTATTAGAAAATAACTCAACATTTCCTTATCTTTCTGCTACAGTGACCATTAGTAACAATGTTTTGTGGTTAGGTTGCTTGGTTGGGTTGCTTGGCAACTCAACAGTCCCCTGATCTTTTCCCAAAGAAAGTTTCCTGGTCTGCTTACTATAAAACCCACCTGAGAAAAATAAAATTTTGCAGCTTAATCAGAATACTGTCTTGCTGTCAATTCTTTGTGTCTCTTGTCCCATCATTCGCCATTCCCCCTTCTAGGGTCTCTGCTGAAGGTCCCGCTGGCCGGGACAACTCAGTCTCCCCACATGTTGCTGCTATCATTCACAAGAACTGAGGTTATAAATAAGTATAGAATGAAGAAAATAATATTGTGTGGGGAGTATAAGGTGAGATATCTTCATTGTGTGCAAGTTCACAAATTTACCACTGGAAATCTGAGATGAATTAGGTAGGATAATCATCTAATGTCACTAAGCCGAGAGGCCTCAATCTATGGAATGCTTAAAATTGGCATCCAAGGTCCAGCTGGTTGCATTCTCCAAATTGCCAAGGACCAGGCCAGAAGCCTAAGTTTCTATTGTATCCTGTTTCAGACTAATCAGCCCCGACAGAGCAGCAATTAATACAAATTATTACATGGTCATTTGCCAATAGGAGACTGAATTTACTCAAGATTGTACAATCCATCTGAGGTCATGTTTCAACAAACTCCAATACTGAGAACACCAAAATGTTCTTAAACAATATTTCCCCATTAGTTGAAAATAAATATCCTTTTGTACTGAAACCCATGAAACACTTATGCAATGGTATGGTTTTGTTCATTGAAACATGAAGTCTAAAAATTCTGAGTCTTGACGTTTTTAGTATCAATATTCTAATATAATACTTGGGAATTGAACTAAATACTTCATCTTTTTTCAGTACTTCAGAATGATCTTCCAGCACACCCTTGGGGATTTCTTTTTTTGTTGTTGTTTTTGTTTTTGTTTTGTTTTGTTTTTTCGAGAAAAGGTTTCTCTGTGTAGCTTTGCACCTTTCCTGGAACTCACTCAGTAGCCCAGGCTGGCCTCGAACTTACAGAGATCTGCCTGGCTCTGTCTCCCGAGTGCTGGGATTAAAGGTGTGCGCCACCACTGCCCAGCTTTTTTTGGGGGGTATTTCTAAGCTGTATATGAGTATGTGCATCTTCTCTTACTCATAGGTCATCTCTTCAATGCTACACAGTCTCTTGATATTTGTATGGATGAGCTCACATGAAATTAAGCTGACTATAAGTCTTTATTAAGGCATTTCTTTGAGTTTTATTTCATGCTGAATTTTCTGATATGTCTACACTATTAACATTGTGTAAAGGATTTAACAAAAGGCATTTGATTCATTTACTGAGGCTTATAGAATGGTACAACAGGATACAAGGATAGCCCAATGGTATTCAGTATTTACCCATGGACAACAGTCTTCTGAGAGTCATTGGAGTTTGACTGAATCATGGAGTCTAAACATGACTTCAGATTCATGCATGGAAACAGCTCAGTTTGGATGATGTCTGTCAATAACACAAGCTTGTACCTGTATTTTCATCTGTCCCACTGCAGACCTCCCACTCTCCTCCTTGAATGCAAAGAAGAGAGTGACCTTCTTTCTTAGGCTCCCCAAGCCTCTACATTCTGTCTGTGTTGAGCCCTTTCAGTGGGACAATGTACTACTACAGTAGTAAGCATAGAGCAGTGAGCAAAACAATCTTCCCTACTTTAGTTGACTCAAACGCTTTTGTTCTAACATTGATTTTCTGGTGTAAAAGTTTGGAGGAACAATTAATGGGTTCAACACATGTGGTATGAGAGATTTTTCCTGGAGAGACATGACATTCATATGCACCCACCTAGTCAAAAATGGGAACTGAAAACAGAACCAAGTATGCTTGCCACTGAAATCCATGTTGTTGAACCAATGGGCTTTACTGGGGTTACTCACATAAATATGGAACTGGAGCTGCTTACAAAAGCAAAAGTTACATAAAGACAGTTGTCATCATGAAACTCCAAGTCAGCATGAAATACAGTTTTTGAACTGTGGATACTCACAGCATACTACACACTGTAGGTATACCTACATGTTAAAGAGGACTGTATCTTACTGGCTTAATTTGTCAAAGCCTCTTCTAAGCAGCAAGAATGGTATAAATTTCTTCCATGGGATTAAGCATAGTGAATCCTGTCAGTTTCAGGAACTTCTTGAAGCTTTTTTTAAATGGCTTATTTCTTGTCCTAATCAGCTTCCCCACAGGATGGAATGCTTCAGTCTCCAGAAAACTGCTACCCAACAGCACATTTTTAGACTTCTCCATTTTGTCTTCATTATGAAGTATTTGAGGTTGAAAAAGTAAAATGTTTTAACAAAAATTTTCCTACAATGTCACAGTTCCAGAATTTTTCCTCAGTATAAAGTCTTGAATTTTTCTAAGATTTGAGCATTACTTAAAGGCTTTCACAAGTTTCTCATGTTCATGATTCTCTAGGGTGGAGCTTGCAGTGACCCATAATGACAGAGCTTGGATAAAAAGCATAGGCTTTATACATTATTTAATATGAAAACTTTGGTCTCCAGTTTGAATTTTCTTATGTTTTCTTAGACCTGAGAGGTTGGCAAAGACTTTGCTCTATCCACTGCTTTTATAAGGTTCTCTCCTGTATGAATTCTTTGATGAGTTCTAAGCCTGGCTTCCTGGATAAAGGATTAGTCACATTCAGCGCATTGGTAAGGTTTCTTCCAGTATGAATTTTCTCATGTTTTCTAAGAACTGAGCCAATGGAAAAGGATTTCTCACATCTACTACATTTGTAAGGTTTCTCTCCTGTATGAATTCTCTGATGAGTTATAAGATTGCCTTTCTGGATAAAGCATTTGTCACATTCACTACAGTTGTAAGGTTTCTCTCCTGTATGAATTTTCTGATGTATTCTAAGCTTGGCTTTCTGGATAAAATATTTGTCACATTCACTACATTTGTAAGGTTTCTCTCCTGTATGAATTTTCTGATGTGTTCTAAGATATGACCCAGTATTAAAGGATTTCCCACATTCACTACATTTATAAGGTTTCTCCCCTGTATGAATTCTCTGGTGTCTTCTAAGGTTGGCTTTCTGGACAAAATATTTCTCACATTCACTGCATTTGTAAGGTTTCTCTCCAGTATGAATTTTCTGATGTCTTCTAAGACCTGAGCAAGTGGAAAAGGATTTGTCACATTCACTACATTTGTAAGGTTTCTCTCCTGTATGGGTTTTCTGATGAGTTCTAAGATCAGCTTTCCAGATAAAGCATTTGTCACATTCACTGCATTTGTGAGGTTTCTCTCCAGTATGAATTTTCTGATGATTTCTAAGATCTGAGACAATGGTAAAGAATTTCCCACATTCGCTACATTTGTAAGGTTTCTCTCCAGTATGAATTGTCTGATGTCTTCTAAGACCTGAGCCAACAGTGAAAGATTTCTCACATTCAGTACATTTGTAAGGTTTCTCTCCTGTATGAATTGCCTGATGTGTTCTAAGGTTGACTTTCTGGATAAAGGATTTGTCACATTCATTGCACTTATAAGGTTTCTCTCCAGTATGAATCCTTTGATGGAGTCTAAGAGATGTTCGAAAGGTAAAGGATTTCTCACATTCACTACATTTGTAAATTTTCTCTCCTGTATGAATTCTCTGGTGTTTTCTAAGACCTGAGGAGGTAGAAAGGAATTTGCCACAGTCATTACATTTGTAAAGTTTCTCTCCACTGTGGGTTCTGTAATGGTATTCAAGGTGTGACAATTTATAGAATGCCTTACTACACTGTTTACATTTATAAGGCCTCCCTCTTCCACGAATTTTCTCATGTTTTCTAAGACCTGAGGAACAGATAAAGGATTTTCTACAATTTTTACATTTGTAAGTCTCCTCTCCAGTGTGGATTCCATAGTGTCTTTTAAAACCTGATGAATGATAAAAGCACTTGCCACATTCTGTACATTTATAGGTTTTCTTTCCATAATGGATTTTGTGGTGTACTTTCTGGTGTGACAAATGTAGAAAGGATTTATTACACTCTATAAATTTATAGAGTTTCTCTCCAGGATGAGTTCTCTGATGTCTACTGAGGATTAAATAGGTCCTGAAGCATTTTCCACATTTCCTGCATTGGTATGGTTTCTTTCCATTATGGATTTGTTTCAATGTGAGTTCATGTTTAACGTCCAGAATTTCATCATATTCTGTATTTTTGGGTTCTTTCTTTCCAGTGTGGATTCTTTGATACTGGCTAATGGTGGAACACAAATTTAAACACTCCCCATAATCTTTACATTTGTATTGTTGTTCTACAGTGTTCCCACTTCCATGTCTCTTCAGGTTTGATGACTCAACAGAGTTATACCTGTGGTTACCACTTCTGAAATTCTGGCAGTTTTCTGTGGTATCACTTGTTTTATAAGGAATACATTGGGAGGATTCATGAATCATTTTGTCAGACCATTTGTGAGACTTCTCTTGGATATACACATGCTGGTGGACAATATGCTTTGAGCCTTGATCCAAGACCTTCTCATATTTACATATGCAATGGTTCTCTGGAAAATTAGCATAATTAGGAATAATAAAGATTGATGCTTGATTAAACAGATCCAATAACTGATACATCCTTAAGTTCTCTAAGAAAAATAAATTAGCAATTCTTAGGGACAGAACTCTTACCAGAGGCCTTTTGTATTTCACTATCATTAAATGGATGCTCAGAAGAACCACCACTCTGATCTCTATCAAACCACAAGGACCAATAATAGCCTTCTCATACTTACCTAATCTTCATACTTTGCAGAAGGTTGAACAAATGAGGGATGGAGCAATAATGTACTTTGAGAAAAGAGCTCTCTTAACAAT
Organism: Peromyscus californicus insignis; assembly: GCF_007827085.1. Lineage (NCBI taxonomy): Eukaryota > Metazoa > Chordata > Mammalia > Rodentia > Cricetidae > Peromyscus > Peromyscus californicus. Next base: position 190,437,284 of record NW_026294562.1, read on the forward strand.
CATATGGAAAATGCTTCTCTTTTTTTCTTATTTGTATTTTTGAGAGAATCATACCGTGTAGCCTTCACTGCCTAGGAACGTACTATGTAACATAGGCTGGCCTAGAACTCACCAGATCCACTTGCTTCAGCCTCCCTAGAGATAGGATTAAAATCATGCTGTGCCAGGACTAAAGACCATATCTCAAAAAATAAAAAATAAACAACAATATGCACACCACCAACAGCTCTTTCTCTATTTTAAAATCTCTTCATTCTTTTGAAATCTGAAATAGGTGACTAGCTTAATCCAAGAGTAAAAATCAAATTATCCAACAACTAAGTGCACTGAAATGCATTTCCTTACTTTGAATATTCAATTTCTTTGAACTCAAAGTTAGGATTAAAAATTAGTTGAGAGGACTGGAGAGATCATACAGTATGTAGCACTGGTTGTTCGTGAAGAGAACATTGAAAATGTAAAGTTATGGTTATGGTTATAGTTATCAGAATTTCCCTTATTTCTGGTAGCCTCTAGACAGATCAGAGAGTTTTACATACCTACAAAGTAGGCAAATACAAAGGAGGAGTCAGGAATTCTACAAGAAAAGCATTCTTACCTACAAAAACTAGATTGCTGTAATTCTCCCACATTACGTCTGTGTACAGAGCCCTTTGAGAAGAATCTAGACATTCCCACTCCTCCTGGGAGAAGACCACAGCCACATTCCTGAATGTCAACAGACCCTGTAAAGGAAAATTACTCAGTTACCATGTGCTGCTGGATAAAATGCTTTCCTAAATAAAAGAGACCTAAGGAATTAAAGACATTTTCATGATACAGATGAGGCGTGACATTATTCAAAGACAAAAGTTTTCTAATAATACTGCAGAGATGGTTCAGAAGTTAAGAACACTGGTGCCTCTTCTGGAGGACCCCAGTTTGGTTCCCAGAACCCACACAGCACGGCATAATAGATTATAACTCCAGTTCCATCAGATCTAATGCTGTCTTCTGAACTCTACAGGAAGTACACATATTACTTATGTAAACATTCAGGCAAATATATCCATACACATAAAGTAAAAAAATAATTTTAATAAAAGATAAATTCTAGAATATTCATAATCTATATTGCATTTTCTTTCTTTTATTTATTAAGAAATTTTTTATTCATTTTACATACCAACCACATATCCCCCTCTCTTTCCTCCTCCTGACCCCCAGCCTCCCCCCACTCAAATCACCCCCATTCTCTATTCTGACAAGGTAAGGCCTCCCATGGGTAGTCAGCAGAGCCTGGTACATTCAGTTGAGGCAGGTCCAAGGCTCTCCCCCTGCATCAAGGCTGTGCAAGGTGTCCTACCATAGGTAGGATAGATCCTGATCCTACTGCCAGGGGGCCCCTTAAGCAGATCAAGCTACACAACTGTCTGCCATATGCAGAGGGCCTAGTCCAGTCCCATGGAGACTCCACAGCTGTTGGTCTAAAGTTCATGAGTTCCCACTTATGGTGATATTTTATTTGTATTAAAATGTTATTTGTATGTTAATAAATAAAGTTGCCCGGGGGTCAGAGCTATTAGCAAGCCATAGGAAACCAGGGCAGTGGTAGCGTATGCTTGTAATTCCAGCACTTGGTAGGCAGAGCTGGGTAAGTCTCTGTGTGTTCAGGGATACAGCCATTATTGGATACACATGCCTTTAATCTTAATACCAATCATGGAAAACCTGGAGGCCTATACAGGCAGGCTGTGAGGAGGCGGTCATGTGGTTGGGTTTACAACCAATGAGAAGGCAGGACAGGAACTCTATATAAAGACTTTAACACAGGGGTAGCTCTGGTTCGGAGAGGTAGGACCACCGCAGGAGGAAGGGTAAGGTTTTAGCTCTTAGCTCTGACCTCTTGGCTTTCTTCTTTGCATTGGTTCTGTGTTTCTTATTTAATAAGAAGGTTGGATACATCTACACCCACTAGCTTGGTTTGATCATAAAAATACATAGCTTCAGGGCAAGGAAACATACAGGGTTGGGGGGAGCCTTCCTCTGCCCAAAGAAGAGAGCAAAGTAATTAAGAGGAACACTCATTTACTCTTGAAAATTGATGGCTTATTCACAGAACTGAGTCAATAACTCTAGAAAATTCTTACTAATATATTCCACATAATGCAATATAGAGGTCAGGACAGGACTGCTTACACCTTGGCTGAAAACTAAAACAAAAGACAAAGAGAAAATACTGATCTGTCTATTGAGAACTTCACACTGAGTTTATTTTGTTATCAGAATCCTTAGACAGACAGATTTCAGGTGTCAACACATCCATCATCACTGTGTGATATCAGACAGCAAAGAAATAATCCACTGTACTGCAATCTAAATCTCCTCTCAGAAACATCAGTTTTATAGCAAGAGCAAACCACATACTCCTTCCATCATCTGTACTCTCTAAAGTACTGAAATAGTTACTACTAGGATTCAAGACTCTGAGTCTCTTCTATTTCTACTTTTCCATAAATAGCCCAGTGATGTAAACCAAAAGTCATGTGTTTCCATGACCACTTTCATAATATGGTCTGGAAACCTTATCATCCCTGAAATGAAACCTATGTGGCACATGAGACCTTCATTCCTCACTAAAAGACCCAAGTCCATCCTCTGTAGGAACTGGGCATCAATATATTTCTTTGATCATCATTCACAATGGAATCTTTCAGAATTGCAGGTCTTAAATGAATGGAAAATATATTTCCTCACAGTAATAAAACAGAACAAGGCTGAGCTTTGTAGGAGAAAAATTTAAAAGGTTTAATGTTAATTATCAGAAGGAAAAAAAGAAAAAAATGATAGGAAATAAACACTTTAGAGAGCTTTACCAGAGGCAGGGAATTAAAGGCTTGCATGGTTTTGATTTTAAAAAAATTTCCAAAGAAATGTGGACATGACACTGACCTGGGGAACATTTATTGGAGAAGCATCCATTTTCCCTGTTGCTCTTCTCTGAGTTTCTGTCTTAGGAACAAAGACTGGAACTCTTCTTGACATTTCACATCAAGGTGTCAAAAAATGAAAAGCTAAAATTAATACAACCCTGTTACAGACAATGCTAAACTATATAACAAAACCCCCAAATGAAAATGATGCCAGAGGTATTGTCAACATTTCTATAGAGAGGAGAGCATGTGAAGACATATTTATAGTGATGAAAAAAAAACTATGAACACTATCATTGCACCCAGAAATGTAAGCTCTTAAAATTCTTGAAGAAGGACGTGCATTTGAAGGAAGTTATGAAATAACAAAGGCCATGCACTCAAGCAGCACTAAAGATCATAATTGGAGGTAAATTATACATATAAAAATCTGAGAAAATTATCCACGATAACACAGGTAATAAGAACATTTTACATAAAGAATAGAAGAACAGAGGAGAGCTGGGGGTGAGATACCATACCCAACTCACAAAAACAACAATCCACTATTTTTAACTGGAGGGAAGAAAAATACTATCAGTAATTTTACCAAACAGAATATTTTTTAAAACGTCATTATCAGAAATAAAAGCCCTGTGAGATGAAAATCTCAAAAGAAATGGAAACGTCTAAGACAAAGTCCAACAAGATTCTGTGATGAACTCCTAAAGGAACTAGGAAGAAAGGAAACACAGCCGAACACAGTAAAGGGCACATGTGCCACACAGAGGCGAACCATACGGTGCCGAGATATAATGAACAGCATTTGCAGGAAAACTAGAAGGAGAGGAAGATGCATGTGTTCTCCAGTCCGATTTAATCCAGAGGCATAAGAGTGAGCTAGAGAAATCTGAATAAAACAAAGGATAAAGAGGAGATACAGGTAGGAAAGAAAGGCACCAAACTCCTCTTTAATGATGATAAAGTCACACACAAAACTCTTCACAGACGCCATGGGAAACTCTAAGACTTGACAAGTGTTTTAGTTATTATTGAAAAATACAAAACTAACACACAAGATGACTAGTTTCCTACAAATCTATGACAATTTGAGAAGTAAATTAGGAATTTGACCCATTCAGGTTGCTTAAGAAAGATCTAGGAATAAGCCAAAATAATGATGACTTTACTTCTATAAGGGAATTTTGAAGGCACTCAGGGAAAAAAATGAAAAAATAAAAGTATACAAGGAAATGGACGGACAGACACTCTGACTGACAAAGGACTGGTATAAATGATTATGTTACTAACAGCCATCAGCAGAATCGATGCAAGTCCCAGCAGCAAAATACTGACATTTTCCCCAAAAGTACATATGGAAACAGTCACATGGTCACAGGACAATCACAAATATCAAAGAGAGAAGTGCAGTTCTTAGAAAAGATAAAAGTTTTCTTTGAACATAAATTAGGGTTTCAGGAAACTCAGCCTCTTGCCCAATGGCTGGCAACCATAAGTGAGAGAATGGAATTAACATGGGTTCTTCTCACTGCTTTGCAAGAATGCACTTTGTACAATTATTGAAATGTTTGTTAAGATCCAGAAAAGCAATATATTCAGAGCTACAGCTCTGCAATTTTGTATGCACAGGAACTAATGTAAAGAGAGCCCCTAAAAAGGGGAGATAAAATCCCTGCCAATTATTGAAAATAAATAAATAAATAAATGAATGAATGAATGAAAAATAAATAAATAAATGAGAGAAAAAAATTTCTGCCTGACACATCTTGGTAGGGCTGGCCAAATGGATTCTACGACTACTCATCCTACTCATCCTCCAGGCCAGCTACACTGAGTGGAACTCAAAGCCCTCCAGCCCTACTGTCTTTTCCAGGGCTGGGGTCTGGCCTCGTTTAGAACAAAGAAAGGCATCTGAGGCAATACATCAATTCCAAGGAACGATGAGCGGGGCTCTGCTGCTGCAGCATGAGCTAGCTTGGCTGCCCCAGAACTTAGTTTTTTGGCATTTGTTTTTCCCTCACATCAGAAATAACTCAATTTAGATTGATTAATGGTCCCTTCATTGGGAGAAATCAAAACAGGCCCAATCTCTAGTGTAGGAACAATTGTAACTAGGACATAGAACACTTAAGCCAATGCTGATTAAATTTCCTGAGGTATTAGTGATTTATTATATGGATGACATTCTCTTCTCTTATTCATCTAATAAAGACTTAAATGAGTGCGTGACTTTCAAAGTCAATAAACTAAAAGAAAAATTTAAATTTTGGAATCATGTCAATTGAGTATACTTTTTTTTGCATTCGCTTATTTTTTTAAGATTTATTTATCTTTTAGATACATAGTGCTCTGCCTGTATGTCTGCCTGCAGGCCAGAAGAGTGCACCATATCTTATTATGGATGGTTGTAAGCCACCATGTGGTTGCTGGGAATTGAACGCAGGAACTCAGGAAAAGCAGCAGTGCTCTTAACTGCTGAGCCATTTCTCTAGCCCATTTGGGTATACCTCCTATCTGTCTATCACTACGGAGGATTTAGCTCTGCTCTTGAAGTTACCTGCTGGAGACTCCTGGGTCAATTCTAGAAGTGTCACACCTGAACCAGAGTGGATGATTAGCTTATTAAAGCTGCGGCTGAAGCAATAACTCTGAATTAATCCCTTACTTCTTTATTAACTACCTATCCTTCCTTGTCTTCATCTGCAGCTGGAATTACACATCAACATGGTAATGGTTTTAAAAAAATTCAGTCATGTCATAATTCTATGCAATAATCTATAACTCCTTATTTACAAGAACTTATAGACTTAATAATGATGGGAAGGACACATCTGTGGTAAAGAACCCACAGAAATCAGTGTGCCACTAAATAAAATGCAGGTTGATTATTTGTTCCACACTGATAACTGGTGGGTTGCATTAGCATGCTACTTGGGCTCATTAGACAATCACTATCCAAAAGATCCCCTATTAATATTTTTTGAAGATACCCTATGAGTATTATCTAACATTACATTAAAAAAATCTTACAGAGATTACTTTAATGTTTTTACAGATGTCTCTTTAAGAGGACAATGAACACATGTTACATATACAAATTTCCACATGCTCCACAAAAAAGACTGTACCCTTCCCACATGTACAGCTCAATGGTCTGAACTTGCTACATTTAATCAAATTGTATTAGATGTTCCCCAACAATTAAATATTTTAACTGATTCTGTTGTTTATTTAAATTTGAATGACAGTTTCTTGGGTGGACTAAGGAAGAATCAGACACATCCAGTCATGTTGGGTTGCTATAAAATCCCAGTTTGCACATCCTTGCCCAAAATGGCTATCCTGAAGGAGGACTGAGGCTAACATTAACTGACCTCATATATAAATTATCACAGGAAGGATAGAGAAGCACTGAGAACAGAAATCAACCTAAACTGAGAGAAAAGGAATGCTGCAGAAGGATTGTGAATTATAGAAAGGGTAAGATAGAAGAAAACATTTGGAATGAGGTTCTCAAGGGAGGAATAGGAAACAGAAAATTGGAACAGATGGGACATGAGTAGCTTAGAGACAAAAATGGAAAAAAGGTTTAGTGCACTACTTCAGCTAATGTTATTTGCCTTAAAAATAAAAGGTAAAGAACACCTGTGGTAGCCTTCCCTGCTCCCATCTCCTGTGGATCCCACAGATCTTCCCCTTTTAACCTCACCCCCCACATCTGTTGCTTTATCCCAGACTCCAAATCCAGCAGGCACCCCTGCTAACCAGAAACCCTGATAGACTGCCTACAGATCCTTCCTTCCCCCTCTGTTCCTCAGATCCAATACCCTGTCTGTCTCACCCCTCACTCCACAACACAACACCTGCTGTAGCCTTCCTTCCCCGTCTGCCCACATCTCCTGTGGATCCCACAGACCTTCCGCTCCTAACCTCCCTTCCACACTTGTTGCTATGTCCCAGCCTCCAACCCCAGCAGACACTCTCTGCTAAGCTACTGACCACACCTGCCAAGAAAGTAGGTGGACTGCCTGTAGATCTTCCCCTCTCCTTCCATTCCCCTAGATCCAACCCAGGAGTCTCATCCCCAGCACTATAGCAGGATATCTGTGGTGACCTCTCTTCACTGTCTCTCTCCATTCCCAGCAGATGAAATAAGTATGTCCTTATTGAACACTGTTCTACTCTCTCTTGTGAACCCCCTCAGGACCATAGCATATCCACACTCCTCGGTATCAGCTCCCAATACCAGAAACACATTTTACCTGAAACCCCAAATGGCCATCTCTTTCCACCAAATGATTCTTCCAGTAGAGAGACTGGGTTGCATTCAATTGAGTTGTTGGCCATGGGGGACCCATGGAAAATTCCCAAACTGAGGCTTTTGCTATGACAATGAGTTGTGCTCTGCAAACCGACAGTGGGCCCCACTGCTGAGGACAACATCCACACAACTCATTCTGAACACGGAGAATTTGAGTCCATCTGGAGCCTTCACTCCTTCATTCTAGTATCTTTGGTGCAAGAAGGTACTAGGCAGGCTACCAAAAGAGAAACATCAACACCAACCCAACCACAAAATCTTTGATCTATAATCTGTCCTGCCTGCAAGATATGCTAGGGCAATGAAGACACAGAACGAGTGGGAGTAGCCAAACAATGTCTGATTTGACTTAAGACCCACTCCATGAGATGGAACCCATACCCAACGCTGTTTAGGTGACCAAGATCCAGAGAAAATAGCCCAGAGAACTAGGGTGAAAAAAATCAAACACTGTTGGTCAAAATAAAAAAAAAAACAAAAAAATAATAAATGACTCCTAAAGATACCCTGGTATATTCACAGATCAGTGCCTTATTCAGCCATCATCAGAGAGGCTTCCTGCAGCAGATGGGAACAAATAAGAGAGCCACAGCCAGACATCTCACTCACACACACACACACACACACACACACACACACACACACACACACACACACCTTGTAACACACAGCCCTAAATGAGATGTCTCCGACAAATTCCTCCCCTCAGAGCTAAGGGAACCATGCAGAAGAGTGTAAGAGGGGATGGAGGACACTGGGAGAACAAGGCCCTCTGAATCAACTGAACAAGGCCCATATGAACTCACAGAAAATGAAGAAGCAAGTGCAGGGCCTACAGGGTTCTGCACCAGGTCTTCTGTGTATATATTATAGCTTTCAGCTTAGTACTTTATAGACTCCTGAGGGTGTCAACAAGTAGGTCTCTGATTCTGGTGTCTGCCCTTGGGGCTCTTTTCCTTCTGTTGGGTTTCTTTCGCCAGCCTCGATGTGACCGTTTTTTGTTTTATGTTATTATATTTTATTTTGCCATGTTTGGTTGTTATCTCCTAGAAGCCAGCTCTTTAATAATGAGAGACAGAAAAGGAGTAGATCTGGAGAGGAGGGGAGGTGGTGAGGGGCTGGGAGAAATAGAGGGAGGGGAAACTGTAATAAATATATATTGCATGAGAAAAGAATTGAATAAATGGGAAAATATAATATTAAAAAATAAATACAAGGTAAATAAGAAATAAAATAACAGATCCAGTCCTATCAAAGTATGACAGTGACACTGAAGTGCCAGCACCTCTGTCTCCAGAGAACAAAGCAGGAAAATCCTGCCTAGAGGAAAACCAGGAACAGCTGTGGCCACTGTTGGTAACAAGCTGCTCCCAACCAATGAGTTATCTTTATGGAGACTACAAATGCATTCCCTGCTGTTTCCTGGTCAAATTATGCATCAATGCAATGATCAGAAGATTAGCAAAATTAAAAAAAAATTATTCATCCTTTACATCAAAAATGAAAATTTACTCATTGAAGGCACTGAAAGCCCAAATTCCTTTGTATTTATTATTACTAAAATTTCACTTTTTAAAACTTTTTAAATTTTGTATTTTTGTACCACATAACCAACATTTAAAAATAACAATGTAAACATGCCTTGGGTGGACGTAGAAATAAAAACAGAAATAAATTAAAATCAAGAAAGTTTTTCAAAGGCTGGAGAGATGGCTCAGGGGTTAACAGCACTGGTTGTTCTTCTAAAGGACCTGGGTTCAATTCCCAGCACCCACCTGGCAGCTCAAAGCTGTCTGAAACTCCAGTTCCAGGGGAACTGGCACCATCACAGACATCCATGCAGACAAAACACCAATGCACATAAAATAAAAATAAATTGATTACTTTTAAAAAGACAGTTAAAAATGTTCCTTCTGGGTAATGTGGTGGTCAAGCAATGCAAATTGCATGTTTCTCAAATTACCTTCAAAGACAGAAGTGGTTAAATCAGAAATGCAATAAAAAAATTAGATTATTTTGAAGTTTTCACCTAATATTTTTTTCGGGACAGCCTGAGAATCTGCTATATCAGACTGTCTACAAAATGCGGTAAAAACTGGAGCTTTCCAGCAAGTACTTCTTCCATGAAACTGTTATTCTTTGATATTGTACATTCTTTGCTTCATTTATAGTATCAGCTAACTATGTACTTTCATGCTTGAATGGGAAAACCCAACTGTTTTCTCCTCAAAATTTTCTGTGAACATTTCTCAGGTACTTCTGAATACCCTTTTACCTAGTAGGAGTCTTCTTAAGCTCAAAATTAACTTGCCCTAAATTTTAAAGATAACAAATCTTAAATTAATGAAGCCTTAGGTTTAATTTTGTTTTGGTTTGTTTTTCAAGAAAGGGTTTCTCTGTGTAGCCCTGGATGTCCTAGAACTTGCTTTTTATATCAGGGTGGCCTTGAACTCACAGAGATCTACCTTCCTTTGCCACCTAAGTGCTGGGATTAAAAGTGTGTGTTACCAGGTTAATGTGGTAGTTTGAATGTAACTGGCCCCCATAATCTCATAAAGAGTGGCACTATTAAGACATATGGCTTTGTTGGAGTGGGTATAGCCTTGTTGGAGGAAGTGTGTCTCTGTGGGGGTGGGCTTTGAGGTTTCCTATACTCAGGATACCGCCCAAGGTGCGAGTAGACTTCCTGTTATCATGCTGACTGACTCTCAGCTATTTTTCCAGCACCACGTCTGCCTGCATGCTCTCATGCCATACTCTCCGCCATGATGATGGACTTTACCTCTGAACCTGTAAGTTTCTGAAACCCAATTACAAGTTTTCATTTATAAGAGTTGCCGTGGTCATGGTGTCTTTTCACGGCAATACAAACCCTAACTAAGACAGTTAATGACCACTATTAATGTAATATGTTTTGTTTATTTTTAGTTTCATGCATGCCCTTGGTCTGATAAATGATCAGAATCAGACTCTGGCAAGGGAGGTAAAGAAGGCTCATGAGAGCCTATCCTCTATTAACAGCATTATTTTACATGGTATAAAGACACAATTATACAGCATTCTAATGCATGATTAGTAATGCATGGACATCAGCTTGACATCTGGAACTACAGCTGTTTGTGTCTGGGACCTTCTCTGCTATCATATATGTAGAGATCTATGCTTGGAGTGCATAATGTCTCTCCGTGAATAATGTCTCTCCGTGACTAGTCGGTTACAGAACACATCCCCAGGTCTGGGATGGGGCCCTAGTGACCCCAGGAACATACCATTGTGACACATCTGGAACCTGACTTTGTAAAAGAGTCTTTTAAACATTTCCTTTTTAGGACTCTCATCACAATTAAATACTAGTAATGACCCTGCCTATGCTAGCAAAAGTGATTTGAGGAATTTTAATATTAATCATGTTACTAAATCCCTTACTATCCACAGGGTCAAGCTATTGTGGAATGACAACATCAAATATTTAACTGGAAAAATTTACAAAATAAAAAGATGGTGTTGTTTACACTCATCTAAATCCTCACATACTATTTAGCTCTGCTAACTTTAAATTAAAAAAAAAAAATTACCTTAAAGGATAAGGCTTTTTCTGCTGCCCAAAATCATTTTACCCTAAAGGAGACGTAGACTAATGTACATGTGTGGTTGTTTGAATGAAAATGATGCCCGTAGGCTTAGAGGGAGTGGCATCATTTAAAAGGAATAACTTTGGTGGAGTAGGTGTGGCCTTGTTGGAGGAAGTGTGTCACTGGGGGTGTGCTTTGAGGTTTCAGAAGCTCAGGCCACGCCCAGTGTCACTCTCTCTTCCTGCTGCCTTCTGATCCAGAGGTAGAACACTTGGCTCCTTCTCCAGAGCCATGTCTGCCTGTGTGCTATCATTCTTCCTACCATGATAATGGATGTTTTCCTTTTTAAGAGTTGCCATGGTCATGGTATCTCTTCACAGCAACAGAACACTGACTAAGACAATATGTTAAATGAAAAGATGTAGAAACTAATCAATAGAAAGGACCGATTGTTCTAACATTGAGGTGAGGTTAACTTATGTCTTTCAGAAAACGAACAAAGTCCCTGGTGGCTCTTGACCTAGTACATCTGACCAGGACATCCAGAGACCACTAGAGAAGGAGACATCTGAAGGTAGATGACAAATTCATCAAGAGGAGACGTCCCAGGAGGGAAAGTAAGCTGATAGCTTGGGGAGACATCAGGACTTTAACTCATCAAGCTGAGACTTTGAGGAAACAACAAGGACACTACAAAACTGACCCCAAAATGACGCTGCTAAGTTTATTACTGTATTACATATTAATTATCAGATTGCCAATGCAGAATCCAAATGTTTTTTGGTTTTTGTTTGTTTGTTTGTTTGTTTGTTTGTTTGTTTTGGTCAGGGATGATGAAAGACACACCTGTGACAGGAAACAGTAAGATACTGTTTTGCCCATTCTTCTCAGTAAATCTTTGCAATCAATCAGTAGAATTAAGAAAGCTCTCCCTGAAAATTTCTTACATCTATTGGATCCTGTAATGGTTACAGCAATAGCAGCTTTTTTATTGCCTAACCCAAGAATTATTACAGGAATACAAAGAGAAGTCTCAAAAGTGGCCTGTATGACTAGGAAAAGTGCTAATATTATAGCAAAAATATTAGCAGAACTTAATCTACAGATTGGTGAATTGAGGATCACAATTTTACAAAAAAGAGCTACTACAGATTATTTGTTGCTCAAGCATAATCTTGGTCACCAACAATTTCCCAGTATGTTTTGCTTTAATATGTGAGATTTTTCTCATACTATTGATGGTCAGTTTAATGGTTTACATAAAGAGATAGACAAAATCTTTCAAGTGACCTTTGATGGCCATTCTGGTTATGATGGCTTTTCCCGTTCCTCTGTTAGCTATTCTTATAATTCTCTTATGCTTGCCTATATTAAGTAGACTAGCCATAGAGGCAATGAATTCAACCTCGGCATCTATTACAGTATTGAAAGGGAAAAGTCAATAACCATCTTGAGAGATGCTCCCTCCCCGTTCCTCCTCTAAAGGTATTTGCTGACCAGCAGTTTTAGAACTGACCAGAAGTGGAACTCATGGGAAGATAAGACTGGAACAATAAATCTATATGTCCTGGACTTGGCAAAACAAGATATGGGGAGTAATAGACTCAACTGACCAGAAGTTGAACTCATGGGAGAATAGGACTGGAACAATAAATCTGAATGTATATATCCTGGATTCAGCAAAAGCAGGACATAGGGAGTAAAAAATTTATGTCTCTATAGATATCCTGAATCCTGTTAGCCATCAGTAACCTCACGCTTATAGTTCAGCCAGTAACTTCAAAGAACTACCTCACCCCTAGCCCCCTCATCTAATCGAAAGATATGTAACCCTCTGCATGTAAACCTTTCCTATATAAACCCCTTAAAGTGAGTGCTCAGAGCCTTCCCTCTTTTCACCTGCTGTAACATGGTGTCGGGGAGGTCCCTGCCTAGGCTGGAATAAACGAAACCTATTGTTTTTTCATTGGAAGTTGGCTCCTTGTTGGGGGGCTCATGAGCAGGTATTACAGTATCTTTTCTTTAAAAAAAAATTAGAAGAGAGGAGATGTTGAGATCACAAAGGTCATTCTAACAGATCACTAGGGAAACCAAGAATATTAATCACACAGGGTTGTCTCCTCAAAGGAAATGAATACTTGTTTTCCATTGAGAAGGTTGGTCGTAAATGTTAATAACCTGGTGACCTTTGTTATCTATGGACACAGACCTCCCCCAAATACGGCAGAATATTCATTCCAGACTGCCCCTCCCTAGACCTTTCTCTTTAGCTTTGTTTCTCAGTCAATAGAAGCCATCCTCACGGGAGATGTCACACATATTTTATAGTCTGTGCTATAGGCCTCTACACTATCTGCATGATCTGGATGACCAACAGCATGCTAGGTTCCTCCCTAGACCCTTAAACTAATATATGTAGCCTATCTCTAGAATGTATCTTCCTTGAAAAAAATGACATGTACTTTAGTTGGTTTTGATGTAATTATGCTTCCTTCTGCACCACAGAATGTATTACACCAGGAAATGTTTTTCTAAACTGTACTGTATTTAAATATGTTTACAATAAACCACGTAGCGTCATATTCCCCAGAAGTTTGAGCCAGCACCAACTAACTTGGCTTGAATTGAGTTTTTCTTCTTGCTTCTTGTGATTTATTTCCTTGACAGCTGTGATTCGTGCAGGGATTCCCACACACAACCTCTGAGCCATCTCTCTGGTGCTCAGGCAGTTCTTAGTACACTCAAGTTAACAATCACTATTTTTTTTTTTTTTTTTTTTTGGTTTTTCGAGACAGGGTTTCTCTGTGTAGCTTTGTGCCTTTCCTGGAACTCACTTGGTAGCCCAGGCTGGCCTCGAACTCACAGAGATCCACCTGGCTCTGCCTCCCGAGTGCTGGGATTAAAGGGGTGCGCCACCACCGCCCGGCTAACAATCACTATTTACTGTGACAACTCTGAGATCCTTCAGTCACTGGCTGCTACCATTTTCCTCTGTGGAAATCAACTTTATACTTCCTAAAGAAAGTAGAAATGTGAGACATGTATCTATTCTCTTGGTTTATGTTACTGTATGTTATATCTTATGTTAATCCTATGTCACAAAGTAAGTCTTAATTCTGCATGTCTGGGTAACGTTTTTTTAGTTTACATAATTATGGTGCCCTATCTATAGATAGATATATATATCTATCTATAGATATAGATAATGGCACTATAATATAAGTATGTATGTATGAATAGATATATGTATATGTGTGTATATAAGTAGACTATATATATATATTATCTCATATAATTCTCTTGATAATTAATGGACATTTCCATGATTTCTTACTGAAGAACTTTAAGGTAAGTATGAGACAGCCAATGCCACTTTTCATTAACTGAATTCTCAACTGACCATATCCAATCATGGGGCAAATGCATTCTAGATTTCTTCCCAATGATTTCAGAGGAACTGCTCTACTGTTTTCCATTATATGTTCCAATTTCATAAATGATCAAATGCAAACAATAGCCAAGAGTGTTCAAAGATCAAAATAAATAAAATAATACAAATAAATCTCTAGAAACCAACTACAGATATTTATGAATTCCTTGAGGAATTTAAAAGACACTCAATGAGCTAAGAAAGAAGAATAACAAGAAAATGAGATCAGGAAATTCACAGTATAAAAGGAGAGTTAAAGCAATACAAAGACAACAGATTATAGTTCTGAAATCTACAATAGAAGGAAATAGGAGGGAAATCTTCATCTTTGAGGAAGGAAAGAGACATCACTCAACAACTTCACTAATCCTACCCAACAAAAACCAGAGGACACATGGAAAATTCATTATCTTTGAACTAACAACAGAGGGAGGACTTGATGAACAGCAATAAAAATGTGAGGGGCCCTCTCTCAACAGAAGGTAGTTCTAGGAGAAGGTTCATGGAAGTCACATCAGCAACATGGAATTCAACAGCAATGTAGAGACAAAAGTGAAATGTAGCAAGATCAAAAGCCCGAGTGAAGAGCACCACATGCAACCAACTCTCTTCAGAGAGCAACAAGCATGACCTTCAGGACCTTAAAAGCTCAAATGCAAACCACAGCACTGGAGTGTGGCAGTGAGAATGTCACTCAATGTGTTTGGTTTCAGCACATTTCGCATATGAACAGCATGAAAGAGTTTGTTGTATGCGACTTAGGACACAATTAGCATGCAGCTCTTAATCAAGTTCTGTTTGGCAATTGTGAACTATTTAGAGTGGGAACATGTCCTTTCCACATCATACATGACTGATCAGTGCAGAAGGTTTGAGGTCTGGGGCCTGTCATTACACTACAGAATAAGAAGACTGTGGTGTCTGATACAATTCACTTTCCTTCTATAGCAGACTTCTCTGTAGACCGGATGCTGGGTGACAGCGTTATCCTGTATTACAAGTTCTTCCACAATTAGAGAGGATCCTCTCAAAAGTTAACTGCTATGTTCCTAGCTACATCATCAATGGGATAACTCTGCTGTTGCCGCATTACAGTGGACACAGGATGTTCTCCAGCTCTGGGCTCCATGAACACAAACAACTTTATTTCTCACCCATAAGGATCACCCTAACTCTTTCAATGCTGACATGAGGTATCAGCTACCACATCACATAGGCAGGTTCCACACTTACTCTCACACTAGCGGTGATAACCTCCAAGTCATCTCTTGTACTGTTATCTTGAAACCTTATGCAATACCTCCAGATGATTTACTGTTCCTTTTCCTTTTTTTAAGTTGTATTTTATTATTTTAATTTTATGTGTGTAAGCATCTTTGCCTGCACATAGGTCTATGTACCTTGTACATGCAGTGCCTGCAGTGGCCAGAAGAGGGCAACAGATCCTCTGGAACCTGAGGTACAGGAGTGTGTTAAGTCTCCATACAGGTAAAGGGAACTGAACCCAGAAACATCAAGTGCAGCAATGTTCTTAACTGCTGAACCACCACCTCTCGAGCCCCTTGTTTACTGTTTCTTGATTAGCTACCATGGAGACTTAAATTAAGAAAAAAAATGATACATAATTCATGGAGCACTGAGGACACTTTCTTAAAGTGTCAGGGTGAGGATAAGCTCATAAAAGATAGTCACACAGAAATGGGTGACAAAGACACTTCAGAAGTATTGGCAGCAAGAGGGGCTGGTTATGAAAGACATTTGTCTATAATTAGGTGGCTGAGGGCTAATAAGAATAAAAAGAAGTCAATCTGAAATAGTATGTAGAAAGGTTGTGTAGAAACTAATGAACTAGAGACTCCAAGACAACACACAGGGTCAATGGAATAGACTTGTTTCTGTGAAGACAAAAGGACTGACAAAGCACTTTTCTCCCTATCTGAACTAAAAGAGTGAATCCTCAAGTACTAGGACTGGAGCAGAAAAGAGGACATTGCAGTGTATACCAGTGACGTCAGTGTTACCTTACGGAGTGCTGTGGAAAGTCATACGCAAATAAATCAGAATTGAAGGAGAAAGGGACGAGTTCCTAGAAACAAGTGAACAAATCAATTTTCTGTCTTAAAACTAGAGCAGGCATTATTTGAGTGCTGAGACTGAAGCAGGAAGAGTTTCCTCTAACAGTGTCTCAGGACTGAACAGATGTAACATGGAACTCTCTTTTCCTCCAGTCAAACCTCATATTCATGCCAAAAGGAGAATATTGCACAAAACTCAAAGAAAAGGAATTCTAGAAGTCATCATACAAAGCTGGCTTTAACTTGATACCCAAAGCAGGTGAGCCCAAACAAGCATATGCAAAGAAAAATCACAAACCGGTTGGCAGGATTGACACAGACACAGAGATTGTCTCTAAATGACAAGGAAACAGAATGCAAGCTGATTTAATGTGAAGGACACAATACTCTTTCAGCATCTACAAACTAATCGATGTAAGACATCACATATGTAGACTCAGGGAGAGAACATGACCTTGTAAACAGGTCCATGAAAGGCCTATGGCAAAATATCACATTTGCTCAGTAAAAGAGCTCTGAAGAACGTGAGAATAGAAGGAACATACCTCAGCATAATAAAGACAATGAGACACACCTAAACCTAACACTACCAAAGGAGGACAACCGGAATCATTCCTCTGTAATCAGGACAAAGTGGCACCTCCCTTCATACTAACTTAATACAATGCATCACTGGGTACACAGTTTAAGGAGGACAGAGAAAAGTTTAAAGGGGAAAATATAGGAAAGTCAGAATGCAAATGAAATGGACCTGCTACAGAGAACACAGAACTCATGAGAAATACTCATGAGGAAGCTCAGATCCGATAGGCCTCTTACCAAACTATATACTCCACTTACAACATCTCTTGGTTTTTGTACATACCAACAATAAGCTGCTGAGAAGTCAGCAGACCACTCACAGTATCTAAAAATATCTTGGACTCCCTGGTGGTAGCATTCACAGTGTCAAAAACTGCTATGCAGGCCAGGGCAGGGGGCAGCGTTCTTAATGTACATACCCAGATTTGAATCCTGTGTGATATAATCCCAATCTGCCAGGCAAGGCATGACTACTGTTGTCATAGTGGCAAGACTATTTTGTGGGAAAGAGAAGGTTTCTGGTTCAAACTGAGGTCAGCTCTGTAGAAGGAAATACATTGATGGGAACTTGGCTGAAAGCCAACTATGGGGAATGTTATAGGCCTTAGGAGGGAAACCAGTACTCACATTTTGCCACTTGTACAAACACTTAAACTGCCTTTACAAAGCCATTGCCTGGTGCTGCTTTCAGCCTGGGTCAAAGAAAATTTGTTTTCAATGGGCAGCAGTTATTTCAGACATATTGAACACTGAAGCACTGCTGGCATGTTATCATTCAAACATGTGAAGGAATATAAAAAGATGTTTGTGTTCTGAAAAGATTCTACATAATTTGTACCAAGATTGTACAGGCACTGTTTTTATATAAATAGAGAAGATCTCCCTAAGATTTATAAAATTTTGAGAAACCACATAGAGTTCAAAAATCACGAGACAGGATCCAACCCAGAGGTGATTTCGAAACACCTTAAAATTGTAGCAATGCAAACCATTGAGTGTTGACGTGAAGACAGACGACAGGAGTTTACTACACTGATATTAAGATATTAAGAGAGAGATTAACCAGCGTGGCTTGATGTGTTTGTGGGTCCCCTGGCAACGGGATCAGGACTTATCCAGGGTACACGAATTAGCTTTCTAGAGTCCATTCCCTATGGTGCGATGCCTTACTCAGCCTTAATACAGGGGGAAGTGGCTAGGTCTGGCCCTAACTTGGTTTGCCAGCCTGTGTTGACTACCCAAGGGAAGCCTTAACCCCTATGAGGAGGGGATGAGGAGAAGAGGGAGAGGTGTGGGGGGAGGGGGAGAAGGGGAGAGAGTGGAAACAGGGGTTAGTATATAAAAGGAAAGAATTTTTTTAAATAAAAGAATTATAAATAAAAATATATTAACCAAATCTTTTCAAAATCCTGCTGGCACTATTTTAGAAGTGGAGAAATTAACCTTAAAAGATACAGAACCTGAAGGAATTGTTCTAACGAAACACTATGTTAAAATTAATGAAAACCATTTGATATTGGTATGAAGACACAACCAGTGATGTGAATGAGAGATAGTATTTTTCACATGCAAAGTCAGATAAAATTGTATTTGCCTCTGAGTATTAATTCTTACATAGAGAGTCTTCTATATGCCTACAATAGGACTATCCTGAGATTATTTTGAGTCGAATTCTCTAGAACCATTTCTAACGAAACAGAATGTGTCAAAACAAATTTCCTGTCCTGTTTCTACTGCCCCTGGAGCCCATCTCTGTTGTGGGACTCCAGCAATCACCACATCTAGGGTAAACAGTAGAATGAACAGCTGGTTTCTAGATGTACTTTAACCTTGAAGAAATCACTGTGGAAAACAGTGACTGTTTTCTATGATTTACAGAGTTGTTTTTCTGAAGCAGTGTTACAGCTTTTGCATGACTTTGGTCACAAGACTATCCTGGCACACCTGGATGTCTTGAATTATTGGGCACTGCAAGCAGCAACAATAAGACAGGGGCGTGATGTTTTCCTTCAGAACACATAGAGATTTGATCAGGGCTATGGTATGAGGAACTTGTTTTTGTCCAAAGAACAACTTTTGTGTAACAATCAAAAGGGGCCTAAAATTCACCTTGGAGTGACCTTTCTTCCACTGACCTGAAAAACACAGAACACCCGTCACCTCCCTACCGCTTCCTCAGTCCCTCTAACACACCTGGGTCCTTTGCTACTGTCTCCTCTCTTCACCATCCAGGGTTCTTTGTTCTGCTTCAGAGGTGAGCACATCTGGCTGAGCAATGTGAGACCTGCACACAGGAAAGAGATTCTTCAGAAAGCACCTGGAACTTTTCATGGGACAAAAAATGAAAGATGTGTTAACACCTGTCAAGTAGATACACATGAAGGAGAAAGAAAATAAAATATCTCTCTTTCTCTGAGGAGTTCACTTTACTCTGTGAGATGTGAGACTCATTCACACACAGCTCACACACATGCAGAGTAGTTTTTTCAGGAACCATGAAGAGAAGCTAAAAGACTGCAAGGAAACTATTCTCACCCTCAGAATCCAGACTGCTGCACTTCAACAGGAAATCTCTGCAAAAAGCCCTGTCAGCAGGGTCAAGGCATTCCCACTCCTCCCACAAGAAGTCCACAGTCACACCACTGAAGGTCAACAAACCCTGAAATTTAAAAAAAAAAAAAAAAAAAAAAAAAAAGTTTGGCCACAGGTACATGGGCAAAGTGTTTTGCTTGAGTCAAGGAAACATTGTTTTCTGATCTAGGTGAGTAATTAAAATTATTCAAACGGTGCCTTTTAATTTTGTTTTCATTTATACTGAATTTTCTAACTATAAAAATAGTGTGGACTGATATCCTCTCACAGCATGCATACTGCCCTTGTCTGGACCTAAGAGGTAACATTAAGTACTTAGTACGTGAAGACGTATTTCTGAATGCTGCATTTACATCATAGAACACATACATCTGGAATGGAAAATTAATAGCGAGTAAAAGTTTGCTTAGTAAAAGTTCACAACCATAACTGTGGCACTTGATAAAGTATTGTTATGGGTAGCCTAAGAGAGATTAGCACTCAACAGTTTATAGCCAACTCAAAGTCTGTATTCCAGCCAGCTGAGACCACACTCAAGTGTTCAGGGTCCTAGGCAAGGCTCCAAGTATCCAGAACGTGAGTTTTTAAGGGCAGAGACCTCGGTCCAGGAGTCTTGCTTGGCAGTTGTAGGGGAAGTTTTTAACAGAAGCAAGCAGTTTTTAACAGAAGCTAAGAGAGGATGTTAGCCTGCCCGAGGGGGAATTCCTCTGCACACACAGGCAGCTAGAATAAAAAGTTAGCTGGGGGAGGTTCTCCACAAAAAAGCAGTTTTAACAAAGGCTAAGTAAGATAGATTAGCTAGGACATCCTGACCTTTGGTTTCTAGAATAGAGTTTGGTAGTTTTCCATGGCATTCTCCATCAAGAAAATCAGACTCTAGTTAACCCTGGAAACAGCCTCAGCAAGAATACAAGATGGAGGAACCTCTGCACTGTCTTGTCCTGTCACGGTGTATTTTCTGATTCAATCAAATCTGCACTGGTTCCTCAAGTGGCTAATATCTACAAAGCTCTTTGGGTGCCTAGTCCCAGGGGCAAAGGCTACTCTCTTGAATAGGAACGTGGTAGAAGAGGCCAGCTAAGAAAGCATGGATGAATTTAAATTCCAGAAGCTTTGTAACTGCTACAAGAATAGCAAATAGAACCGTGTTTGCTAACAGCACATAATGCGAACGCTTTATCTACCAGGTTATTTTATGAAAATATTCTGGCAACCATAAAATTAAAAAAAAAAAACAAACAGGATAAGCTTCAGTGTATAGCACCTCAAACTTCCCGACAATGGTACGATATCCACAACAGAAATTTGAAAGCTGTGTCCTTCTGAGCAGCCTCCGCGAGCACACCCCGGTCCCTCCCCTCCCGTGTCCCAGCCCCGCAGCTCCTCTGACCTGGGAGGTTCCAGGGCCGCCGGGCTGCGGTTCCCGCCACTGCGCTGCTGACTGGTGACTTTCCCAGGACACCGGACGTGGCACCTGTGGCTACCGGGAGTTTTCATGTCCTCCTAGGGAAGCCAGTGTCCTCCGCCCCGGATTCCGGACTACGCGGCTCCCCGAGTTCCCACAGTGAATGGAGGATTTTCCTGTCACTCTTGACTAACTCCTTAGAGCTCATGCCTGGTCCCGCCCACTACAACCCGGATCTGGTCACGTGGCTCTTCTAAACTGGCTCAGGTCAGACGCTTTCCCTTTCTTAATTAGTTTTCCCAGTACACTGAGCTTTTCTCTTTTCTTCATCATCCCTCTGCGTGGGTGAGTCCCCCCCTCCTCCCTCCCCGAGCCTCGCCCCGCCCACTCCGTCTCGGGCTGCCTTCCACACAGCTCCAGCTGTCAGGCTGCCCTGGACCCGCTCTGCACAGCCTCCCCACATGCTTGCTGCCAGCCTAGACCAGAACTGCATCTAGGAGGAGGCTGCAACCCAGCCTCTGACCCTGAGCTCTGACCCCATCTGATACAAATTATCCTGCCTACGTGCTCATCTTGAAATATCCGCTTTCTGTGCTAAAAACGCACAGACACCCTAAATTTTGATTTGTTTTTGTTCCATTCCCAAAACGCAATATTAAAACTGAAGGGATCCGCCCACAGCAGGGTGCTCCCTCCCTGACCCCGGATTAGGCACAAACCACATCCTAACACCTATTTTCACAGAGATCCTTTATTAAGCTGTGGAGAAAATTAAAGTGGCTGGTCTCTGACTCAGGCAGAAAAACATCAGCAAATGACATCGCATGTGTGATTTTTAAGAGGAAAAAAAGGGGGGGGGCGTCTATGTTAGAATGGATTGAAATGCAGTGTTATATTTTGATTGAGCATGTTAATTAGGTTAGTCAAAGGGGGCTTTTGATTGCTGGGGTTAAATACTTGATAGCTAGACCTTGGTAGTCAAGGTCTGGAAGAGGAAGTAGCCAAATACGGGAATGGACCTTGGTGGCTAGCTTTAATAATGTGTTTTAATGTATTTTAGCAATTAAGAGGAAGTCGGAGAAGGGCAAGGCCTGCCAGAGCCATGTTTGCAGCGCTAGGGCTTACTAGAGCCCCTTTAAAAACTAAGACAAAATTCCACCGACTAAAATCACAAG
The DNA here is from genome assembly GCF_007827085.1 of Peromyscus californicus insignis. Classification (NCBI taxonomy): domain Eukaryota; kingdom Metazoa; phylum Chordata; class Mammalia; order Rodentia; family Cricetidae; genus Peromyscus; species Peromyscus californicus. The sequence goes on from NW_026294562.1 coordinate 190,459,348, forward strand.
CTGTAGCTGCGTCCCCTAAGGAAAGCAATTTAAATGATATCCGTTATACAGAACTCAAAACCAGCGTCATGCTCAAGGAGGCCAAAGCATGTGAACGAACTCAAAGAGAATAGGAGCAAAATGATTGATGGGTGAGAAAACATTAGCAAATGACATTACGAAATGTGGACAATGTAGATTATAAAAATTGAATTCAATAAATGTTAGAAACACTGAAAAAAAAAACCCAAACTGAAATGGAAAAAAAATGAAAAATGCAACAAATCTAATAATAACTCAAAGAGATCCAATAGGAAGGAGACTATCAGGCTTGAAGACAAAGTAGAGGAGCTGGATGGCTTGGTCAGAGAAAATGATAAAGCAAAACAAAATGCTCCGTGCAAGTAGCACTAGTTATAGGTAAAAGAGAAGTTCTATCTGTATATTCTACACTTATTTGAAATATTCTAAATTTTAGACACAGTAACTCACTCTGGAGAGCTTTCATGGAAAGCTGTATAATCATTTCCATCAATATGCAAAGGAAGTGACACTAAAAAGCCATCTTTATTTTATCCTTCCCTCACAGACCTCCACTATCGTCATTCAAATATCTGGAAATGCATTATTCGCAATATTGCCTTGGGGAAAGATGTTTCAGGAACTCAGAATTTTAAGAGGAAATAGATATCTCAGGAAGTCAGAGGTCAGTTTCAAACCTGGGACAAATGACTGAGGTGCCTATTTAACATATCAAAGTGGACCTGGTCTCCAGGTTCTCCCAGCATCCCTCAGTCCCTACCTGATACAGGTATGGCTGGCATACCCCGACCTCTACCCTGACCTTTCCAGCCCAGGGACTGGGATACCCTGTCCCCAGAGGTTCTTCCCTATATAATCCAGACATTTTGGTCACCCACCTCTTTTGTACCTTTGGCCTCCTGGCTACTGCACCTGGTTCCCCTCTCTTCATATTTCTCCCCCTCCCCCTCTCTTGCATGGCCCAGCTCAGTCAGGTCATGTCCACTCTGAACTCTTCCAGATGTCCCTGTCCATGCCTCTACCTACACTCTCCCTTTTATGTATAATAAACTTTCTCCTCCACCATACCTAAGATTAGCCATGCCCTTTCCTTTTTTATTTGTTTTCTTCATTCAGTCACCCCATTGCCAGCCTAAGGCTGCATTAATTCTGCAAAGTCTTGACATCACCATTAGATAATGGCATTGCTATTTTTCTAACTCTCAAGGAACTTTGTCCTCTAGAAATCCTTTTAAAGGTGCTTTTAAATAAAACGTGGAAAACATCTTTTAGAATTCTTGGGAAAGGACAGGTGGAGGAAACACTGCTCTAGGCTTTAACTGTGGCAGGGAGAAGAAACCATCCATTTTAATTCCAGTTAACGCAGAAAGCAGCAGAATCTCTGACTTACCGAATCTACCCAGAAAGGGATCAATGGTTTGGGTAGTTTATTGTGACAAAATAGACACTGCTATTTTTTTTATGGCTGACCACAGTGTGTGCATGTGTGTGGTATTTGTACTCGTGTGTGTGTGTGTGTGTGTGTGTGTGTGTGTGTGTGTGTGTGTGTTTAAATTACTCTTCTTTGAAGCATTTATTCAAGTGTAACAAGAGTGAGTGTGCTGGGGCGAGGGGGAGAAGACAGGTTGAAGTGAGGACTTGTGCCAGCTAGAGTTCTGCAGCCATCAAACCCCAGAGGTGAGTTTGTCACCAGCCTGGCTTGAAGAGGCCATTTGGTGACAAAACTGTCACTCTGTTGTCTTCAACTGTTTTCATTTTTGTTAGGAAATAATGGAAAGTAAAATAATAAAAACTTCTAAAAAAAAAAAAAAGAAAAGATCTTTTAAAAATGATTACGGTGGTGAATGCATAGACTCCTGCCTGTCTCAGACACAGAAAATAAACAATGTATGTGGCACAGCCTTAAACAGCTCAGTTACACCATGTCATCTATGACTCTGGGAATATTGAGGAAAAGGAGGTAGGAAGGAAATAAGAAGGGGAAGAGGGGGAATGGGCATGACCTGCCATGCTCCAGACTCCACACAGCTGTTGTAATCAGTAATGCAGAGCCACTGTACTCACCTGCACTGGGCTCAGTCAAGGCCAGCCCTGGACACAATCAGTCTAGGAAGGGCAGAGGCTCACAGGGCTCCACCTGTGCCTCTTCTGCTGGTGAGCCCACCAGGCTCCAAACCTACATCCTCACAGATGGCTCTGGTTAATCTTGGTGGTTCAAAAACAAAATGAATAGAAATGAACTAGAAAAAAGAGAGGTAGGGAAGCATACACACACACACACACACACACACACACACACACACACACACACACACACACACACACGGGGGGGGGAGGAAAGGGGGAGGAAAAGAGAGGGAGAGAGAGAAAAAATAATGAATAATGGTCAAGGACTGTAGGGAGTCAGGGATGAGAGTACACTAAGCAAGGTATATCACGTGAAAGGGAAAAAATAATAAAATAAAAATGACATCAGTCTGTAATTTCATTTTTGTGTCTTTATCTGGTTTGGTATCAGCAAACATTAGCTTCATTAAGTTTCCAGAATCCTTTCTTTATTTTTACATCAAGAAATCCTTTAAGTAGCTTCAATATCAGTTAGTCTATGAAATTCTGACATAATTCTGTGAGGACTCAGTCTCCTCTTCCCCCCCTTTTTTGAATAGGGTGCATTTATTATTGCTTCACTGTTGATGCTGCTTAATTATCAGTTTATTTATTTCATGTTGGTATAATTTTGGTATGTGGTACGAATCAGGATATTCAACCTTTCTTTTATAGTTTCCAATATAGTTGCCTAGAGGTCTTTAAAGTCAGTAGGCATTAGATATGCTCGGAATCTCATGTCTACTGATTAGGCCGTGCAGTTAGCTTGGGTACTTCTCAAGTTGGGTTGACAAAGAGTCCTGTATACACAGCTATCAGGGAGATGCAGACTAAATTTCCTTTAAGATTCCATCTCACCACAGTCAAAATGCCTTCATCAGGATAAATAACAAATTCTGACATGATTGTGAGGAAAGGGACACTGTTGTACACTGCTTGTGGAAGTGTAAACTAGAGAAGACACTTTGGAAAACAGTCTACACCTTTCTCAAAAAACTAGAAATATAACTACCATGTATACTACACTGTTTGGTCATTTCTTTATAGATTGTCTCCTGATTGCTGATTACAGTTCTCTGTGTACACTGATGCCCATCTTCACAAGCTGAGGAAAAGAGACTCCAGAATTTCTCAAGTCCCTTCAGAGATTATAGCTAAGAAATATATTTGTCATAATTATAAGGAGGACCATGTTTCTCTGCTGTGTTCTGAGGTTCAAGCTCTCCTGTCATGATCATGACAGGTAAAAAAAACATCCCAGCTCTGCAGGGATGTGAGAGCATGGAAATACAAACCAAAAACTAATGTCCATCCTTAAAGTCACATGGTCACCTTCCAAAAGATAGGGCTACTTGGTTCACATCGCCATAAGTTTATTGTTTTCCTGAGTATGCAAAAACAAACAAAAATAATGATAGCACCAGCTAATAGATTCTGCATATGTGCATGAGGTAAACACATTAGTAATTAACTGTGTTATCAATAATGCATGCATATTGAGTCAAGGAGAAAAAAATGAAGGCATTTCCCCTTGGAGTCATTTAACTAAGAGTGACTTCAGAGCTCTTAAGAGTGAGTCTCTACTTTGTGCTCCTAGTGTCCTTTCAGGGACAGACAGACACAGACAGAGAATGCAGACAGAGAATGCAGACAGATACACACACACATTCATATGACAGCCTTCAGGCAGGCACAGATTGAGACTCATGCAACAGACAGAGTAGAGAAGACATGGCAAGTGTGAAGTAGAGAGTAAAATCTGGAGTCTTTCTTGGTTAAATGACTCCAAAGGGAAATGCTTTTATTTCTTTCCTTTATAAGGATGCATTATTGGTGACTTGGAGTTAATCACTAATGCATTTAATTTGCATGCATATGCATATACTTATGTAACAACATTTAATGAAAAGAGAGGCCATGAATTTTAAAGAGCGCAAGAAGATGGTATATTGGAAGGTTTGGAGGGAGGAAGGGAAAGGGAGAAATGATTTAGTTATAGTATAATCTCAAAAAGTAAAAGAAATAATTCTTTAAAAAGAAATGGAGAAGATATTACTGCCAGAAATAGAGTTTCTGAGAACAATTTAAATCACAATTAACAAAATTAGCCCATTGTTTAATTTACAGGCTATGTATATTTTAATTAGATCGAGGCCTAGTAATTATGAAAAAGGGTCTCTGCAAAAGAGCTTATCTAAAATGTGACATTTGCCCAGCAGAAAGCAGTTTAGAGATTTTTAAAATCATTTAATAAAAGTATGTCTTAATAATTGACTCATCTTTTAAATGTAAAATATACCAGGTTATCTCTTTTTCTTAAGGCAGTAAAGAGGTTTCAATGTATTTTTATTTTATGTGTATGAGTGTTTGGGCTGCATATATGTGAATGCACCATATGCTCACAGTGCCTCAGCGAGCAGAGCATTGGATCCCCTGTAACTGGAGTTACAGACAGTTGCAAGCCACCATGTCTGTGCTGAGACCAAACCTATGTAGTGGGATATCTAGTAGAGTAACTGTATCTAGGGTAAACATCAGAATGAAGTAGTTGTTTTTTGGAAGTACTTAGACCTTGAAGAAATCGTAGTAGAAGAGAGTGATTGTTTTCTGTAATTTTTAGAGTTGTTTTTCTGAAGGAGCTTTACAGCTCTTGCATGACTTTTAGCTACAAGACAGTCCTGGCAAACCTGAACGCCTTATATTATTGAGTACTACAAACAATGCACAATAAGGACTGAAACTGCAAGGGTAAGGTGTTCCTTCAAGAAACATGTGGATTAGAGCTGGGTTTGGTGTGGGGAATTTGTTTTATTCTAAAAATAACTTTTGTGTGACAGTATGAAATAATGCTTCTGCATGGCTGTTCCTCCCTGCTGCCTGCAAGGCCTTACGTCATCCTGGAATGACTTTCTTTCTTTGATCATTCTGTGTGACTCGGATACAAACCATCTGGATCCTCTGGAAGAGCAGTGAGTGTCTTTAGAAGCTCCAAAGGCATAGGTTGTTTTTTGCTCCAATTCTGTCTAAGAAACAGATTTAGCTTGGTAGAGACTAGCTAGCCAAATCTCTCCCTGGCTAGGACTAAATTAATATGTCCAGGGTGATGTAAATGAGAGGAGAGATCTCCTACACCACCAATGGTTCCATAGAACCTAAGAGATTTCTCAAAAGAGCCCCCAATGTCTGGCACACAGCAAATGTCGCAAATGAAACAGCTTTCACATTGTCACAGCATGTTCTATATGCATCATACTACAAATAGTATAACATCGATTCCCCCACAAACAGACCAAAATGACTCAGAAGAGAGTATTGAAGGAAATTAATTGAGGAGCATTATCATTATGTTGACTAAAATAGATCATGTGCAGATAGACAAATATTACAGGGTTTTTTTCATTTATGTGTCATAGGATTCTCCATTGATACATAAAGCCATTTATTTGGTAAGGGGGATGTGGTCAAAGTACATAAGGTAGTTGAAACAACGTGTCTGTGTGAAAATCAACATTATACAATAAATAAAATGTTACTTCATGACAGTGATCACAAGTGTTTCTTCATCTGAAAATTTTCTGTTTAGTTCCATGGCCCACTTTTCATGGGGCTGCTTATTTTCTTCATGTTTAGGTTCTGTTTGCTTGTTTGTTTGTTTGTTTTTAAGTTCTTCATACATTCTAGACAACAATCCTGTCAGGTGAGTAGCTGTGGAACATTAAAATTTTGAAAGAAAAGAATTAATTCAAATATGTAATGAATTTTTCTGAACTCATGAATCAGAATAAAATCATTACTGTTGCAGGAACATGGACTGAACTGGAAATGACAGTGTCAAGTGAAATAAACCCAGTTCAAAGAGAATGTTGTCTGCTTTTTGCACATATGTAAAACTGGTGTGTATGTGTGTATGAGAGAGAGAGAGAGAGAGAGAGAGAGAGAGAGAGAGAGAGAGAGAGAGAGAGAGAGAGAGAGGAGAAGGAGAGATATGAAAGTAAGAAGGAGCTCTAGGAAGAGAAGAGAGAGATTTAGAGGTAAGGGAGAAGAGAGTGGGTAATAGAACACATGAGACATGAAAATGGAAAGGAGAAAGAAGAGAGGACCAGAGATGAAACCAGCTGTTTCCTTGGGAATGGGGAGTTCATTGTCATAGCCAGATGAGTAAGAACCAAGTATGACATGCATGAAACATCTTAATGAAACCCTTTACTTCACCTTTTGAAACAGGTCTTCAATTTGCAGAAACAGGACATGGTCAGAGAATGAATAAAGTAACAGCAGTTTAGATTTAGGTTTAGTTATTGTTTTTCACACATCAATGGGAGAAAAAAGGATATTGTGATAGATTCACAACACACCCCCACGGTTGGGCATGGTTGTGCATGTCCGGCAGACCTAGAGACTTCCGCCTAGCCATTTCCGGGTCAAAATAGCCATTTCCGGGACCCCGTGGCTTTGCATGGTTGCATAAAGCGCACATCTCAACCATGTGATCTACACGCATGTGTGGAGTAGCCACATGAGCCTGTGTAAGCAGGCACAGCCCAGCCTTTATAAGCTGGCGCCATATTCCCAGCTTCTCTTTTTATGCACGTGTCTTTCCCACGGGCCTATCACATGTCTCTCTCTCTCTCTCTCTCTCTCTCTCTCTCTCATCTTGATAAAACTCTTGTTAGTGGATTCTGTCATGTTTCGTGACATTTCCTCGCAGGGTAAGAGCGCCGCCAAATAACTAACACATTGCCTGTATGTATGTTTATGCATCATGTGAGTGCAGTTCCTCCAGAGGCCAGAAAAGGGTTTGGGTCCCATGGAACTGGAGTTGTAGGTGGTTATGAGCCATTATATGGGTACTGGGGATCAAATGCAGGTCCTCTGCAAGAACAACCAGTGCTCTTAACCATTGATCTATCTCTCCAGCTTTCCAGGCAACATTGCACCCTTAACTTCAGAAAAAATATATTTGTCAAAAAAGAGTAGGTAAGTGTATACCTGCCTGTAGGGACTTCATAACAAATGGAGAGAAAAAACTCACCCTTGTTTCTGTAAGTACATTTTTGTTTTGAGGTGCTAGGGATTGAACCCAGGGACTTGCATGTGTTCTAGGAGTGATCCGCAATGCAAGAGCTCTCAGCTTTGGTAAAGGGTCTCAGTGGTGCCTCAGTGCTAGGATCACAGGTGTGCACAACCAAGACTGACTGGTGAAATTTTAAATGGTGATATAAATGGCTTCACCTTCTCATGTTATGTCTTTTTTTTTACAGAACTTACAAAATGCAACAGAAAATCATGTTTGAAACAATGTAGAATGCCCTTATTCATTACATCCCTGATTATTGTGAATGTGAACCAACAAAACTTATAGTGTATGAACATTTCCAAAGTATGAATTAACCAAGTATATAGCCAAAGTTAATCAATCAATACAGATGCCCCATAAACACTACACTCAGGCAAAGGAAAATATTAAAGCATAACTAAAGAAATTAATGGATCTTAATGTTAGAAATGGGTTTGAGTACTACAACCCACAGCTCCAGAGAAGCTAGGAAACAAAGAGGACCCTAAAAGGGACTCATAGAATGCCTTTGGCAAGGGAAAGCAGATGGGATATCCATGAGGAAACTGGGGTTGCATGGTGCAATAGAGGGGAGAGGATGGGGGATGAGAACATGAGGGAACAGGATGGTTGAGCTGGAGGAGGGACCGAGTGGAAGAATAATGAAAGAGATATCTTGATAGAGGGGGACATTATGGGATAAGGGAGAAACCTGGTGCTAGAGAAATTCCCAGGAATCTGCAAGGACAACCCCAGATTAGATTACTAAGCAATAGTGGAGAGGGTGACTGAGCTGGCCTACTCCGGTAATCAGATTGGTGAATACCCTAACTATCATCATAGATCCTTCATCCAATAACTGATGGAAGCAGATGCAGAGATCCACAACTGTTGTACCCATTTTGAGAAACCCCCAGAGACCACCAAGGAGCCAGTTTCTGATGCAAGCACATAAGGGTCCTTTTATTCAGGTTCAACCTGGGCCACCACACAGCAGATGGAAGGAAATGTGGTGGTGGCCATGAACCCAGGTGTCGAGAGTTTTTATAGGGAAAAACCACAAGCTGGGAATTGGCAATTTGGGATTGGGTAGAAGGGATATGGGGCAAGGCGATTTTCTGAAACTGTTGGTGTAGACTTTGGGCACAAAACCACATTTGAAAACACTAGGTTAGACTTTGGGCAGGGAACCAAAATCCACTGAACAGGATTATTTGGATTGTTCAGCAGGATTATCTAGGCATCTCCAAGGGCAGACAGGATGTCTGCAGGAGTATCTGGACCTTGTTAAACTTTACTTCCCTGTATCTGTTCAAGTTGCCATAGCACATTCCTGAGATTCTTCCTGGAACTGAGTACAGCAGGTGGTCTGAGATGGTGGCCCTTTCCCTTAGATGGAACCTGTAAAGTCAAGTCTAGACCTTCACACAACCACAACCAGGCACCAGGCCAAGCTCCAGGAGTCCAGTCGAAGAGAGGGAAGAGGCATTATTCAAGCAAGGGGAGTCAAGATCATGATGGAGAAATCTACAGAGACAACTAAACCAAGCTCATAGGAACTTTAGATGGACACCCGTGGAACCTGCATGGGACCAGACTAGGCCCTCTGCATACAGGAGACAGTTGTGTAGCTTGTTTTGTTTGAAGGGCCCCTGACAGTGGGATCAGGATCTATCCCTGGTGCATGAGTTGGCTTTCTGGAGCCCATTACCTATTGTTCGACACCTTGCTCAACCTTGATGCAGTGGGGAGTGACTTGATTTGATCCTGCCTCAACTGAATATACCAGGCTTTGCTCACTCGCCATGGGAGGCTTTACCCTTTTGGAGGAGGAGATGGAGATGTGGGGAAGGATGGAGTGGGGAGTTGGAGGAGGAATGGGAGGGGGATCTGAGGCTGGTGTGTAAAATGAATATTTTTTTAAATAAAAAAATATTTTTAGAAAAAAGGGAAAGAAATGGATCTGAGCATCTCAAGGAAATGACAAGGCAAAATTTTTATTTCTGTGTAAGTGAGCGCAGCTGTGCCAAGCTCAGCATGCAAACGGACCCGGCAGGGGTCCCACTAGGACTTTTTCCATATAGCAGAGGCTAGTGTTTGAATGGGCAGAGCTCACCTCACATGCTTATGATAATGGCTGGGTTAAAACAATGCAATTACAAGGAGAATAAAGTTTTGAGCCCCAAATGAAACTTTTTTCATAGTTGACCTCCAGAATAATTGACCTTGGAGAAACTTCAATTTATACCAAGGGGCTTCTTTATTTTATTTTATTTTATTTTATAATTTGATTTACTCTTACGTATCAGCCACGGATTCCCCTGTCCTCCCTCCTCCAGCACCCCCACCCTTCCCCCAGCCCACCCCCTATTCCCATCTCCTCCAGGGCAAGGACTCCCCTGGGGATTCAGCTCAACCTGGTAGATACAGTCCAGGCAGGTCCAGTCCCCTCCTCCCAGGCTAAGCAAAGTGTCCTTGCATAGGCTCCAGGTTCCAAGCAGCCAGCTCATGCACTAAGGACAGATCCCAATCCCACTGCCTGGGGGCCTCCCAAACAGTTCAACTGTCTCACTTATCCAGATGGCCTGATCCAGTTGGCGGCTCCTAGCTATTAGTTCATAGTTCATATGTTTTCACTTGTTTGGCTATTTGTCCCTGTGCTTTTTCCAATCATGATCTCAACAATTCTCATTCATACAATCCCTCCTCTTTCTCAACGATTGGACTCCTGAAGCTCCACTTGGGGCCTGGCCGTGGATCTCTGCATCTGCTTCCATCAGTCATTGGATGAGATATCTAGCACTGCAGTTAGGGTATTTGGCCATCCTATCACCAGAGTAGGTCAGTTCAGGCTTTCTCTCAACCATTGCCAGCAGTCTATTGTGGAGGTATCTTTGTGGATTTCTGGGGACCTCTCTAGCACTCTGCTTCTTCCTATTCCCATGGGGTCTTCATTTATCATGGTCTCCTATTCCTTGTTCTCCCCCTCTGTTCTTGATCCAGCTGGGGTCTCCTGCTCCCCTAAACTCTCTTTCCCTCGACCCTTGCCCTTCATTACCCGCCCCCCCCCCCAGGTCCAGTTTCCTCATGTAGATCTCATCCATTTCTCTATCATTGGGCAATCCCTGTGTGTTTCTTAGGGTCCTGTTTTCTAGGTAGCCTCCCTGGGGTTGTACGTAGGAGTCTAGTCATCCTTTGTTTTACATCTAATATCCTCCTATGAGTGAGTACATACCATGTTGTCTTCCTGAGTCTGGTTACCTCACTCAAAAAATTCCATTTTTTTTGAAATGGAATTCTTTCTTATTTAATCCTCTGAGGAGAGAGAGAGAGAGAGAGAGAGAGAGAGAGAGAGAGAGAGAAGACAGTATGTTTTGTTTACATTTCCCACACTTTTTTGTACATTTAAGAATATCCAATGTGCCAAGAGTGGTGGTGCATGTCCTTAACCCAGCATTCTGGAGACAGAGGCAGGTGGATCTCCTGGAGACCAGACCAGCCATGTCTACATAGCAAATCTCAGGCCATTGAAGGCTACTTATTTAGACCCTGTCTCAGAAGAGAAATGCCTGGGAGCAGGAGAGATGGCTCAGTGGTTAAAATATTGGCTGTTCTTTCAAAGGAGGCGAGTTCTATTCCCAGCATCCCTATGGTAACTCATAATCACCTTAACTCCAGTCCAAGGGATCTGTTGCTCTCTTCTGGCTTCTGTGAACACTGCATACATATGGACCACAGACTTACATGAAGACAAAACAGCTATACCCATGAAATAAAAATAAATCTTAAAAAATTCCAGTGAAACCCTCTGTGGTGATGTTATCAATCCCCTCATCACATCTACAAAGAGAAAAAGTAAGTATATTTTATTTACCTGGCTTTAACAGATGACACCTGAGATCAGCTCTATGAAGCCTAGGACTAGCCTAACATAGCTGTTGTCTGCTACATGCGTTTTTGATGTTACTAATAGTTTGTTCTAAAGTGCTGGGGGTCAAATCCAGAGCCCCATACATACTAGGCAAGTGCTTTATGACCCAGCTATCTCACTAGTCCTGCTAACAATTATTGAACTCTTTGTTCCCAAATGTGCTCTGCATGCCACTAGCATTTGCAATGGAAGGAGCAGCTTATGTATTCAAAGAGGCTCAGTGTAATCAGGAGAAAGCAGAGTACACAAAGAGAAAGCAGACAACCCTCCCCTCTATAATCCCCATATTATGAGAGTCAGAGTGGAAATGGAGGAAAGCTTCCAGGAAGCAAACATTGAGCTGAAATTTGAAGAGGCAAATTCCTGTTCTGCCAGAAGGGAATGGGGTGGAGTTTGGGAATTGGGAGAGATATCTTGGTAGTTAAGAGAACTTATTGTTCTTCTAAAGGACTTGGGTTCAATTCCAATCACCCACATAGTGGCTCATATCATCCTGTAACTCCAGTTCCATGGGTCTAATGCCCTCTTCTGGCCTCTAGGTGCACCAGGCATGCATGTGTTGTACAAATATACATACAGATGAAACACTCATACACGTATTTTTTTAAAGGAAGTCATGAGAATGATTGAGCCAAGTGTAGTAACAAAAAAGACAAGGTATTTAAGACAGTTGAACGTACTCATTCCCATCTCCCTCTCCCTTCCTTCCATGCTGGCTACTCATTCCTTTCAAAAATCAGAAAGCCAGGGTGGAAGAAATGGCTCCATGGTTGAGAAGCTCAAGAAGTTCTGGAATAAGGATCCAACAATCCATGTAGGCACAGCAGTCTGCCTGTAATTTAGCCTGGGAAATCAGAGATAGAGGATCCCAGAGAAAACTGAATTGCAAGATTACCTGCTTCAGCAAGCTCTGGTTTGATTTAGAGACCCTGTGGTGGTTTGAATGAAAATGCTGCCTCCCCTAGGCTCATACTGTAGGGTGAAAAGGGTCAAGAAAAAAAAAAGCCCACCCTGAACTGGACTAGACCTGAGACCTCGGCCAAGGAAAAACATCCTGACCCTGACTTGACCCCAGGACCAGGACTTCAAATCCCACCAATACATCAGCTTGTTCCAGAATCATACCACTAAAATCCACCAATCGCAAGCCACCCTGGAAAGATCCATTCCCCCAAGAAACCCTCTATAAGCTCTGTGCTCTGTTCACTTTGCTGCTGCTTCTCACCCTACAGGCAACCACCCTCCTGGATTCTTTTTTCCCCAATAAATCTCTTGAGTGAGGTTTGTTGCATGGTGTGGCATTTTCTCAGGAGTAGAGCAGAGCTGTAATAATTCACCTGACCAGAGCAAAGCTTTGCTCTGGAAATCCTCCCCTGCTGGAGCAGAGTTGCTACACTTGCATTGGGAAACCTTTCCCTGGAACAGGGCTGTAATCTGCTACATTTACTGCAACTTTATGGTATTCCTTGGCTCCTGACTGCCAGGATACCTCTCCTTCACTGGCTGCAGTACTTACACATATAATGAATGTTGGGTTCCCAGCAGTGGGAACTGTCTTGGAAGAATTAAGAGATGTGGCCCTGTTGGAGGTGTGTCAGTGAGGGTGGGATTTGAGGTTTCAAAAGCCCATACCATTCCCAGTTATCTCTCTCTGCCTTGTGCCTATGGACCAGATGTAAGGTCTCAGTTACAGTGCCATGCTTCCTTCCCTGCTGCCATGGTCCCTAACATGATGGTCATGGACTTTAACCCTGTGGAACCTCGAGACCCCAAATTAAATGCTTTTTCATATAGATGTCTTCGTCAGGGTGCATTGTCATGGCAATAAAAAGTAACTAAGACAGAGCCTGTGTCAAAGAATGAACAATAAGAATACAAACATTGGGCTTCCACCCACACAGGGAGATATGTATACATGGACCACCCTCCAAAAAACACACCCGTACACAAATGAACCTATGTACACACATGAATGTATACTTTGTCCACACATACATATGAAAAGGAACAAATCAGAAACTGAAGTTGGCTTGTTGCCTTCTGATTCCTATTATCAGCGGGCACATGGCTATCTATGATGTATAGTAGATACCAATTGTGGGGGAGAGAATGTGGAATCAAAGAGTTGGGCAGAGGCCAGACCTACCTCTCCATATTTGGCTTTGTGGTCTTAATCTTCTGTGAACCCTGAGGGCAGTGTGGACCTCTTCTGATCGCACCCTGCCCTTTCATTGTGAAGCCAAAGCAGGTAGAGTGATCTCATAGATATTATGATGTATCTCTCTCCCATTCTGCTCATCCTGGTCCTGACTGAGCCTCTTCTTCCCACACCCCTGAGTAAAGTTGCCAACTTTGTCAATCAACCTCATCAAATTCACTTATAAAGATGGATGTAAATGGTCCCAAGTGCTGGGACCTCCACAAGTCACTTGATCTGAACCCTCGATCAATGCTGGCAAACAAGAATCTGCTACAAGAACCCTGTGGTGTGGTTGGTAACAAGCTGTCAACAAAGATGTGTGCTGTAGTCATCGACATGGGCACTGGCATGTGCAAGATGGGCTTCGCAGGACAGACTCGGCCCACTTACGTTGTGGCCAACGTTGTGGGCTGCCAGCCCAAGAAACAAACCACCATAGGGCAGCCAAAGATGGAGACGTTTATTGGTGAGGCAGCCCATGCTTGCCCAGAGTTAAACCTGATGCAACCAGTTCGTAATGGTATTGTGGTGGACTGGGAAGCAGCTGAACTCATCTGGCGCCACATCCTTGAGAATGACCTCCGAGTGGTCACCCAGGACCATCCTCTGATGTTCACAGATCCGCCCTTCAGCCCTGCCAGCAACCGTGAGAAGCTGGTGGAAATAGCCTTCGAGTCTCTGCATTCCCCTGCCATATTTGTGGCATCCCAATCCGTGCTGTCAGTCTATGCCAACGGACGAGTTAATGGGCTTGTGGTAGACACTGGCCATGGGGTCAGCTACACAGTGCCAGTCTTCCAAGGCTACAACCTGCCCAATGGTATACAGCGCCTAGACCTGGCTGGTCACTACTTGACTACCTTCTTGGCAGAGAAAATCTTGAGATCTAGCTTGCCGCTGAAGAAGGAAGACATGGACACCATGGAGAGCATCAAGCACCATTACTGCTATGTGGCCTCAGATTTCCAGAAAGAGCAAAGGCGCCCTGATGAGAAATTCCGGCGGTGCCTGAAGCTGCCAGATGGACAGACTATCACAGTGGGGAAGGAGCTCTTCCAGTGTCCTGAACTACTATTCCATCCCCCAGAGACCTCGGGACCTTCGTCCTTGGGCCTCCCTGGCATGGTGGAACAGAGCCTCTGCATGGTGCCCCAGGAACTACGGACCGACATGGAACAAAATGTGCTTCTGTGCGGAGGCTCCTCTCTCTTCACCGGTTTTGAAGGTCGCTTCAAGGCTGAGCTGCTGCAATGTCTTAGTCCGGATGCTCACGTGGTTGTGGCGGCCCAGCCCAACAGGAACTTCTCAGTGTGGATTGGGGGGTCCATTCTAGCCTCCCTGCGTGCCTTCCAATCCCGTTGGATCCAGCGTGAGCAGTATGAGGAACAAGGTCCCCATATAGTGCACCGCAAGTGCTCTTGATTCAGCGCAGGGTGGGGACGGATGTGGGAATAAAGCTTCCTTAAAGAGCCAGCTCTGTCCTGTCCTGTTCCATTCTCCCCCATCTCACTCACTGAAACCCACCCAGGAGCCTCAGATATGAACTCACTTGCAGACCAAGGCCACTGAAACTTCATCCTCACACATTCCTGGGTGAATCTGACCTAAAGCACCTCCCCTAATCCACACCCTGGAGACATCCCAGTTCTCACCTCTTCCTCCATAACAACCCTTAACACAGTACCTTTGTCAACGAATCTCATCAACCCACCATCCGGAGATCATCACCTCATCTGTCCACCCAAGGCATCCTCAGGTCTGGTGAGATACACACTCACAGATTCTAGCATTTGTTACTAGTTTTTTTTAATTGCCATTCTGACTGGGATAGGATGGAAACTAAATGGTTTGCAGTTTTCCACAGGTTAATGAACTGGAACGCATTTTCCACGTATATTGACCATTTGCATTTCATTTTGAGAACTGTTAGTTCATCAGCACACTTAGTAACTGGATTGTCTGATTTTTTTTTGTTTGTTTAGTTTGCTGAGTTCTTTATGTATTTGAGACATTAGTACTCTGTCAGATGTGTAGAATGCAAAGATTTTCTTCTATTCTGTAGGGTCCTGACTGACTCAATTGGTTTTTGATTTTTGTTCGTTTGTTTGCTGTTCAGGAGCCTTTTAAGCTCACGAAGTCTTAATTGGCAGTTGTTGGCCTTGTTCCTGGAACAACTGGAGTCCTGTTGACAAAGTCTTCCCCTATGCCTATATTAAATTATTTTTTTCATATTTATTCTTTATGAATGTGTTGCCTGCATATTTATGTGAATTACATGCATACTCGAAGCCCATGAATTTCAGAAATGGGCATAAATTCTCCTGGGATTGAATTTATAAATGGTTGTAAGCCACCATGTGGGTGCTGGGAAGAGGATCCAGTTCTTTAGTGAGAGCAAGGATCTCAACTCCCGAGCCTTCTCTCTAGGCCCCAGTGTTTTTCTTTAGCAGGTTAAGATTGTCAGCTCTTTCATTGCTCTCCCTCCTGTCTCTCCCCCATGTTCCAGTCCCTCATCCCCTCCCTTCCACTCTATTCCCCCCTCTCAGTTTGCCCAGGAGATCTTAACCCTTTCCCCTTCCTGGGGCAATCCATGTGTGTCCTGCTTGGAGTCTTCCTCTTTACCTAGCTTCTCTAGGGTTGTGGATTGAAGCCCTGTTATCTTTTGTTTTGCTTCTAACATTCACTTATGAGTGAGTACATATCATATTTGTCAAGAGATATCTTGACAGAGTGTACCATTAAGGGGATGGGGAGAAATCTGCAGCTAGGGAAAACCCCAGGAACTCACAAGATTGTCCCCAGCTAAGACTCAGCAGTGGTGGAGAGGGTGCTTGAACTAGCCTTCCCCTGCTTTGAGATTGGTGTTTACCCTAATTGTCATTATAGAACCTACATCCAGTTACTGATGGAAGCAGATGCAGAGACCCATAGCCAAGCACTTGGCCAAGATCTTGGAGTTCAGTTGAAGAGAGGCAAGAAGGATTGTAAGAGCAAGGGGGGTCAGAATCGTAATGGGAAAAACCACAGAAATAGCTGACCCAAGCTAATAGGAGCTCATGGACTCTGGACTGACAGCCGGGGAGCCTGCATGGGACTGAACTAGGCCTTGTGAATGTGGGTGAAAGTTGTGTGGCTTGATGTGTTTGTGGGTCCCCTGGCAATGGGACCAGGACTTACTCGGGTATACAAACTGGCTTTTTAGATCCCATTCCCTATGGTGCAATGCCTTACTCAGCCTAGATGTGGTAGGGAGGGGCTAGGTCCAGCCCCAACATGGTATAACAGCCTTACTCTCTATGAGTAGGGGATGCAGGTGGGATGGGGGTAGATGGGGGAAACAGGAGAAGAGGAGGGAGGGAGAACAGGGGTTGGTATGTAAAAGGAAAGAAAATCTTTTAATAAAAAATTATATATATAAAATAAATAAATAAAGTAAAAGATTCTGACAAAAAGCAAATTCATCAGTTATGATTCAGTAAACAATGTTATTGACAGCTACACTAAGTAAATGATAATAAATTTCTGGCTTCTAGTGAAAAGTAAAAGGTTGTCAGCTCTTCAGTGAAGGTCTTTGATGGCCTTAGAGTTGATAAACATCTAATTTAATTCTTATACATACAGTTCTCTGGCATTATTTTTAGTTTTATTTTATTTTAAGTGTATGAGTGTTTTGCTTGCATACATGGATATGTACCATGTCAGTGCCTGGTGTCCACAGAAGATAGAAGGGGGAGTCAGATCCCCTGGAATTGGAGTTATGGATGGGTGTGAGTCACTATGTGGGTGGTGGAAGTCAAACTCTGGTTTTCTTCAAGTATAACAAATGCTCTTAATCTCTGAACATCTCTCTAGCTCCCCATCCCCTCTTTGAGACAGCTTCTCACTGCACTGTCCTGGTCGGCCTGGAACTTCTTACATAGATGAGGATGGTCTTGAAATCAAAGAGATCCACCTGCATCTGCCTCCTGAGTGTTGGAACTAAAGGTCCAAGCTACCACATGTGACTCAGCTATTCATTTTTACCAACACCATTTCTTAGAGATACTATCACAACGATAATGGGCATCTGCAGAGAAACATCATGTATCAGCTGTGAACTGAGCCATTGTGCACATGAACTCACAGGAGATGTGAATACATGCACAAGATTTACACACAAATTAACTATAATTAGACAAAAAATCTTGCCAAGAAATATAAGAGTTCACACATTAAAAACAAGAGGTATTTCCAGCTACTATTGTGTTCTAAATATTAAACACAGGGCTGCTTTCCAGCCACTACTGGCTTCTAAGATGATCATAAACAAAGGATGAAATCAATGATGTAGGTGAATGGATCACTGGAGGGTACTGATCTGTAGGAAATAAGGGTCAGGGAAGAAGGTCATGTTTTGTAACTCAAATAATAGTTTCTCATGGTAAATGATGAATTGGATATTAATGGACCATGAGTCAGCACGAGTCAGGGAATGTCTGGATTTTGCCTGATTATTGGTTCTCCACTCAGTGCAGATCACAGGTCCTGATTGAGTATCCTATATCTGTGACTAGTGGAGCATGGGTCCGACTGTGCATTCTCTGTGCATGATGGGTGCTCTACAAATGAGGCTACTTTTCCCTGATTTGGACTTTGGAATGGAATATCCAGATTATACATGAGTTCTGACTGTCATGGGTCTTACAAGAACCTTAGCTTCACATCTAACTATAGATCTTTTGAGACACACCACTGAAAACACTTTTAATGGTGTTCAGACAAATAGCTTGTTGCTAGTGGCCTGGGACCAAATAAGTCCAGCATGGATTCCTCCCAGGAGCCTTAATGTACGGGGATGTGAGTAACCTCATTGCACCTGAGGCTGAGATGACCTCAGACCTGATTTTTTTCAACTAGAAATGCAGAACAATGAAGCAGAGAGTGAATGTCCCAGATATTTTCAGTAGAGTAAAGCCACATGGAAAGAAAAGAACTGGGGGCAGACAATAATATCTTATTTAACTCTTTGGATTAATTTTTATATTTATTTTCTTTTGTATTAGAATAGCAACTTGTACTTATTTCCTAATTCTATTTCCTTGAAATCCTGATGCCTACCCTTTTCTCCTAGACAATGTCTATTTCCATTTTGAGTTATGTTTCTAGGAAGGAATGAAAGGAAAGATTTCGATTTCTGATCTGACCTGCTGTATTAGTCTTTGTCCTTCAGAGAATTGAGATGAAAAATAAATTAAATTTGATATTGAAAAGTATGTTTTATTTACTCATTTTTTATTCAAAATAGATTCTTCTCTCATACAATATATCCCACCACAGTTTCCTTTCCCTCCACCTTTTCCAGCTCCCCCTCACCTTTGCTCTCCCCCAGATCCACCCGCTCCTTGATTCCTCTCCAGAACAGGTCAGGCCTCCAAGAGACAAGAGCCAAACACGACAAGATACATTAAGACAAGGTAAAAGCTCTCCTATCGAGGCTGGATAAGACAACCCAATAGAAGGAAAAGAATCCCAAGAGCAGACAAAGGAGTCAGGGAAATACCCACTCCCACTGTTAAGAATCTCACACAAACAACAAACTTACAGCCATAATATATGCAGAGGACCTGGTGCAGACCCATGCAAGCCCCATGTTTTCCATTTCAGTATCTGTGAGCCTGTGTGAGCTCTGCTTAGTTGATTTGGTGTGGCATGTTCTCTTACAGTCCTTCATCCTTTCTTACTCCTACAATCTTTCACACCCCTCTTTCTTGGGATTCCCCCATCACTGAGGGGTGGAACCTGATTGAAACCTCCAACTTAGACTTTCCACATAATGTCTGGCTGTGAGTCTTTTCCACAAGAAGTCTCTATGATGAAGACTGGACAAGGCATTGATTTATGAGTATAGCAGATTATCACTCGGAATCATTTTATTTTTTTCCTCCAGTCTTATTTAGTTCTACTCCTCTGAGCTATCCACTTTCCAGTGCCTGGCCTTCAGGCAGTGTGGGGCAATGGCTCCCTCTTATGGCCTAGGTCTCAAGTTAAACTAGACATTGGTTGGTTACTCCCACAAGCTCTGGGCCACCATTGCCCCAGCACGTCTTGTGGGCAGAACAGATTGCAGGGTGAAGGTTTGTGACTGGGCTGGTGTCCAGGTTTCTCTTTCTGTAGCTGCAGAGTACCTCACCCCTCCATAGAAACTAGACTGTAAGGGTGAAGGCTCCATGCAGGCAAGAGCTGGACCTCTCTACTTTTATAGGACTGTGTGAATGTTGTCCTCAGCAATGGGGCCCCACTGTTGGTTTTCAGAGTGACCTTCTGTCCTAGCATCAGCATGGGGTGTTTAGAAAATCTCTATAGGACCCCTCAGGCAACAATTCAATCGAATGCAACAGAGTCCCACCACTGGAAGCCTTGCCTGGCAACAAGAGATGGCCAGTTCAGACTCTATATCCTCCATTACTAGGAATCCTCGCTAGGGTCACCCTCATAGATTCCAGGAAGTTTTCCTTGCATTAGGTTGCACACTGACCTCCAAATGCCCCCAATTACAGCTGTCTGTTCTCACACTACCACAATTTTGGCTTCTTTGTCAATAATCAGGTGTGTGGATTTATGTCTGGTTCTTTGATTTGATTCCATTGATACACCTGTTTGTTTTTAACGCCAATATCATGCGATTTTTATTACTATAGCTCTGTAGTAGACCTTCTTGAAGACAGAGATGGTGATACCTCCAGAAATTCCTTTATTGTACAGGATTATTTTTGTAACCCTGTTCCCCTCCCCCCATATGAAGCTGAGTGTTGTTCTTTCAAGGTCTGGAAATAACTGTGTTGGGATTTCAATAGGGATTTCATTGAATCTGTAAATCACTTTTGGTAAAATGGTCATTTTTACTATGTTAATCCCACTAATCCATGAGCATGGGAAACCTCTCTATCTTCTGATATCTTTCTCAGTCTGTTTATCATTTGTATCTAGAAGGGCTACTGATTATTTTGAATTAATCTTATATCTATCCACTTCATTAAAGGCATTTATCAGCTTTAGAGGTTCCCTGGTAGAATTCTTGGAGTCACTTATGTATACTATCATACCATCTGCAAATAATGATACTTTGAGTTTTTCCTTTCCAATGTTTATCCACCTGATCTCCTTTTGTTGTCTTATTGCTCCAGCTAGAACTTCAAGTACTATATGGAATAGATATGGTGGGAGTTGATAGCATTTGTCTTGTTCCTGATTTTAGTCAAATTGCTTTGATTTTCTTTCAGTTTAATTTGATGATGGCTGTTGGCTTGCTGTAAATTACTTTTATTATGTTTAGGTAGTATCCACAGATTTTTAAACAGTTATCTTACAGGGGTGCTTGAAAGATGTCTCTGCATTGAAGAGCACTAAATTTTCCTGCAGAGGGCCTGTGTTTGAATATCAGACCCCACATAATAACCCATAAAAACTTGCAACTCAGTTTTAGAAGATCTGACCTCTGTGGGCACCTGGATTGTTTGAGGTACACATCCATTCATGTACTTAAAGCACTTATACACATAAAAGTAAATAAATAGGCATGGTATATTTGATCATATTACATGATGTTTGAAACACTCAACAATTAGCAACAAAAATCCAGTGTTTTTTATAAGAAGAGTGACTTGTATCTTTTTTCTCAAGACTAAATGTTTAACTAAATATCTTATTTTGTTACAATATATTTGGACTGGAAACTAACATAAAATAATTAAACATTAACTTTTGAGAGAGAAAAAGGGAAGGAGAACATTGAAGGTACTGGATAGAGGCCAAAAAGGGCAAATTTATGTAATTATGTTTTAGTGTCAAAATAAAAAATATTAATATGATCAAACAACAACACAAAATATAACTTATTTTGAAAATTAACCCTTCTTTTAATAGCTGTAGTGACATTAAGCAGATTATCCATGCATGTGAGCATAGACTTCAGAACCTTAAATTCTGAAACAGGATGAAATTTTTAAATTCACCTGAGATTAGATGGAATAGTGAGCGACAATAATGGGCCAGCTCTAACCACTTTGGAGACAGTGATTGTATAGGTAAGTATCCATCTGAAACAACTCCAAACACTAGGAGTAAACCTAGAGGTAGAATTGAGTCTGTACATTAAATGTCACTATTCTCAGAAAGTCAAATGATGAGTTAGCAATTCCTCTTATTCTAAGATGAAGATCATTGGAACTCTGCAGTAATACATTGGTTGTCATGGCAATGATGTGTAGATTGTTATCTAGCCAGAATGGGCTTCTGAACAGTTTAATTATGAACAAAATATTTGAGCAATAGTCACTAATGTTGACTGGTGATATAATTCAGTGTTAGAACATTCTTTGGATCTTGGATTCGCCCCCGTACCACTTGAAAAGTAAAATAAAAGATTGAATGACTGTCCTAAAAGCAGCTTATGAAGCTCTGACAAGTAAAATGACCAGCTCTATGCTAAAGCTCTTGTTAAAAGTGCTTTAGATGATGGACTACACTCCAAAGAGTCAAAATAAAGGAAGCTAAAGAAAAGAGAAATGATGATGGATATTTGGTAAAATATTTTTTTTAACTTTCAACGTTATAATATGTTTATGTGTGCTTGAATACATGTATGTCTTTGCAGCACTTGCATGTCATGTGCCTCAGAGGCCAAAAGATGCCATTTGATCTAATGGAACTAGGGTTACAGGTGGATTATGCCACCTTGTGTGTACTGGGAATCAAACCTGTATTCATTGAGCAGAGTGTTAATATAATCCCCAAAGATATCAATTAACCACAGAGCCATTTCTTTAGTTCTATAATTGTTAGGCATCTTACAGATTAGTATTATATTATTTTCAGATAGTATTGAATGTCAAGGTTTAAATTGCACTAAATTGTATGAGAACAAAAACAAAGTCAATATCCTCAGAGATGTAGAAAACAAAAATTACAATAGCACTGAGACACCATCATCCCAGGGAGAATGGATATTATCCACAAAATAACCCAAAACATTCATGAGCATATATATTGGGGTTGGATACCATGTACACATTTAGTACATGGAAATGAAAGCAGTCATCACTGGATAATAAGCACAACTGCTTATGGTCCACATATACTATTTGAAGACATATAAGTCAGCATAGCACAGAGACACTTGCTCATCAATGTTTTCAAAATTCTAATTTTGAAATTTAGTATTTTAAAGAAATTTTCAAAAATTTAAAGATACTGAAACAGTCCAGATGCCTATCAAAAAATGAATAAATACTTTTTGGAACAGTCGTGAGTACCCTTCCTTGCCCCAGACCCCATCCCTGGGCACCAGCCACTCCAGGGAAGACCTGCCCAACTCGGCCCCAGGTTCTGGCCACCGGGCAGGTTCCCTGCTAGCCCCACCGGGAAGGATCCCCTTCTCCAAGACCCCTGGCAGACCCTGCAGTCTCCACGCCCTGCCCCCACGCCCATCCGCCTGAGCCCCAAGCCTCTTCCTGAGACTCAGAGGCCGGCCCCCAGCTCCCATCTTGCTCCGGACGTCCCTTTTGGAATACTGGTGAGTACCCTTCCTTGCCCCAGACCCCATCCCTGGGCACCAGCCACTCCAGGGAAGACCTGCCCAACTCGGCCCCAGGTTCTGGCCACCGGGCAGGTTCCCTGCTAGCCGCACCGGGAAGGATCCCCTTCTCCAAGACCCCTGGCAGACCCTGCAGTCTCCACGCCCTGCCCCCATGCCCATCCGCCTGAGCCCCAAGCCTCTTCCTGAGACTTAGAGGCCGGCCCCCAGCTCCCATCTTGCTCCGGACGTCCCTTTTGGAACAATCGTGAGTACCCTTCCTTGCCCCAGACCCCATCCCTGGGCACCAGCCACTCCAGGGAAGACCTGCCCAACTCGGCCCCAGGTTCTGGCCACCGGGCAGGTTCCCTGCTAGCCCCACCGGGAAGGATCCCCTTCTCCAAGACCCCTGGCAGACCCTGCAGTCTCCACGCCCTGCCACCACGCCCATCCGCCTGAGCCCCAAGCCTCTTCCTGAGACTTAGAGGCCGGCCCCCAGCTCCCATCTTGCTCCAGACTTCCCTTTTGGAACACTGACTTCCCTTTTGGAACACTGGTCTGTCTGAACCAAGTGTGCGGATAAGGCCAAGAACGAACCACAAGGAGATGGGCAGACGTCAAGGCAGAAACATATACAACAAAATGAATAGCAATACAGCATCACCAGGCCCTAGCCCTCCTCCAACACCTAGACCTGAACATCAGAAATTGGAAGAAGCAGAAGAAAACAGCCTTATGAATGACATCATGAAGAAGCTAGAGGCTTGCGTAGAGGAAAAGACAAAAAAATGTGAAGAACGCTGTAAACAACTAGAGGAAAGGGCAAACAAATTAGAAGAAATCAATAAAGTCCTGGAAGAAAACAATAAAATACTGAGAGAAAATCAAGAAAAATCAATGAAACAAATGAAGGAAACAGTCCAAGACCTGAAAAGGGAAATAGAAAAAATGAAGAAGACACAAACAGAGGGAATGCTGGAAATAGAAAATCTGAGAAAACGATTGGGAACTTCAGATGCAAGTATAATCAACAGAATGCAAGAGATGGAAGAGAGGATCTCTAGCGTTGAAGATACAGTAGAAGAAATACATTCATCAGTCAAAGAAAACACTAAAACCAACAAAGTCATGAACCAAAATGTCCAAGAAATTTGGGACACCATGAAAAGACCAAACCTAAGAATAATAGGGGTCGAAGAAGGAGAAGAATACCAACTCAAGGGCACAGAAAATATATTCAACAAGATCATAGAAGAAAACTTTCCCAACTTAAAGAAGGAAATGCCTATGAAGATACAAGAAGCTTATAGAACACCAAACAGACTAGACCCCCAAAAAAAGTCCCCTCGCCACATAATAGTTAAACAACTAAACGTACAGAATAAAGAAAGAATATTAAGAGCAGCAAAGGAAAAAGGCCAAGTGACATATAAAGGCAAACCCATCAGAATAACACCCGATTTCTCAATGGAGACTTTGAAAGCCAGAAGAACCTGGACAGATGTAATGCAGACACTAAGAGACCATGGATGTCAACCTAGACTAATATACCCAGCAAAACTTTCAATCACCATAGATGGAGTAAACAAGACATTCCATGACAAAGCCAGATTTAAACAATACTTATCCACAAACCCAGCCCTACAGAAAGCACTAGAAGGAAAATTCCAACCTAAGGAAGTCAGATACACCCTCGAAAACACAGGCAACAGATAAAGCCACAGCAGTAAACCCCAACGTATAGAAGTACCCACACATCACCACCAAAAAATAACAGGAATGAACAATCACTGGTCATTAATTTCCCGCAATATCAATGGACTTAATTCACCTATAAAAAGACATAGGCTTACAGAATGGATACGAAAGCAGGACCCATCTTTCTGCTGCATACAAGAAACACATCTCAAATTCGAAGATAGACACTACCTAAAAATAAAAGGCTGGGAAAAGACTTTCCAATCAAACGGTCTTAAGAAACAAGCGGGTGTAGCCATCCTGATATCCAGCAAAATAGACTTCAAACTAAAATCAATCAAAAGAGATCAAGAAGGGCATTACATACTCATCACAGGAAAGATCCACCAAGATGAAGTCTCAATTCTGAATATTTATGCCCCAAACACAAGGGCACCCACATATGTAAAAGAAACATTACTAAAGCTTAAATCACATATAAAACCCCACACGTTAATAGTGGGAGACCTCAACACCCCACTTTCACCACTGGACAGATCTCCCAAATTGAAACTTAACAGAGAAATAAAGGACTTAACTGATGTCATGACTCAAATGGACTTAATCGATATATACAGAACATTCCATCCTAACAAAAAAGAATATACCTTCTTCTCAGCACCCCATGGAACCTTCTCTAAAATTGACCACATACTTGGCCACAAAACAAATCTAAACAGATACAAAACAATTGGAATAACCTCCTGTGTTCTATCAGACCACCATGGTCTAAAGTTGGATTTCAACAACAACAAAAACTACAGAAAACCTGCAATCTCATGGAAACTGAATAATACCCTACTGAATCACCAATGGGTTAAGGAAGAAATAAAGAAAGAAATTAAAGACTTCCTAGAGATCAATGAAAATGAAGACACCACATATCCAAATTTATGGGACACTATGAAAGCAGTACTAAGAGGGAAATTCATAGCACTAAATGCCCACATAAATAAGTTGGAGAAATCTCACACTAGAGACTTAACAGCATACCTGAAAGCTCTAGAACAAGAAGAAGCACAGTCTCCCAGGAAAAATAGACGCCAGGAAATTATCAAAGTGAGAGCTGAAATCAATAAAATAGAAACAAAGAGAACAATACAAAAAATTAATGAAACAAAGAGTTGGTTCTTTGAGAAAATCAACAAGATAGACAAGCCCTTATCCAAACTAACCAAAAGACAGAGAGAGAGCATCCAAATCAACAAAATCAGAAATGAAAAGGGGGACATAACAACAGACATTGAGGAAATCCAGAGAATCATCAGGTCATACTTCAAAAACCTCTATTCGACAAAACTGGAAAACCTAAAAGAAATGGATAACTTTCTGGATAGGTACCACATACCTAAGTTAAATCAAGACCAGATAAACTATTTAAATAGTCCAATAACCCCTAACGAAATAGAAACAGTCATTAAAAGTCTCCCAACCAAAAAAAGCCCAGGACCAGATGGTTTCAGCGCAGAATTCTACCAGATCTTCAAAGAAGAGTTAATACCAATACTCTCTAAATTGTTCCACACAATAGAAACAGAAGGAACATTACCAAACTCCTTCTACGAGGCTACAATTACCCTAATTCCTAAACCAAACAAGGATACAACAAAGAAAGAGAACTACAGACCGATCTCCCTCATGAACATTGATGCAAAAATACTCAATAAAATACTGGCAAACAGACTCCAAGAACACATCAAAGCAATTATCCACCATGATCAAGTAGGATTCATTCCAGGGATGCAAGGGTGGTTCAACATACGAAAGTCCGTCAATGTAATACACCATATAAACAAACTCAAAGAAAAAAACCATATGATCATCTCACTGGATGCAGAAAAGGCATTTGACAAAATCCAACACCCCTTCATGATAAAGGTATTGGAGCGATCAGGAATACAGGGAACATACCTAAACATAATAAAGGCAATTTACAGCAAGCCAACAGCCAACATCAAATTAAATGGAGAGAAACTCAAAGCAATTCCACTAAAATCAGGAACGAGGCAAGGCTGTCCACTCTCGCCATACTTATTCAATATAGTACTTGAAGTTCTAGCCAGAGCAATAAGACAACATAAGGAGATTAAGGGGATACAAATTGGAAAGGAAGAAGTCAAGCTTTCCCTATTTGCAGATGACATGATAGTATACTTGAGCGACCCCAAAGATTCCACCAAGGAACTGATACAGCTTATAAACACCTTCAGCAACATAGCAGGATACAAGATCAACTCAAAAAAATCAGTAGCCCTCCTATATACAATGGACAAAGAAGCGGAGAAGGAAATCAGAGATACATCACCCTTTACTATAGCCACAAACGACATAAAATACCTTGGGGTAACACTAACCAAGCAAGTGAAGGACCTATATGACAAGAACTTTAAGTCCCTGAAAAAAGAAATTGAAGAAGATGTCAGAAAATGGAAAGATCTCCCATGCTCATGGATAGGCAGGACTAACATAGTAAAAATGGCAATCTTACCAAAAGCAATCTACAGATTCAATGCAATCCCCATCAAAATACCAACACAATTCTTCACAGACCTGGAAAAAATAATACTCAACTTCATATGGAAAAACAAAAAACCCAGGATAGCCAAAGGAATCCTGTACAATAACACAACTTCTGGAGGCATCACGATCCCTGACTTCAAGCTCTACTATAGAGCTACAGTAATAAAAACAGCTTGGTACTGGCATAAAAACCGACATGTGGACCAATGGAATCGAATTGAAGACCCTGACATTAATCCGCACACCTATGAACATATAATTTTTGACAAAGAAGCCAAAAGCGCACAATGGAAAAAAGAAAGCATCTTCAACAAATGGTGCTGGCAAAACTGGATATCAACATGTAGAAGGCTGCAAATAGATCCATATCTATCACCGTGCACAAAACTTAAGTCCAAGTGGATCAAGGACCTCAACATAAATCCAGCTACTCTGAACCTGCTAGAAGAGAAAGTAGGAAGTAGTCTTGAACGCATTGGCATAGGAGACTACTTCCTAAATAGAACACCAGTAGCACAGACTCTGAGACAAACAATCAATCAATGGGACCTCTTGAAACTGAGAAGCTTTTGTAGAGCAAAGGATACGGTCAACAAGGCAAAGCGACAGCCTACAGAATGGGAAAAGATCTTCACCAACCCCACATCTGACAGAGGACTGATATCCAGAATATATAGGGAACTCAAGAAATTAGACATCAAAATGCCCAACAGTCCAATTAAGAAATGGGCTATAGAACTAAACAGAGAATTCTCAACAGAGGAAACTCAAATGGCTGAAAGACATTTAAGGAACTGCTCAACATCCCTAATCATCAGGGAAATGCAAATCAAAACAACTCTGAGATACCACCTTACGCCTGTCAGAATGGCTAAGATCAAAAACACTGAAGACACCTTATGCTGGAGAGGATGTGGAGCTAGGGGAACTCTCCTCCACTGCTGGTGGGAATGCAAGCTTGTACAACCACTTTGGAAATCAATATGGCGCTTTCTTAGAAAATTGGGAATCAATCTCCCCCAAGATCCAGCTATACCACTCTTGGGCATATACCCAAGAAATGCTCAACCACACCATAAGAGCACTTGTTCAGTTATGTTCATATCAGCATTGTTTGTAATAGCCAGAACATGGAAACAACCCAGATGCCCTTCAACTGAAGAATGGATAAACAAAATGTGGTACATATACACAATGGAATACTACTCAGCAGAGAAAAACAATGGCATCATGAGGTTTGCAGACAAATGGATGGATCTAGAAAAAATCATCCTGAGTGAGGTAACCCAGACTCAGAAAGACAAACATGGTATGTACTCACTCATAGCAGGATACTAGACATGAAACAAGGATGACTTGTCTGCTACTCACATCACCAGGGAGGCTACCTGGAAAACAGGACCCCAAGAAAGACACAGGGATCACCCAATGACAGAGAAATGGAATGAGATCTACATGAACAGCCTGGACATGAGTGGGGGTAATGAAAGGCGAGGGTTGAGGGAAAGAGAGCTTGGGGGAGCGGGAGATCCCAGCTGGATCAACAACAGAGAGGGAGAACAAGGAATAGGAGACCATGGTAAATGAAGACCACATGAGAACAGGAAGAAGCAAAGTGCTAGAGAGGCCCACAGAAATCCACAAAGATACCCACACAACAGACTGCTGGCAGAGGTCGAGAGACAGCCTGAACTGACCTACTCTGGTGATGGGATGGCCAAACACCCTAATTGTTGTGCTAGAAACCCCATCCAACTACTGAGGGATCTGGATGCAGAGATCCATGACTAGGCCCCGGGTGGATCTCTGGGAGTCCAATTAACGAGAATGAGGAGGGTTTATATGAGCGAGAGTTGTTGAGACCAAGGTTGGATAAAGCACAGGGACAAATGGCCAAATGAATGGAAACACATGAACTATGAACCAATGGCTGAGGGGTCCCCACTGGATCAGGCCCTCTGAATGGATGAGACAGTTGATTGGCTTGATCTGTTTGGGAGGCACCCAGGCAGTGGGACCAGATCTTGTGCTCATTGCATGAGTTGGCTGTTTGAAACCTGGGGCCTATGCAGGATTGTTTGGCTCGGCCTGGGAGGAGGGGACTAGACCTACCTGGACTGAGTCTACCAGGTTGACCTCAGTCTGTGGGGAAGGCTTTGCCCTGGAGGAGATGGGAATGGGGGGGGGGGGTGTTGAGGGGAAGGTGAGGGGGACGGGAGGGGGGAGAACAAGGGAATCCGTGGCTGATATGTAGAACTGAATTGTATTGCAAAATAAATTAATAAAAAAAAAAAAAAAGAAATGAAAGTTAGTAGTTAGACATTACAATAGAAGTTGTAGTCATATTAGATATGTTTTAAAAATTGAGCAGATATATTTTAGACAGGTCATCTTCAAACCCTTCAGAGATCTACAGAATATGGCATTTAAAATGTTTTAATAACTTAGAAAATTTTTCTTTTTTGTTATGATTATGAGACATGTCGGCTCCTGGCAGTACCAATCTACTTCAGAGAAAATATGGGCATTGAAGAAACTGCATATGGAGTTAACTTTCATTGTGGCAAAAGTTAGCCACTGGACAACAAAGTATCCTTGAATCAACTGCTGACAAAATGGACAGACAGGACATGAAACAAAGGACTACTGATTCTTGCCAAAACGAGTGTGGTTATGGCTTTATCAAAAGGCATCTTCTGAGGCCAGGACAATATGGCACCATCCCTGAAGTGGCCTTCGCAATTTGGAAAAGGTACAGTGCCCTTTTCTTCGAAGGCAGCTGAATAGGCAGTGGGCCGATGGCTTCTGATGTGCAATGGAACAGCAGCTGAAACAGTTATTCTTGAAGAGTAACTAAGCTCACGCCTCGCAATAGTAAACTGGCATTTGACAGAGGGATGTGGAGAAGAACGGGATGTTAAGATGAAGCCATATATACACAGCCAAGAATGGACAGCTGAATTAAAAAATCAACAACAATTTCCAGAATTTAAAATCCTGAGTCATGACATGACACTAGTGGAATTCAGGTGTTTCTGGTACATGGACTGCTCTCACCCAATGTGAGGTTGAACTGTCGACCTTGTGTACATCCTACCTCACAAATGAGTCTGTCAGATATGCTAAGCCTATAGGCTGAAGATGATGCCCCAACACTGTGGAGAAACCTCAGGTGACTGTCCAGGCAGCTGGCTGTTTCTGTCAACTCACAAATTTTTTGGAAGTTGCTTGCATGCACTTTCTGTTTTTATTTTTGTTAGCTAATATTATTTCCTTCTTGGGTCTCTGAGGGAGTTGAAGATTAGTTAGTTATAGTTGAAGGTTAGTTAGTTATAGTTGAAGATTAATTAGGATAGAAAGTGAATTAGATACATTTTGGACTTAACAAAATAGGATAGATAATGAAATTATTTTCTCTGAATTTGTCAAATACAAATGGACTAGACATTGTTTAGACATTTATTACTTGTATATATTGTATATAGTCATTGTACTTTTGTATATAATTTTTCTTTTGTTAGTTATAACCTTTTTCTTTTTTTTCCTTTTTATTAAAATAGAAAAGGGGAAAAAAAAATAAATACATTTTAAGATTGAAAAAAAAAAAAAAATGAATAAATAAAGAAAAGAAAACAATAAAATTTGGTACTTTTTACTGGGAAAAGAGAACATCCTCAACAAATGGTTCTGGTCAAATTAGATGCCTAAGTATAGAAGAATACAAATCCATACTTGTCACCCTGCAAAAACCTCAGCTCCCCATGGATGAAAGGTCTCAACATATGACCATAAACACTGAATCTGATAGAAAAGAAAGTAGGGAATAGTTCTGAACTCATCAGCACAGGAAAAGTCTTTCTGAACAGAGCACTGATAACACAGGCACTAAGAACAACAATTAGTAAATAGGACATCATGAAACTGAAAATCTGTGTGGCAAAGGAGAATATCATTCAGTTAGAGATAGGCTACAGAATGGAAAAGGATTTTTACCATCTACACATCTAATAATCTAATAGAGGACTAATATTAATAATACATAAATAAAAGAAACCAACATCAAGAAAACAAATAATCCAATTAAAAATAGGGTACAAGCTTTTGCTTCTCCAGATGTCTATAGTCTCATCCATAGGGATGTAATAGAATACCAGTGGCAGCATTCCTTCTTCCCTGTGTATATCTCCTATAGAATCTTCTTTCTTTCCTTTTTTTTTAATTAAGATATTTTCTATTTACTTTACATAACAACCACAGATTCTCCCCTCCTCCCTCTTCCTACCACCCAGCTTCCCCCCAACACACCCCATCCCCACATTTTCCAAATCAAGGTCTCCCATGGGGAGTCAGCAGAGCCTGGCACACTCAGCTGAGGCAGGTCCAAGCACCCCCCTCCCGACCTGCACCAAGGCTGTGCAAGGTGTCATACCCTAGGCATTGGGCTCCAAAAAACCTGCCCATGCACCAGGGGTGGATCCTGATCCCCTAGCCTGGGGGCCTCCCAAACAGTTCAAGCTAAACAACTATCTCCTGTATCCAGAGGGCCTAGTCTAATCCTATGGGGGCTCCACAGCTATTAGCCTACAGTTCATGGGTTTCCACTAGTGTGGCTGGTCATCTCTGCACATTTTCCCATCATGATCTCCATGTCTCCTGCTCACAAATCCCTCCTCTCTCTCATTTATTGAATTCCCGGATCTCAGCCTGGCTCCAGGCCATGGATTTCTGCATCTGCGTTCATCAGTCACTGGATGAAGGCTCTATGATGACAGTTAGGGTATTCACTAGACCAGTCACCAGAGCAGACCAGTCCAGTCACCCTCTCGGCCATTGCCAGTAGTCCAAGGTGGGGTCATCCTTGTGGATTCCTGAGAACTTCCCCAGTACCATACCTCTTCTTATTCCCATGATGTCTTCATTTATCATGGTATCTCTTTCCCTGCACTCCTCTGCTGTCCCTGTTCCAGCTCGGCTCTCCCATTTCATTATGTTCTCATCCCCCATTCTTTGCCCTCCATTCCCCCCCACACATTCCCAGTTTGTGCATGTAGATGTCATCTATTTCTCCTTTGCTGGACTATCTATGTGTCTCTCTTAGGGTCCTCCTTGTTAGCTTGTTTCTCTGTAGCTGTGTGTTGTAGTCTGGTTATCCTTTGCCTTACATCTAGCATCCACTTATGAGTGAATACATACCATGTTTGTCCTTCTGAGTTTGGGTTACCTTACTCAGGATGTTATTTTCTAGTTCCATCCATTTGACTGCAAATTTCATGATATCATTGTTTTTTACTGCTGAGTAGTACTCCATTGTGTATGTGCCACATTTTCTTTATCCATTCTTTAGTTGAGGGGCATCTAAGTTGTTTCTAGGTTCTGGCTGTTATGAATAATGCTGCTATGAACATAGTTGAGCATGTGTCCTTATGGTATGATTGAGCATTCCTTGGGTATATGCCCAAGAGTGGTATAGCTGGGTCTTGAGGAAGACTTATTCCCAATTTTTTGAGAAACCTCCACAAAGATTTCCACAGTGGCTGTGTAAGTTTGCACTCCCACCAACAGTGGGGAGTGTTCTCCTCATCCTCTCCAGCATAAGCTGTCTTCAGTGTTTTTGATCTTAGCCATTCTGACAGGTGTAAGATGGTATCTCAGAGTTGTTTTGATTTTAATTTCCCTAATGATTAAGGATGTTGAGCAATTCCTTAAATGTCTTTTAGCCATTTGAGATTCTTCTGTTGAGAATTCTCTGTTAAGCCCTGTAGCCCTTTTTTTTTTTTAAAATTGGAGTGTTTGATATTTTGATGTATAGCTTTTTGAGATCAGCCTCTGTCAGATGTGGGGAAGATCTTTTCCCATTCTGTAGGCTGTCATTTTGTCTTCCTGGCCATGTCCTTTGCTCTACAAAAGTTTCTCAGTTTCAGGAGGTCCCATTTATTAATTGTTGCTCTCAATATCTGTGCTACTGGTGTTCTATTTAGGAAGTGATCTCCTGTGCCAATGCATTCAAGACTGCTTCCTACTTTTTCTTCTATTAAGTTTAGTGTAACTAGATTTATGTAGAGGTTTTGATCCACTTGGACTTGAGTTTTGTGCATGGTGACAGATATGAATTTATTTGCAATTTTCTGCATTTTGACATCCAGTTATGCCAGCACCATTTGTTGAAGATACTTTTTTTCCTAATGGTACAGTTTTGGTTTCTTTGTTAAAAATCAGATGTTCATAGGTGCGTGGATTAATGACAGGGTCTTCAATTTGATTCTATTGGTCCATGTGTCAGTTTTTATGACAATACCAAGCTGTATTTATTACTATCACTCTATAGTAGAGCTTGAGGTCAGGGATGGTGATGCCTCCAGAGGTTGCATTATTATACAGGATTCTTTTAGCTATCCTGGGTTTTTTGTTTTTCCATGTAAAGTTAAGTATTGTTCTTTCCAAGTCTGGGAAGAATTGCATTGGGATTTTGATGGGCATTGCATTGAATCTATAGATTGATTTTTGATAAGATTGCCGTTTTTACTATGTTGATTCTACCTATCCATGAGCATGGGAGATCTTTCCATTTTCTTATACCTTCTTCGATTTCTTTCTTCAGAGACTTAAAGTTCTTATTATACAGGTCCTTCACTTGCTTAGTTAGAGTTACCCCATGGTATTTTATTTTATTTGTGGCTATTGTAATGGGTGCTGTTTCTTTGATTTCTTTTTCAGCCCATTTATCATTTGAATATAGGAGGGCTACTGGTTTTGAGTTAATCTTGTATCCTGCCACCTTACAGAAGGAATTTATCAGCTGTAGGAGTTCCATGGTAGAATTTTGGGTCATTTATGTATTGTGGTGGTATTGTGTTCCCCCAAATATTGTGTATCCTAATAAACTTATCTGGGGTCAGAGAACAGAAAAGCCACAATATTAAACATAGAGGCTAGGCAGTGGTAGCACATGCCTTTAATCCTAGCATTCCAGAGACAGAAATCCCTCTGGATCTCTGTGAATTCAAGGCCGCATCGGAAACAGCCAGGCATGGTGACTCACACCTTTAATCCCAGAAAGCAGCCTTTAATCCCAGGGAGTGGTGGTAGAAAGCAGAAAGATTTATAAGGCATTGAGGACCAGAAACTAGCAGCATTTGCCTGGTTAAGCATTTGGCTGGTTAAGTTTTCAGGCTTCTAGCAGCAGTTCAGCTGAGATTCATTCTGGATGAGGACTCAGAGGCTTCCAGTCTGAGGAAACAGGACCAGCTGAGGAATTGGCAAGGTGAGATAGCTGTGGCTTGTTTTGTCTCTCTCATCTACCAGCATTGACACCAATACCTGGCTCAGGTTTGATTTTATTAATAAGAACTTGTAAGATTCCTGCTACATCTGGCGCCCAACGTGGGGCAAGAGTTTCTACCTAAAAACTGAGAAAAAAGATTCTAAAACAGAGCTAAAAACAGCTTCCTAGTTGTCTCTCTCAAGTTAGCAGAAGCTGCCAGTTTGAGCTACTGGTGGGTTCCTAGCGTGCGCGCTCGACCTGCTGTATGACGGGAATGAGGCCTCTGCAAGTGGCACATTAAGCTGCGTGGTGGATTTAGCCTTTGCTAGTACAAAATAAAAAAAAGAGGTTTCTGGGCTACACGCTGCTTGGATATATGCATAGACCCACGATAGCTCCCAGAGCTGACTGTTAAAGAACCACCGCCATATTGGGAAGCTGAGTGGGTGGAGCCAGCAGCCACAGCTGCTGCAGTTTAAAGCAATAGATTCACAATAAGACAGATTCAGATGTAATAGTTTACAATGTGTGTAAAATATACGTAGGCTTGAAAGAGAGAAAAAAGGTGATATATACAGTTATATAAACATATACATAGTTTTAAAAAATAAAGTCTTTAAAGAGACAGTAAAATTAATATAAAAAATAAGCCATGTAAAGATGAATATTACACAGAGAATCTGGATTGTGTTGTCTTTGGGATTTTTAACTGCAGAAAAGCATTTGATTGTAAAAACTGTTGAGTTATGCCAAAATGTATATTTTAAAGGTACCTTGACTTCAAAATTTGGATATAAGGATATGTTGCTTTGGAAAGGAGACTCTGCTTTTGTTCCCACAGAAAGCCAAAGGCTATGGATTTGTTCCAGATTAAGATACATCAGGTTTGACCAGCCAAGAGCCCCTGAAAGGTCTCTGATGATACCAAGGCCCAGATGATCCAACATCCAGAATGGTTTGAAGGCAACTGGCTCAGACAATACAGCCTCATGGACTATTCCATAATCCTAAAATTTTCTTTGTGTCCCCATAAGATACAGCGCCCACCTCCAGCAGGAAGTAGTAAGAGAAGCTACAC
Source organism: Peromyscus californicus insignis (assembly GCF_007827085.1). Lineage (NCBI taxonomy): Eukaryota > Metazoa > Chordata > Mammalia > Rodentia > Cricetidae > Peromyscus > Peromyscus californicus. The sequence continues at coordinate 190,494,808 of NW_026294562.1, forward strand.
CCAAATTCCCAAATTATATGTAATTTTACTTTGTTAAGGTTAAAACCTTCCTTTTTGAAAAAAAAGAAAGAAAAGGGGAAGTGCTGTGGGATGGTCTCTATGTCAAGTGTGTTCCTAATTGGTAAATAAATAAATCACTGATTGGCCAGTGGCTAGGCAGGAAGTATAGACGGAACAAGGAGGAGACTAAAGCTGGGAAGTGGAAGGCTGAGTCAGAGAGACACTGTCAGCCGCCATAATGACAAACAGCATGTGAAGATGCCGGTAAGCCACGAGCCATGTGGCAAGGTATAGATTTATAGAAATGGATTAATTTAAGCTGTAAGAACAGTTAGCAAGAAGCCTGCCATGGCCATACAGTTTGTAAGCAATATAAGTCTCTGTGTTTACTTGGTTGGGTCTGAGCTGCTGCGGGACTGGCGTGTTAGACAGATTTATCCTGACTGTGGGCCAGGCAGGAAAACTCTAGCTACAATGTATGCTATCGTATTATCTGCAAAAAGGGAAAGTTTCACTTCTTCCTTTCCCATTTGTATCCCCTTGATCTCCTTTTGTTGTTTTATTGCTCTAGTTAGGATTTCAAGTACTACATTGAATAAATACAGGGAGAGTGGACAGCCTTGTCTTGTTCCTGATTTTAGTGGAATCACTTTGAGTTTCTCTCCATTTAATTTGATGTTGGCTGTTCACTTGCTGTAAATTGCCTTTATTATGTTTAGGCATGTTCCTTGTATTCCTGATCTCTCTAGGACATTTATCATGAAGGCGTTTTAAATTTTGTCAAAGGCCTTTTCAGCACCTAATGAGATGATCATGTGTTTTTTCTTTCAGTTTGTTTATATGGTGTATTAAAATGACAGATTTTTTTATGTTGAACCATCCTTGCATCCCTGGGATGAAGTCGACTTGATCATGGTGGATAATTTTTTTGATGTGTTCTTGGATTCGGTTTGTCAGTATTTTATTGAGTATTTTTTTTTTTTTTTGGTTTTTCGAGACAGGGTTTCCCTGTGTAGCTTTGCGCCTTTCCTGGAACTCACTTGGTAGCCCAGGCTGGCCTCGAACTCACAGAGATCCACCTGGCTCTGCCTCCCAAGTGCTGGGATTAAAGGCGTGCGCCACCACCCGCCCGGCTTATTGAGTATTTTTGCATCAATGTTCATGAGGGAGATTGGTCTGCAATTCTCTTTCTTTGTTGCATCTTCATGTGGTTTGGTTATTAGGGTAATTGTAAACTCATAAAAAGAGTTTGGTAGTGTTCTTTCTGATTCTATTGTTTAGAACAATTTGAAGAGTTGGGATTAGCTCTTCTTTGTAAATCTGGTAGAATTCTGCACTGAAACCACCCCATCCTGAGCTTTTTTTGGTTGGGAGACTTTAAATGACTTTCTATTTCCTTAGGGATTATTGATCTACTTAAATAGTTTATCTGGTCTTGATTTAACTTTGGTATGTGGTACCTATCCATAAAATTGTCCTTTTCTTTCAGATTTTCCAATTTTGTGGAGTACAGGTTTTTGAGTATGAACTGATGATTCTCTGGATTTCCTCACTGTCTGTTGTTATGTCTCCTTTTTCATTTCTGATTTTGTTGATTTGGATGCTCTCTCTCTGCCTTTTGGTTAATTTGGATAAGGGCTTGTCTATCTTGTCGATTTTTTCAAAGGAGTAACTCATTGCTTCATTGATTCTTTGTATTGTTCTCTTTGTTTCTATTTCATTGATTTTGGCTTTCAATTTGATTATTTCATGATCTCGATTCCTCCTTGGTAAGTTTGCTTCTTCTTGTCCTAACACTTTCAGGTGTGTTGTTAAGGCACTAGTGTGAGAAATCTCCAACTTCTCTATGTGGGCATTTAGTGCTATGAATTTTCCTCTGAGCACTGCTTTCATAGTGTCCCATAAGTTTGGGTATGTTGTACTTTCATTTTCATTAAATTTTAGGAAATCTTTATTTTCTTTCTTTAGTTCTTCCATGACCCATTGGTGATTCATTTGGGCATTATTCAGTTTCAGTAAAATTATTCAGGTCCAATAAAATATGGAGGTTATTCCAATTCTTTTGTATCTGTTGAGATTTGTGACTGAGCATGTGTTCAGTTTTAGAGAAGGTTCCATGGGATGCTGAGAAGAAGGTATATTCTTTTGTGTTTGGATGGAATTATCTGTAGATATCTAGTAAGTCCATTTGTGTCATAACTTCTGTTAGGTCTCTTATTACTCTGTTAAGTTTCATTCTGGCAGATCTATCCAGTGGTGAGAGTGGGGTGATGAAATCTCCCACTACTAGTGTATGGAATTTGATGTGCGATTTTAGCTTTAGTAATGTTTCTTTTACAAACATGGGTGCCCTTGTATTTGGGGCATAAATGTTCAGAATTGAGATTTTATCTGGGTGGACTTTCTCTGTGATAAGTACGTAATGTCCTTCCCGATCCCTTTTGATTGACTTTAGTTTGAAATCTACTTTACTAGATATTAGGATAGCTACACCAGCTTGCTTCTGATGTCCATTTGATTGGAAAGGTTTTTCCAAGCCTTTTACTCTGAGGTAGTTTCTGTCTTTAAAGTTGAAGTATGTTTCTTGTATGCAGCAGAAGAATGGATCTTGTTTTTGTATCCATTCTGTCAGTCTGTGTCTTTTTATAGGCGAATTGAGACCATTGCTATTGATGAATATTAATGAGCAGTGATTGTTGCTGTGGGATGGTCTGTATGTCAAGTGTGTTGCTGATTGGTCAATAAATAAATTGCTGATTGGCCAGTGGCTAAGCAGGAAGTATAGGCGGGACAAGGAGGAGAATAAAGCTGAGAAGTGGAAGGCTGAGTCAGAGAGACACTGCCAGCCGCCATGATGACAAACAGCATGTGAAGATGCTGGTAAGCCACGAGCCATGTGGCAAGGTATAGATTTATAGAAATGGATTAATTTAAGCTGTAAGAACAGTTAGCAAGAAGCCTGCCATGGCCATACAGTTTGTAAGCAATATAAGTCTCTGTGTTTACTTGGTCAGGTTTGAGCGGCTGTGGGACTGGCAGGTGAGAGAGATTTGTCCTGACTGTGGGCCAGGCAGGAAAACTCTAGCTACAATTGTTAATTCCTTTTATTATTATTTTTTTTTGTTGGTTGAGTTGTGTGTTTCTCTTCTTTGGTATTTGTTGGTGTGGGATTATCTACTGCCTATGTTTTCATGGGTATATCTAATTTCCTTAGGTTGAATTTTTCCTTCTAGTGCTTTCTGTAGGACTGGATTTGTGGATAGATATTGTTTAAATCTGGTTATATCATAGAATATTTTGTTTACTCTGTCTATGGTGATTGAGATTTTGCTGGATATAATAGTCTGGGTTGGCATCCATAATCTCTTGTGTCTGCATAACATCTCTCCAGGACCTTCTGTCTCTCAGAGTCTCCATTGAGAAGTCAGGTGTTATTCTGATGGGTCTGCATTGTATGTTACTTGTCTTTTTTCCTTTGCAGCTCTTAATATTCTTTCTTTATTTTGTATGTTTCGTGGTTTTATTATTATGTGGATTGCCATTACTCTTAGTTTGGTCTTTTCATGGTGTCCCAAATTTCCTGGATATTTTGTGTTATGACTTTTTTGGCTTCAGTGTTTTGTTTGACTGTTGAATCTATCTCTTTTATTGTATCTTCAATGCCAGAGTTTCTCTCTTCCATCTCTTGCATTCTGTTGGTAATGCTTGCATCTGTAGTTCCTGTTTGTTTACTCAGATTTTCCATTTCCAGCCTTCCCTCACTTTGTGTCTTCTATATTACCTCTATTTCAGTTTTCAAATCTTGGACTGTTTCCTTCACCAGTTTAATTGTTTTTTCTTGGCTTTATTTAAGGGATTTATTGATTTCTTCCAATTTTTTGTTTATCTTTTATTCAATTTCTTGAAAAATTATCATTCCTCTTTAAAGACCCTTATCATCTTCTTAAAGTCATTTTTAAAATTTATTTCTTCTGCTTCTTCTTCTTTTGCATGTTCAGGTCTTGCTGATATAGAACCTCTAGGTTCTCATGGTTCCATATTGATCTTTATGTTGTTGACTGTATTTTTGTACTTGCATCTACCCATCTCTTCTTTCACTCTGTACAAGTGGTGTCTGTGTCTGAGGGTGCCTCTTTTGGTCTGATTGATATTCTTTGACTAATGGGAGCTCTTGGTCTAATCTTGGTTCTTGGTCCAATTGGTGCTGATGGATTCCATGTCTCAAGAAGCTGATCTTGGTCCAATGGGCATCAGTGGGCTCTGTCTCATGGATCAGCTATTCCTAATTGGTGCAGGGTGGGACCTCTTTTCTTGGTGATGGGGCAGTGGAAGAGATACCTGGCTGGTCCTTTCTGCTTCAGTGGCTTGAGGGAGGGGCACGGAATGTGCCCCAGGGGCCTAGGGGTTAGGGATCTGGTTTGCTCATTCTGGGATCTTCTTACCTGTTCCCAGTTGGAACAGGCTAGGCTTATGACTCTGGTGTTCACTGGTGTCACAGGGGGCTGTTTTCTTGGTGAGGGGGCAGGGGAAGAGGCAGCTGGCTGGTCTCTGGGGTTCCAATGGCTTGGGGTGAGGCACAGAATGTGTCCCTGGGGCGCAGGGACTAGGAACCTGGTCTATTCAGTCTTGAGATGGGGCCTTACTTGCTCCCAATTGGTGCAGGGTGGGCTTATGACTCCTGTTTTCACTGGTGTCCCAGGAGGCTCAGGACAGACTTTAAAAACCTGTACTTTACTTATTTCAAAAATCTAAAACCAATGGATAATTTTGTCAATACCTACCATTTACCAAAGTTAAACCAAGATCAAATAAATAATTTAAACTGACCAGTAGTGAAATAGAAGCAATCATTTTAAGTTTCCCAACCCCCTAAAAATCCCAAAGCCAGATGGTTTTAGTACAAAATTCTATCAGACTTTTGAAGAGAAGTTAATGCCACTACTCTTTAGATTATTCCACAAAACAGAAACAGAAGAATATTTACCAATTCATTTCATTAGGATAAAGTTATCCTGATACTCAAACCACATAAAGACACAGTGAAGAAAGTGAATTACAGACCAATTTTCCTTATGAATATAGTTGTAAAAATACTCAAAATACTCACAAATTGAATTTAAGAACACATCAAAAGGATCATCCACCATGATCAAGGAGACTTCATCCCAGAGATTCAGGGATAGTTTAACATATGAAAATCAGTGAACGTAATTTACCATATATGCTGACCAAAAGAAAAAAATTCATGTGATAATCTCATTAGATGATGAAAAAGCCTTTGACAAAATCCAACACCCATTCATGAAGAGATTATGGATACCAGGAACATCCCTCAAAACAATAAAGTTAATTCACTGAGAGCCTGTAGCCAACACCAAATTAGAGGTAGAGAAACTCAAAGCAATTCCACTAAAATCAGGAACAAGACAAGGTTGTTCACTCTCAATATATTTATGCAATATAGTATTTGAAGTCTACAAAAGTGCAATAAGACAACTGAAGGAGATCAAGGGTATTCCAATTGGAAAGGAGGAAGTCAATGTATCATTGAAAGGGCCATATCAGAATAAGATACTCCAAGGCCAAGTTCTCAGCACAAAGAAGATTTATTTGTCCCAGAGGGAAAAGAACAGGGAATTAGAGACAAAGACAGATGATGAGGGAAAGATGGAAGGGAACAAGGGAAAGGGGGATGGGACAGTTGTCCTGGTGGTGGAATGATGACAAAGGATTGCCTCTGGAAAGAGAGGAGACATATGTAGCCCATAGGAAAATGGCAGTTTTATCAAGGAAGATGGAAATATATCCCATACTCTTGAATTATAGTAAAAATGGCTATCCAATCAAAAGCAGCCTACAGATTCAATGCAATCTCTGTCAAAATTACAGCACAATTCTTGAAAGGACAATTTTCAACTTCTTATAGAAAAACAAACAAACAAAAATCCCAGAATAACTAAAATAATCCTGAACAACAAAAGAACTGCTTGATGTATCACCATTCTAGATTTTAAGCTGTACTACTGAGCTTTAATCATAAAAACAACATGATATTGGCATAAAAACAGACTTGTTTCTCAATGGATTCGAACTGAAGACCCAGACATGAATCTATACATCTATAAACAACTGATTTTTAATAAAGAAGTCAGAAACACACATTGAAAAAAAGAAAACATTTTCAACAAACGGTGCTGGTCTAACGATGTCAGCATGTAGAAGAATGCAAATAGACCTATATCTATCACCATACACAAAAATCAAGTCCAAGTGGATCAAAGACCTCACCATAAAACCTGATACACTAAACCTGATAGAATAGAAAGAAGAGAATAGCCTTGAATGCATTGTCACAGGAGATGACTTTCTGAATAGAATATAGAACATGTAGGCATTAAGATCAAGAATTAACACACAGGGCCTCTTGAAACTGAGAAGCTACTCTAAGGCAAAAGACACTGTCATTCATCTTGTTAACTGCTTTGCATTGTCAACAATCATTTCCCCTTAAGCAATTTTAATCAGAGGTTGCAACTCTGCCACTATCAGTAGTGGGTCAGCCACAAGGGCTGCAGCATGAGGGGATGCTCTTCCCTCAGACTCCAACTCTTTCAAAGCTACTAAGGCAAACATTATCTAAATGTAATGAACTCATGATTCAAGGTATGAGGTGGAATTCTGCTAGCTTAGAGAGGTTGAATAGCAAGTAGCCAACCTTCTACTTTTGCTGGTATCTTCCAAAAAACACAGCATCCTTCTCTCAGCCCTCTCTTAAATAACCCTTGCCACACATGGTTCCTTCCTACCACTTCCTGTCAGCTACTTGCTAACTCAGCCTCCGGCTAGCAGGTTAATTTTATTTAATCAAACACATCTTTGTCTTGTTACCAAAAGCAGTAGGAAAAATGCAACATACTTTAAAATAATATTTCACAACAGATTCAGACAAAACATCAGCCTGCATAACGAGAAACAATTTTTTACCAACTACACATTAGAGGATTAATATCCAAAATACACAAAGAATGCAAGAAAGTAGACATAAACAGACCAAATAGTCCAATTAGAAATGGGGTAGATATCTAAACAGAAAATTCTCAAGAGAGGAAACTCAATTGGCTGAGAAACACTTAGGTAATGTATAAAATCCTTAGCCATCAGGGAAATGCAAATCAAAACTACTTTGAGATTCTGTCTTATACCTGTCAGATTGGCTAAGATCAATAACACAAGTAATAGCTCAAGCAAGTCCAGGATGTGGAATAAAGGGAACAGTACTCTACTGCTGGTGGGAGTGCAAACTTATACTGCTGCTATGGAAATGAATATGGTGGATCCGCAAAAGGTGGGAATCTATCTACATCAAGATTCAGCTATGCTACTCTTGATCATATACCCAGAGGACTCTGCATCCTACCACAAAGGCACTTGCTCAACCATGTTCACTGATACTCTTTTCACAATAGCCAGAAACTGGAAACAACCTAGATGTCCCTCAAAAGAAGAATGGATACAGAAAATGTGGTACATTTACACAATGGTGTATCACTCAGCTATTAAAAAATGTCATATAATATTTGCAGGCAAATGGATAGATTTAGGAAAAAAAACATCCTGAATGAGGTAAAGGGCCAGCCAAAGAATACATTTTGGCCCTGAAACCAGAGTCAGTGAAAGAAACAAACCCTGGCCCAAAAAACCAGAGCCAAAAGGTTAAAAAGGGCCAGTGAAAAAAATGCATTGGCCCTGAAACCAGAACTAAAGAAACAGGCTCTGCCACTGACCAACTCAGCATGAAAACCAACCAATTTCTGAACAGGAAGACCAAGATCCATGATCATGAAATTCAGTTAATCTCTGAGCTTATCAAAGCTCAGGGATTGAAATCTGACCCATTTTGAAATTCCCATCCTGAAAATCTTCACCGTGGAAAAACTCCACCCCTAAGAAGCTCTACATAAGTCCTGTATCTGTTCAGTTGTGAGCTATATTTCCCACCCTTACTGAGATAGCCACTCTCCTGGATTCATCTCCCCAATAAATTTGTTGAATGATACCTTCTTTTGCCAAGTGGAGCAGGCAAGAGAAGTAACAACTGTCACCTGAGCAGGAGCAGAATGACTGCATGTATGTAGGGAAACTCCCTTAGTGAAGCTGAGCAGAGCTGAACTGTAATGGCTCTCTTGGAGAGCAGCAGGACTTCTACGTTCCTGTGGGGAAACCGTCCCCTACAAGAACAGAGCTATAAGTAGTATTGCCTGGCTTCTGTTAGCCAGAATACCTTTCCCTTCAGAGCTGTATCCCTTGCAAGTATTGCCTGGCTTCTTACAGCCTGGATACCTTTCCCTCCAGAGCTGTAACACTTACAATAACTGAAATGCAGAAAGATAAAGATCATATGTATTCTCTTATTGGTAAATATTAGCCATCAAATGAATGCTAACCAAGCTATAATCCATAGGCCCATAGAGGTTAGGTATGAAGGAAGGTACTAGGGGGACACATGGGTGTCCCTGGAAGGGGAAACAGAATAAATTTTATATGTGGACTGTTGGTGGGTGTGGACTGGAACAGGAGTACCATGTTGGGAGTGGGAGGAGAAATAGGGTTGAAGGAGAAAATGTTCCAGTGTCTTTAGTATGAAAAGATATTCTTCAGGGTACCAAAAGAGACATTAACACCAACACAGACACAAAATCTTCAATGTATAATCTTTCCTGATTACAAAAAGTGGTATAGTAATGGTGGCACAAAGCTTGTGGGAGTAATCAATCCATGTGTGATTTGAGTTAAGGCTCACTCCACACAATAGAACCCTTATCTGGTCCTCTTTGGATGACCTACAACTGAAGATTAGCTAGCCGAGAGACTTAGGGTAAAACCAAATACTAGTTGTCTAAGAAAAACATGTTCTGATAAAATAGCTCCTAAGGATATTCTGCTATACACATAGAACAGAAAATTATTGAGCCATCAGCAGAGAGGCTTCCTCCTGCAGCAAATTGGAACAAACACAGAGACTCACAGCCAGACATTATGCAGAGAGAGAGAGAGAGACAGAGACAGAGACAGAGAGAGACGAAGCGAGAGATAGAGAGAGAGAGAGACCTTGGGATGCATACCTCTAAATAGGATTTATCCATCATATTCCTCCACTCAGAGCTCAAGGAACCCCTCAGAAGAGGAGGCAGTAGGAATCGGGGAACCAAAGGGCATGGATAACACCTGTAGTCCTCTAAAGCAGTTTAACAAATCTCATATGAACACATAGGGGCTGAATCATCAATCACAGGGCCTATATGGGTCTGAGCAGATCCTTGACATATACATTTAGCTTTCAGGTTAGTATTTTTTTTTTATTTTGCAATACAATTCAGTTCTACATATCAGCCACAGATTCCCTTGTTCTCCCCACTCCCGCCCCCCCTCACTTTTCCCCCAGCCCACCCACCATTCCCACCTCTTCCAGGGCAAAGCCTCCCCCGAGGACTGATATCAACCTGGTAGACTCAGTCCAGGTAGGTCCAGTCCCCTCCTCCCAGGCCGAGCCAAGCGATCCTGCATAGGCCCCAGGTTTCAAACAGCCGACTCATGTAATGAGCACAGGGCCCAGTCCCACTGCCTGGATGCCTCCCAAACAGATCAAGCCAATCAACTGTCTCACCCATTCAGAGGGCCTGATCCAGTGGGGACCCCTCAGCCATTGGTTCATAGTTCATGTATTTCCATTCGTTTGGCTATTTGTCCCTGTGCTTTATCCAACCTTGGTCTCAACAATTCTCAAGCATATAAACCCTCCTCATTCTCACAACTTGGACTCCCAGAGATCCACCTGGGGCCTAGCCATGGATCTCTGCATCCAGATCCCTCAGTAGTTGGATGGAGTTTCTAGCACGACAATTAGGGTGTTTGGCCATCCCATCACCAGAGTAGGTCAGTTCGGGCTGTATCTCGACCATTGCCAGCAGTCTGTTGTGGGGGTATCTTTGTGGATTTCTGTGGGCCTCTCTAGTACTTTGCTTCTTCCTATTCTCATGTGGTCTTCATTTACCATGGTCTCCTATTCCTTGTTCTCCCTCTCTGTTGTTGATCCAGCTGGGATCTCCTGCTCCCCCAAGGTCTCTTTCCCTCAGCCCTCGCCCTTCACTACCCCCACTCATGTCCAGGATGTTCATGTAGATCTCTTCCATTTCTCTGTCATTGGGGGATCCCCGTGTCTTTCTTGGGGTCTTGTTTTCTAGGTAGCCTCCCTGGTGATGTGAGTAGCAGTCCAGTCATCCTTGTTCCATATCTAGTATCCTCCTATGAGTGAGTACATACCATGTTTGTCTTTCTGAGTCTGGGTTACCTCACTCAGGATGATTTTTTCTAGATCCACGCATTTGTCTGCAAACCTCATGATGTCATTGTTTTTCTCTGCTGAGTAGTATTCCATTGTGCATATGTACCACATTTTGTTTATCCATTCTTCCTCTGAAGGGCATCTAGGTTGTTTCCATGTTCTGACTATTACAAACAATGCTGATATGAACATAGCTGAACAAGTGCTCTTGTGGTGTGGTTGAGCATTCCTTGGGTATATGCCCAAGAGTAGTATAGCTGGATCTTGGGGGAGATGGATTCCCAATTTTCTAAGAAAGCGCCAAATTGATTTCCAAAGTGGTTGTACAAGCTTGCATTCCCACCAGCAGTGGAGGAGAGTTCCCCTAGCTCCACATCCTCTCCAGCATAAGGTGTCCTCAGTGTTTTTGATCTTAGCCATTCTGACAGGTGTAAGGTGGTATCTCAGAGTTGTTTTGATTTGCATTTTCCTGATGATTAGGGATGTTGAGCAATTCCTTAAATGTCTTTTGGCCATTTGAGTTTCCTCTGTTGAGAATTCTCTGTTTAGTTCTATAGCCCATTTCTTAATTGGACTTTTGGGCATTTTGTCAGGTTAGTATTTTTGTCTGTCAATGATTTTGTGTCTTCTCTTGGGGATCTTTTCCTCCTGTTGCTTTGCCTTGTCCATCTTTGATGTAGTAGGTTTTGTTTTATCTTATTATATTCCATTTTGTTAAAATGTCCCTGTGATAAAATATAAGTAAAAGTTTTTCATTTGCTTTAAAATTAGTAATAAATAATTTTTCTTTTCAAAGATTTATTCTTACATGTATGAGTGTAAAGAGATCAGAATACACAGTTTGATCCTCTGGAACTGAATTTATGAATGGTTGTGGAACTCCATGAGGGTACTGGGAATAGAACCTGAGTCTTCTGGAGGAGCAGTCAATGCTCTTGACAACTGAGTCATCACTCCAGCCCTGATAATGCATATTTCTTTATAACCAGTATTATATTTTAACTTCCCTGTTTTGAAATTATATAAAACTTCATGAGTATGAAAGTGCATTCAGTTGCTTTAACTACAAAAAATGAAAATCATAGTTATGATGAGAGTCCTTCATCACAGTAAGAATGGCTATCATCAAAAGATGACCAAAAATTAATGAACATTTGGGAATTTTAGGGAATCACCTGAAAATATCTAGTGTGAGTAGAAACTGAGGCAGCCAGTGTAGTAAGCAGTATACAGCTGCTTCAGTTAATGAATATATGAGTAGTATGTTATGGTCCATCCTTACCTTTCATGGGACTTCTTGAAGCTACCAAGGTCAGCATGTCACATAGACACTTTCCTGCCCATATTTATTTCAGCAACATTCAGAATATGCATGATATGGAATCAACCTTGATGCCTGGCAACAAATAAACAAATAAAGATATGGAAAAATTTGTTATTTTACTTCACACATACATAGTCATTATTGCCATTTACAATGCATTCTTAGAATTTTGAAAGTTTCATTCAATAAATTATCTCACTTAAATAAACAGTGGTTTTTAACTGTTATATAATCAATTATATAGACGTTTAAATATTTAACTTCTATGTAATTCATAAATGATTGAAACCAAAGGTAAAGTTAAATGAATAAGATTACTGAGTCCAGACTTCTCTTAGACCTATTGGAAGTCAGATAAAAGGCATGCAGAGTTTATACACATACAAAAGAGTTGTCCTCAATCTAGAAGAATTAAATGCTATCAGGAATTGAGGACAGGACAGGAGATAACATGTTAAACTCAAGAGTCAGACTTGAGAAATTCAGACTTTTCACAGACTCTATATGCAATAGCATGTGTGTGTGACACACTTCTTTTTGCACAAAGAAAGTAATATAGGTATTATTTGAGCATTGAAAAGTGTAACACGAATTTTAAAAGGTCTTTTAATAAAAAAGCCAGTGCCAGATATTGGAGTAAATGCTGAAAACCAGAGAGACAAAGGAACAAACTACTGCTGCATCTTACCTTTAGGAATCCTCAGCCTGAAAAGCCTTTAGGTCCTGTCTCCTCACACCTTGTATAACTTTCTCCAAACAGTCATCACTTCCTTCCTAGTGCTGGGATTAATGGTGTGTGCTTCCCAAATACTGGGATTAAAGGTATGAGATCTCAAGTGCTTGGATTAAAGGTGTGTGCCACCACTATCTGGCTCTGTTTTTCTCCTAGATTGAGTCAATCTCATGTAGTCCAAGTGGTTTTGAACTCACAGGGATCCAGAGGGATCTCTCCCTCCCAAATGCTAGGATTAAAGGTGTGTTTCACCACTGACTGGCTTCAATGTTTAATCTAGTGGTTTGTTCTGTTCTCTGATCTTCAGGCAAATTTTATTAGGGCACACAATATATTACCTCAGAAAAGGCTTGAGAGAACTGAGGATAGGATACATTATGAAGCCAGTGAGAAGAAAAATACAGAAGAAAATATCATCAGTAAACTCTCCCACTGACAATGCAGATTCTAGAATGCGATGAAGAATAGATAACTAGGAAAAATTGTGTAAGAGTTTACACATTCACTACAGGGTTACTTCAAATTATTATTTCCTTCTAAGATACTCAGCAGAAGACTTCTTCACAGCCACTACTAAAATGGAAAGTAAGCAAAAAACAATGTACGAAATCAAAGATAAAGTAGAAGAAATTGGTCATCACAACATATCTATGAAAACTGAGGATCAGGGATGGAGATCATGTTTTAGAGCTCAAATATTCAGCTTATCTTCCCATTAATAATGATTGATTGGGAGGAGGAGAAATTGTGGGTCTTATGTCATATTTGAAATAATGCACAAGCATCTGATAGTCCCTCTGGATCTTGTTGAATATTTAAAAATCAACATTTAACATACAAATGAACTGTGATTCTGTGATGAGCTGGACAATTTTGGATATAACAGGACTCAGGAAATTTTGGGATTTGACCTGATAATTGGTTCTCAAGACAATGGAAGCACAGGTTTTGGTTAGATATTCTGTACCTGTCACTGGTGTAGCATAGTTCCCATTGTGCATACTTTGTTCTTTCAGATGCTCCACAAATGAGGCTACCTCTCCCTGGAATGGACTTGGTGATATAATGCCCTGTGTGTAACCATGAATTCCAACTTTGTTGGTCCTTCTTGAACCATTAATTTATGTTTCATTGTAGGTCATCTAAGAAAATACACTGACATCATTTCTAATAATGTTCACCTAAACCTAGGTAGTCCTGGGACCAAATTCTTTCAACATGGCTTCATCCCATGGGCCTTATGTCCACAAACATGACTGATGTCATGGAACAAGAGACTGAATTATCCCCATACATACTTATTAACCCATGTTTTTCACATGGACTGGGGACCTCAGGTGCAGAGCCCCAGGGAAAAGATTGTTCAAGATTACTCCAGGGGTGAGGAAATAACTGGAAAAAAGGAATCTTGAATGTGTAAATAGCCTCTCATTTAGCTAAGAAATAAAAGCAGGTAGGAATAACTGGGTGCTCATTTGATGTGCTTATCTGCATAGTACTTCACAATTCATACTTCCTCAGTGTAGAACAGGGCAAAGATGTTCACTTTGATTTTCCTCTTCTTGCTCCTGAACATTCCACTTCTCCTGGCCAGTTTCACTTATCCCAGGTGCTTTTGGAAAATGAAGCAGATTGACGAAAAGGATGGAGACTTGGTGACAAGTTGTATGTTCTCCATGAGAACAGTGCAGTGGCCAGTGGAGAAAGAGTATTTCAACAACATTTTGAATATACAGTAAGTGCTTTTGTATTTTTCATGTAAATTGTCATCAGGAATATTTCATGAGGGGTTTGAGGATGAGGAACAGAGCAATGATTTGAGTCTTCTATGGTGTTCTCTCCACCTCCACACCAACAAATGACCCCAAATTCTTCTAAAGATTCATTGCTATTTAACCACTTTTAGTTTGTCCAGAGGGTGTTCTATTTTTCTTCCAGTTACTTGAAAGGATGGAAGTGGAGTGAAGAAAGAGGTCTCTACCATGATCCATCATGAATAGCTCTCCTCTTGACAGTGTTCATAACACAGTAGTCAGTCTCAGCAAAAGGAACCCATTCTATTTCAATGAATTTTGAATTTGCAGTAAATGGCTATAGAGTTTGCTGATGGTCCTTTCATCAGTGTGTGCAAGTTCTAGGACCACAAACATTTGTTCCACACCTAGGTGCAGAGATATTTCAGGTAGATATTAAGTTACTCTCTCAAATTCCTCACATGTGGTCACTCTACCTTCTGAAGATGCATCAGGAATGGAAATAGGAGACATGTCCACTGTGAACTCCATGTCTTCCTGTTTCTCCACACTTCACTTATAGATATGTACAATCACTGGCTTTTAAGTATTACAAAGTCCAGTTCCACACTCTCTCTTTACATAAGGAAGGAATTTATGGATTGTAAAGTATATGTTTATATTCTTTGGAAAGTGAGGCTATCACTAATAGTGATGGATGGTCACTTTCCTTGTCACTTGCCTGAGTAACAGCTGTGGCATGTGATAGTTGGCAACACTTGAGAACAGGGATAGAGGAATTACTGACTAGCTCATCTTTGCCATTATTTAAGAAGCATGTGTCTTTTCTTTTTATGTATAAGTTGTTTCTTGTCTGATACTTATATCACATTTACTTCTTATGTTTCTCTTTCAGTAATCTTACTAATTATAGCTGCATATTTTACAAATATGGGCACTGTACACATGTTGATTTTGTGGACTGCTCATAGTTGCTTTCAAACACAGAACTTTAAACCAATAGGCAACTCTGATGGCTCAAGTAACTGGTGTTTCTTAATATTTACTGTGCAGAAGTTAGTGTTTGAGGTGCACAAGTTCTAGTCTCAAATTCCTTTGTCTTTTACTGAAAATTTCAATGATAATTTTTCTGTGTGGTGAAAGGGAATTTTTTTTTTTTGGTTTTTCGAGACAGGGTTTCTCTGTGTAGCTTTGCGCCTTTCCTGGAACTCGCTTTGGAGACCAGGCTGGCCTCGAACTCACAGAGATCCGCCTGGCTCTGCCTCCCGAGTGCTGGGATTAAAGGCGTGCGCCACCACCACCCGGCGAAAGGGAATATTTTAAAAGTGCCTATTTCTATAGACAAAGACATGTGAGAGGTACAGTTTCTAAGCGAAAAGCTGACTGTATTTAACTCTGAGGAAATCATTCAGAATAAAAGAGTATGTTTGATGTGTATTGGTGAGATGATATGAAATGGCTAGGAAGAAGCATGAGTCATTACTCTTCCCATAAACATGAGCACAAAATGCCAATATTCTCTTCCAACTGATTTGTTGCCCATTTTTATTACAAAATAAGTACTTTCTAAAAATTTTATACTTTATATTCTTCTATTTTACAAACATGAAATACTGGCATGACAAATCCCAGTAGGACACCAGTGTTGTGTTAGTGTAACTGGAAAAGTAGTCAAAAGATGTTATCTAGAAGAATAATTATGTTGGTCAGATATACCCGGTATGAACATATCACATGCCTGTGTAAACATAAAACAGGTGAACAATACTGGAGTGGGGGTGCATGCCCTTAATCTCTGCTCTCAGGACCTACAGCAGGTGTATTTGAGGTCTGTCTAGACTACAGGAAATTGTTATTCAATACCACGTGATCTGTGACATTTTATGTTCTAAATTATCATCATTCCCGTCTATACAGATAGACACATACAGACATACATCTTTTACCAAATATTTCTTTGGTTTTTGAATTTATTTAAAAAATAAATAGTAAAAAAAGATTTTTTTTTTTTACCTGCAATAGATAATCCTGAAAGAAAAAAAAGAACAACATAAGGCTGTACATGGGGGGATATGTTAACTATATTTCCCACTAATTATAATGAATTGTAAGTCCATAAGCCAAATGTTACCCCATAAAGACTATTGTTTACTTAACAGTCGCTCTTGGACAGTCTTAGCCATTTCAGTTGCTTTAATAAGAAAATAACACAAACTCCTTAGCTAACATATCATATGAATTTTTTATATTGCTCAAGAATTTCAAAATGAAGACATGGTCAGGTTTACTCTTTGGTCAAAGCCTGTGCCCTTTTTTTCATTTTTCTTTATTAAGAAATTTTCTACTCACTCCACATACTATTCACAGAGTCCCCCCTCCTTCCTCCTCCTACCCCCCAGCCCTCTTTTCCAAGCCACCCCGCATCCCCGCATCCCCCAAATCAAGGTCTCCTATGGGGAGTCAGCAGAGCCCAACAAACTGAGCCTAGGCAGGTCCAAGCCCCTTCCCACTGCACCAAGGCTGTGCAAGGTGTCACACCACAGGCACTGGATTCCAGAAGCCTCCCCATAGACTAGGGACAGATCCCAATCCCCCTTCCTGGGTGCCCCCCAAACAGTTCGAGCCAAACAACCATCTTCCGTATCCAGAGGGCCTAGTCCAGTCCCATGGGGGCTCTACAGCCACCAGTCCACAGTTCATGGGCTTCCACTAGTGTGGCCAGTCATATCTGCACATCCACCCATCATGATCTCGATGTCCCTCACCTGCGCTATCTCTCCTCTCTCTCATCAATTGGATTCCTGGAGCTCAGCCTGGTGCCTGGCCATGGATCTCTGTATCTGCCTCCATCAGTCACTGGGCAAAGGCTCTATGATGACAGCTATGTTATTTGCTAGGCTGGTCACCAGAGTAGAACAGTACAGCTGTGCCCTTGCTTTTAACTTCTGTGCATGCACTCACAAACCAGATGGAAAAGCTTTTGCAAGCTTTCAGCTTCTTATGTCATCCCAACCTTGCAACAGAAGATATTTGTTTCAATATTTGAGAGAGTTTAGGAGTACCATCCATTACAGGATAGTCCTTGTATTGACTACAAATAATCATCTGTTGATCTTCGTTCATAATAAACACTGTACCCTGCTGTGGGATGTTCTGTATGTCAAATGTGTTGCTGATTAGTCAATAATTAAATTGGCCATTGGCTAGGCAGGAAGTGTAGGCAGGACAAGGAGGAGAATAAAGCTGGGAAGTGGAAGGCTGAGTCAGAGAGACACTGCCAGCCGCCACGATGAGAAACAGCATGTGAAGATGCCGGTAAGCCACGAGCCATGTGGCAAGGTATAGATTAATGGAGATGGATTAATTTAAGCTGTAAGAACAGTTAGCAAGAAGCCTGCCATGGCCATACAGTTTGTAACCAATATAAGTCTCTGTGTTTACTTGGTCGGGTCTGAGCGACTGTGGGACTGGCAGGTGATAGAGATTTGTCCTGACTGTGGGCCAGGCAGGAAAACTCTAGCTACAAATGGCGCCCAACGTGGGGCGCCAAATGTAGATGTATCCAACCTTCTTATTAAATAATAAACACAGAACCAATGCAAAGAAGAAAGCCAAGAGGTCAGAGCTAAGAGCTAAAACCTTACCCTTCCTCCTGCGGTGGTCCTACCTCTCCTTTAGTTGAAATTTAAATTTATTTAATTCGTCAATCAGTCGGTAGAGCATGAGACTCTTAATCTCAGGGTCGTGGGTTCGGAGAGGTAGGACCACCGCAGGAGGAAGGGTAAGGTTTTAGCTCTTAGCTCTGACCTCTTGGCTTTCTTCTTTGCATTGGTTCTGTGTTTATTATTTAATAAGAAGGTTGGATACATCTACAGTACCCTTTTACAGAACATCAACTGAGAACTACAAGTTTGCTCTGTCCTTGGCTTTTACTGTGGATGAGGTCAACAGGAACCCTGATCTATTACCAAATAAATCTTTAGAATTTGGTTTACCAGACGTTAATTGTAAGAATGTGTTTCAACTTTACAATCCCAATTTTTTTTTGAACAAGATCATAGTGTTATCCCTAATTATGTCTGTTCAGAAAATATCTAGTGTGTAGTGATGCTTACAGGACCAAACTGGGCAACATCTGCAGTACTTGGGACAATAATAAACATCTATAAATCTCAGTAGGTAAGTTTTATGGGGTGGATTTGCTGTTGCTACCATTCCTAGATGCCAAAAAGAATGCAAGGAGGGGACTGGCCTTACATTTGTATCAGTCTATGTAGTTCATGAGTACTATTCAGAGACTGATGGGCCTTCTACATTACAATGTTTGAATTAGAGATGAGGGAAGAAGTAATAGGAAAGGATTAATTTTAGAAATCTTTGCAGAAAAACGTGTTTACAAGCTTTTAGAAGTGCATATTATCGTATGCTGCTCCCTGTGTCCTAGGTCCTCCAGCTCACCTATGGACCTTTCCATCCTATCCTGAGTGATCATGAAAAGTTTCCCCATCTGTATCAGATGGTCCCACAGGACACATCTCTAGTCCTGGCCATGGTCTCCATCATCCTTCACTTCAGCTGGAACTGGGTAGGTCTGGCCATCTCAGACAGTGATCAGGGTACCCAATTTCTCTCACATTTGAGGAGAGAGATGGAAAAGATGCAGTCTGCTTTGCCTTTGTGGACATGATCCCAGTCAACATGAAGTTATACATGCCAAGAGCTGAACTGTATTATAACCAAATAATGACATCATCCACAAATGTTGTTATCATTTATGGTGACACAGACAGTACTCTAGCTGTGAGCTTTAGAATGTGGGAATCTCTAGGTACACAGAGAATATGGGTCACCACCTCACAGTGGGATGTCACTACAAGTAAGAGAGTCTCCACAGTTGGCTCATCCCATGGGACACTAGCTTTTGCACACCATCATGGTGAGATTTCTGGTTTTAAAAGTTTTGTCCAGACATTGAACCCTCTGAAATACACAGATGAATACCTGGCAAGTCTGGAGTGGATGAACTTTAACTGTGAAGTCTCTGCACCCAACTGTAAGACACTGAGGAACTACTCATCGAATACCTCAGTGGAATGTCTAGTGGTACAGACTTTTGACATGGCCTTTATTGATAGCTGTTATGATGTATACAATGCTGTGTATGCTTTTGCGCATGCAATGAATGAGATTCTTCATGAACAGATAGATAGTCAGCCAATGGACGATGGAAAAGGACATGGCTCTAGCTGCTTGAAGGTAGTGTTTCTTCTACTAGATTATATTGGTGTCATCAATATTATATCTTTAGGAGTCTCTCAGATGCTGAAACTCAGTGGACTAGGAAATATTTCCCCAAATAGGAAGATTTCAGAGCATTTTTCCTGATGAGGAAGTAAACCTAGATGTTGCTATAAATCTCTAATGCAAAGGCACAATGAACCAAGGAAGATCAGTGATTTTGTTATGGAGCACCTGAATATCATCACCCCTGTTCTAATACAAGAAGCTTTATCAGTCCTTCCTCATGAATACTCTCCACAATGAGAAAATGAGTCCTTGTTCATTATTAGTCAAATGTGTGGTAATTAGTGTAGGGGATGTTTTTCACACATGCTCTCAACCAGTTCTGGCCCCACTGTCAGTTCTGGGGACCTCAATTGGGATTCTGAGAGTACACAGGTAATATTGCTATGATTCAGTTCAGTACATACATGTGTATTCATGTGTGTGAATGGTTGTTCCTCACTGTGTATGTGTGTATGTTTGTATTTTTCTGTGTATCTGTGTGCACATATGTGTTCCTGTGTATATATTTGTTTCTATCAGTAGCTGTCTGTCTTCTGGTGGAAGTGAGCATAAATTTGTCTCTGTGTCAGTGTCTTTCTATATGGGTGTTTTTTTCTGCATATATCTTCCTGAGTATATTTGTCAGTGAATGTGTCTCCATGTGCCTATGTGTGTGTGTTTTTTATGTTTCCATCTATGTGCTTACACATACATATTTCTGAGTTGCTGTGTCTCTGTGTATATGTGTGTATGTCATTTGATGTGGGCATAAATTTGTGTGTCAATGTCTCTCTGTTTTCTTTCTGTATCTGTGTGTTTTTCCTTGAATGTATTTGTCTGTGTTTGTGTGTATGTGTGTGTATATGTTTTCTGTGTATCTGTGTGGATGCTTATTCCTGGCTCTGTGTGCCTGTATGTATATATGAATGTTGAGGCATGTGTGTGTAAATAAGACTGTGGCTGTATTTTGTGTCTATCTTTATATGGATGAGTGTGTGTGTGTGTGTGTGTGTGTGTGTGTGTGTGTGTGTGTGTGTGTACGTTTGTATTGAGTATCTATGTTTTGTGTCTGCATGTATGTCTGTGCTTGTGTTTGGTAGTGTCCTCTGAGAGAAATAAAATTCTAGGAACATCATGATACTCTTATTTATCCATTTGCTTTCACTGAGATTTCTCCCTGGGCTTCTTCAATAAAGCTGCCTTTAAGATAAAATCAGCATGTTTTTTGACTTCAAGGAAGGACACATACACTATATGATGCTGCCTGTGTTTCAGCTGCACTCCTTTCTGAGGAAGACCCACTTCACTAATCCTATTGGGGACAGAGTGAATATGAACCAAAAAGGAGAACTTCAGGAAGAGTATGATATTTTCCAGATTTGGAATTCCCCACACGGTCTTGGACTTAAGGTGAAGATAGGAGAGTTTAACCCATATTTTCAACATGGCCAACAGCTCCATTTATAGGAAGACATTATAGAGTGGGCCACAGGAAGTAGACAGGTGGGTATGACAAAACTGTACTGATTTCCAATACACAGCACTAACACTGTCAATTGGATCCATTTGTGCTTCCTTGTAACTTAATGAAATAAATTGTCGTATTAAGAACCAATATCTAGCCTCCTATATTATGCTTCTTCTTTTGATATGACACTTTATTAATCCCTTGAGGATTTCAGACTGCATACAGTGTATTTTTACCATATCAGAACCTGCTTCTGGTTTTAAATATAAATATAAAACTGGTTGTAACTATGATTTAATATTTCTAGTAAAGTGAACAATATTCTCTTGGTACCATTACGATTACTATGCAGTGGTTTCCTCCCTTATGCTGAACCTTGGGCACAGATGTTGAAAAGAGAGACTATTGTAAGGATGGAGTAAATTAAAAATACACCAGTCATGAATTTTTATAATCCAATTTTGTTTAATTATTTTTACAAAGATGACTGAAATTGTCAACACCTCTAACCATAAATTAACATTTTCATGATCCATATTAGATATTCTATGAATTATAACCTTGCCTTTTCTTTCTTTTTTCTTTTATGTGGGTACTGGTGTTTTGACTGTCTATATTGTATGTCAGGCAACTGCTGTGTGTGTGGTGCATATGGATGCCAGAAGAGCGATTTGCATGTCTGGAAACTTGAGACAGCTTAGTGCCACACAGTGGCTGCTAGAAATCAAACTCAGGTCTTCTTTATGAGCAGGAATTGTTACTGAAAGCTAAGCCATCTCTCTAGCTCTGAATCAAACTCTGTAAAATAAATTACTCAGTAGAGGAACTTTGCCTGGTCCTTTTAATTATTTCATAGTTCATTCAAGCTAATAAGGGAGTGTCTATATTTTTTCACTATATGGAAAGTATTGGTAGTAATAAAAATTGGTTTTGAGGAAATTTGTAAATGAAATATCCCATTATGCATCCTGGGTATTTTATAGGTGTGAATTCTGATGTGGGTGGTTTTAAGGTATACAATTCAAACTGTTCAGTACAAAGTAGGTTGAATTTTAAAGATTGTAACTTCAGGAAACTCTGCAAGCATGATCTGAAGTGATATCTCAGGTGGCCTAGATAGCATGAAACTTACAGTTAATGTTCTTTCTCAGAGTTGAGAAGAGTCATTCTCTGGGAATAGGGCATATGAGATGAAGTTGTAGCTACTGAGCTAAATATTCATTCAGAGGACAGCAATGAAACCTCATGTCTGTTATAACCACACCCCATTTGAACGTTACAAAAATATCTACTGGAATAATACATGGGATTAAAAACAATTCCACAAGTGCTCTGCTCCCAGAAATGCAAATCCCAATGCAGAAACTAACAACAAACAAATAAACATGAAGATATCAAAGCAACATCACTCCAAACCTTACAGTCATAGACTTATAGGAGAGTATATTCAATGACATACTAAATAACAAATTCAAAAGATGATTATAATTTCCAAAAACATCAAAGAGGGTACACCTCCTGGAGAATACAATGAGATCATGAAAACTTGCACACAATAAGACACTGAGTGAGCATTTGACAAAGGATTTCAATAAAGATACAAAATAATAAAAAAGTTCAAATGAAAACATATAAAGGAAAAGGAAAATAAATCAATTAAAAAATCTCAGTGAAAATTCTCAACAAGAGAATATTTTAAGTTGAATACAGGATGGCAAGACTTGAAGACCAGGAGTAAGAATTAGAAAATTCAAAGTATAGCAAAAATAATACAATAAGGAAGAATGAAAAACATAGGACACCAAGTCGATATGATTAAAGATCAAATTTACAAATCATAGCCACAAGAGGGGAAGGACACACTAAACTGTAAATTTCCAAAATACAGCATGACCTACAGATTTCTAGATATAGTAGTTATCTAAATACCAAAGACTCAACTCCAGAAAAGAAGAAGCTCTTGAAATATTTTACTTAAAATTAGTTTTGTAACAAACAGAGAAAATTGAAGGCTGCAGGAGAGAAGCCTCAGTCATAGAAGGGCCCCATCTGGATAACAGCAGATTCTATTAAGAATACTTTTGTGGGCTGGAGGGATAGCTCAGCCATTAAAGGCTAGGCTCACAACCAAAAATATAAAAGAATACTTTTAAAGGAGGAGAGTAACAGTGATGTATTTCAAACATTTAGAGACATAACTGCCAACCCCAGTTACTATATGCAGCAAAATTATCCCTCATAAAAGGAGACAGAATGAAGTTCAGTAATGAACACAACTACAGGTATGCATAACCCCTGAACAGCAGTATGAAAGACTCTAGAAGAACTTCACACTCAAAACCGAGTGGACACAAGAGGTCAAAGGAACATAGACACAGCACTAGAACACCAACCAGAAAAAGAACTATTAGAAAAGTCTCAAATACTGCAATAACAAATGGACAATAATTTACAAACAATTCTCAGTAAGAATGGAATATTAATGGTCCCATTTTCTAATCAAAATGTGTAGACAATGAGATTGGTTCAAAAAGAGAAACAGACATTCCTTTGTTACCTTCACGGGAAGAAAACCTTTATTCATAAACATGAAGAGAATCCTTCTTTAAAAGGGGGGAAAGCATTGTTATGTAGTGAAATAGACAAAAATAAAATTAGAGAACAATCTCCTGGATGAACAGGGATGTAACAACTCTGGACTAAATATCTCCCAAGAGATCTCAACAACACAACAGAAAGATTAGTCTTGGTAACTAAGATGACTTCATTCCAGGGATGCAAGCATGGTTCAACATATGTAGATCAGTTAAGCGTATTACACCACATGAATAACTCAAGGACAGAATTCAATTGTTTTCTAAAAATGTGTAGAAAGGACTTTTAACAAAATCCAACTTCAATTCAGATTAAAAAAAAAACAAATAAAGTCTGACCGATTAGAAGGAACACATCTTGACATAATAAGGTTTTCTATGTCAAACCTTTTTGTAAACAGATGTTTCCTGTCCTTATTTCTTTTCCCCAAATACCCAGAAGCCATGTCCCAAATTACCACACAGAGGCTTATATTAATTATAAATGCTCAGCTGATTGCTCAGGATTGTTACTAGCTAATGCTTACATTTAACACATTTCTATTAACCTATGTATTGCCATGCGGCTTGTGGCTTTACCTGTCCTTTAGCATGTCTTGCTTCCTGGATGGCTGGTTGGCATCTCTCCTGACTCTGCCCTCCTTCTTCCCAGCATTTTCAGTTTGGCTTTCCCACTTAACTTCCTGCCCATCTACTGGCCTGTCAGTTTTTTATTAGTCAATGAGAGTACTACATATTCATAGTATAAAAAAGGATTGTTTCACAGCATTTCCACCTTTTTGCCTAATTTAAAAGGAAAGTTTTAACATAAATATAGTGAAATTATACTCAACAAAGACAGTTATTAAGTAAGAATTATAGTAACACTGTCTATTCCATTTGCATTTGGCAAAACTAGAGAAAATACTTAATTATCTTATCTTGGTGAGTCTAAAGGTTTGTATCTAATTTACTTTCTATTATAACTAAGGAAAACTGTAATCATAACTATGTAATCTTTAACTCATCAAAGATCCCAGAAGGGTGAAATGTTACCTAATGACAGGGACATCAGGCTGCCTGGACAGTTACCCAATGTTCCTCTATAATGTTGGGGCATCCAACTCTGGCCTACAGATTTAGTATATCTGACAGACTTTCATGTGAAACAGAATTTCTGAAGGACTCTCCTGCCTTGTCTTGGAAAAGTTTGACAGTCACTTTCTTTTGTGTCCTTCTTGTCCATTTTAGACAGCATACTATCAGCAGTTGAGGCAAGGGCTATTTCTTTTCCAAGTGGCTAACTTTTCCCACAAAGAAAGTAAACTCCGTATGGAGTTTCTTTGATGCCTATTATCTTTTCTGAAGTAGATTGGTACTTCCAGGAGCAGACATTTCTCATTGTCATAAAAAAACTTATGTTTTTAAAACATCTTAAATGTCATATTCTGTAGATCTCCAAAGTGTTTGAAGATCATCTATCTAAATATATCTGTTTATGACCTTGAAAACATACCTAACATGACAATAATTTTGACTATTATAGAAGACTATTAATCTGTATTTTTAATTATACATTATATTTTAAATGACCTGTATGAGCACAATACTGCAAACAAGAGTAGAAACATATATACAGCATACCAGAAATAACTTTAGATTTGAATCAATAAATTTAAATCTATACCAATATAAAATATTTTGAGTTTGTATTTTGAATTAAAGTAAGTTCAATAATCTACCCATTTCCTCCAACATTTCTATATTATATTCCCCTTCTTTTATAAAGATATCTCTAAATTTAACTCCTTTGTTTAGCCTTTGTTGAGTATAACCAATAACAATTTGTAACCAATCCTTCCTTAAATAAGAACAAACATTTATAAGCCATATTTTGGGAATGTGAGAGTAGGTCTCTAGACTACTTCCTGTTGATTGGGGGCACTGGTAATCTTTGGAGGACCCTGAAAAAATTTAGGATTATAGTCAAGTCCTGACTGGATTATTTTGTGAGGCTGGATCATCTTAGTTAGCGTGCTGGAAGCTGTTCTGGATGCTGGATCACCTGGGCCATAGGTTTCATTGGAGACTTTTCAGGGGGTCTTTCTGTGGAAACAAAAGCATAACCTCTCCCTCAAAGTAACATATCTTTTGAAAAATTTTGAAGTCAAGGTAATTTTAAAATCATAAGTTGGTTTAATATAGCAGTTTCCATAATCTGAGCTCTCTTAGCAGCCAAAAATTTTAAAGACAAAATAATAATATACATAATCCAAACACTCTGAATATTTTTCAGCTTTATGTGGATTATTTCTTTTATATTCTTTTACTTCCATTTTAAATACTTTATTTTATTATTTTAAAACTATATTTTAAATCTAAGACTGTATATACTTTCTCTTTTCTCTCCCAAGATTACGCATATTTTTAAGCACACTGTGATCTGTTTAGAGACTCTTTTTGTCTAAGTTCATCCATATTGTGCATCAGTAACCTTTTCTGTCTGTCTGAGCAACAGAAAAACAGTTGTGTAACTTAGATCATGGCATGCTGGTGCTGGCTCCTCCCACTCGGTTCTCTGACAGTCTAGTCTCATGGTGGAGGCAAGTTTACCACCAGCATTGGGAGCGATATTTTCCAAGCCAAATCTGGGAAGTTACTGGGTCCATATTACCACCGAGGATCCAATGCTCATAAATTCATTTAAGTTTTTGGCAGCAGAGCCTCTTATTGGAGCCACCTCATTTTTACTGATAACACTTACTCAGGAAGCCTTCTCTTAAAAGAGCTGCCCCTTTGTTCACTGTCAGCAAACAAAGCCTACCAGAGAAAAGCCTACCAAGAAGCTGTGCTTGACTCTGTTCCTGTGTGTCTAGAATCCTTTTTCAAGCTTTGTCAGGCCACATGTTGGAATACCATATGAAGCATTAATCTAATTAATCTTATTGATAAAAACCAGGAGTCAAATATTGGGGTAAAACCTTGAAAGATCCAGAGGAGCAGCCATAGTCATTTCATACCTCTCCAGTTCCTTCAACCAAAAGGGCCTAGATCCTTAATATACCCAATCTTATAACTTCCTGTCTCCTCTGTGTACAGACCTCCAGACTGCTATAATTAACTAGTGACTAGCTCCACCCTCAGACTCCAAGCAAACTTTATTTGTCAGAACACAAACAAAATATTACACAACACCTTTTGACAGCACTGTACCACAATGAGAGAAAAATAAAAGAATAACCATTAAAATCAGAATGGGCAGGTGTGATGTGGGATGGTCTATATGTCAAATGTGTTGCTGATTGGTCAATGAATAAATCACTGATTGGCAGTGGCCAGGCAGGAAGTATAGGCGGGACTAACAGAGAGGAGAATGGAGAGAACAGGAAGCTGGGTGGAGGAGACACTGCCAGCCGCCATCAGGATAAGGAAGATGTAAAGTACCGGTAAGCCACAAGCCACGTGGCAAGGTATAGATTAATAGAAATGGATTAATTTAAGCTGTAAGAACAGTTAACAAGAAGCCTGCCACGGCCATACAGTTTGAAACCAATATAAGTGTCTGTGTTTACTTGATCGGGTTTGAGCGGCTTGGGACTGGCGGGTGAGAGAGATTTGCCCTGACCCTGGGCCAGGCAGGAAAACTCTAGCAACACAGGTGTGCATGGTGTTGCATGTCTTTAATTTAAGCTCTTTGGATGCAGAGGCAGAAAATCTCTTTCTTTTTGTGGGCAGCCTGTCCTACATAGCAAGTCCAAGTAAGCCAGAGCTGCATATGGAACCCCTGTCTTAAAATAAATGAGAAAGAAATGGGCAAGAGCATGCATTGTCTCCACTCTTCTTCAAAATAGTCTTTAAAATATTAGCAAATTAAAAATTAAATGAAAAGAAAAGAAATAAAAAATAAAGGAAAGAAATGTAGCCTGGTCTACATAGGGAGTTTAGGAGAAGTAACACAACACAATGAGACCCCATTTCAACACAAACAATAGAAAAGGAAGCATTGTAGTTATTAGTATCTGTTGAGAACATGAGATGATTCTGTGCATAGGAGATGCTATGGTTTTGAAATAGAACTTAATGCAAAACAAAAGATGCAAAGTGAGCATGCAACAATCAGGAACTTTCTGACTCTGCATAAAAATCTCCATCACCAGGTTCATAGTAATATAAAGATGATATGTACATTTTTTTTCAATTTAAGAAACCCTTCAGTTGACTTTAAACAATCTTTTATTGAGGTTCCAGTTGCATTAGAGTCTTTGTAAGGACTTTCCACATCAGGAAACACTTTACCTTCCAGCTCACTGCACATCAACTCACCAGTTCCTCACCACAAAATAAACTGGGTTCTGCCTTTTTAGCCGTTTAGGTCTTTATACTGTTTGTCATGCCTTGCAGTGCTATTTTCCTGGACTTAATCTTTGTTATCAGAGATTTTTGGAGATATTTCTCAATTACAGGTGTCCATTCATCCTAGCTTGCTATTTTTTTGCAGTGATTAAACAGTGACTATAAGCGTATTGAGAAGGAATGTTTCATTTGGCTCATGGGTTATAGTTAATGGGAGACAAGGTAGGAATCTGGAGACTGCAACCAAAGCATAGACACTGAAGGAACAGTGCACTGGCTTGCACTGCTTGCTTTGTCCTACAGCCTTGCCTAAGGACAGTACTGTCCAGTGTGCTGGGCACTCCTACACCACCTAACAGTTAATGAAATGCTTCACAGATTGGACAGCAGGCTAGTCTGAAGGAGATAATATTTTTTAGTTAAGCTTCTTTAGGCCCCATTTTTTATTGTATTCTGAGAAATGTGATTACTCACTTGGTATATATGAAATTAGCTCATTAATATGTAAACATGCTGTATAATATAGTTATAGAAGGAGTAGGTAAACCTTCTGACATCAGCATGTGTCTGATTTTCCTCAGATGCTGCCCTCTGTGTGCAGTGCTGATTGTGGTCCTGGATTCAGAAAATCCTGGCAGGAGGGAAGAGCAGTCTGCTGTTTTCAGTGCAGCCCCTGCCCAGAAAATGAAATTTCTAATGAGATGAGTGAGTATTTATTACAGTTATAAATCTTTCACATTGATCATCCTTTCCACCCCTCATACTGGGATGCAGAAGGGTCTAAAAGGGAACCACACAAACACAATAAATTATTTTCCTAAGTCTTTATAGGAATATGATTGTCAACTAAGTCCCTGTATAAAACTCCTCATGTCTTGACCCACATTTTGACTCATTGTAAATTCATGACCAGTGGCATTTTCTCAAAGAGACAGTTTTGATAATCAAACTGCAGTGTGAGAGAACTTTACACAAGGTCTTTCATAGTGATTAATCTTCTCTAAAATTACACATAGATTAAATTCAGGTGTTGAATCTTTCAAAATATTTTTAATCTTTTTTGCATATATGTATGTGTCCCTACATAAGTTTATACATACCATGCATGAACAGGTGTGCACAGAGAAGAAAATAGGGCAATGGATCTGCTTGACTGTGTGTAGGTGCTGGCAACCAAATCCAAGTCCTCTCTCTGTAAGATTAATGAATAGGGAAAATAATTTCCTGTTCAATTATTAAAAACTGCTAAGAATGAGAAAGAAGACTACATGTAATATCCAGAGAACTCTTCTCAAAGGTTTGATTTGATTAGAAATTTAGGAAAGTGGCAATAAGTATTGACACATGATATGGAAAATACATTCAATATTTTTATATACATCACCCAGTAACAATGTCACAAAGTAATCCATTAAAATGGTTTTGTATGAAAGAAATTAGTCACAATTATTGAAATGATATTATCACCTACATAGCCCATATTAGTCAAATGATTATTTATTCAAGATTTGCTAATTATAAATGGTAGGTGGATAGTTTTTCACTACTTTTGCTTGTAATCCTATATAATTAAATTGAAAGTCCTTAAGGGATACATATGGCACGTAAAATGACTCACTAATGCTGATGAACTGAGTTCATCCTCAGGACCCATATACTAGTAGGAGTTAGCCAACTCCTAGAAGTTGTCTTCTGAACTCCATGCAATCTCACATAAAACATATGCCATTGTAATTAAACACAGTATAATTAAACTCTTTTAAATTTAAAAACACATATGAATAAAATTTATTTGTGACAAAAATTAGCAAAACTATCTTTACTATTACTTTCATTATGTGTATGTATGTGAGGTTGATGGTTACGTATACACAAGGGGCAGTGCAGGGGAGAAGCATCCAATGACCCTGTAGTTTTAGTTTCAGGTGGTTATGAGACAGCTGATATGGATGCTGAAAACTGAACTCAGATCTTCTGCAGGAGCAGTACATTCCCTTCCCAGTCGAACAAAATTCCCAGCCCATTAAAAGAATTAACTAAATAGAAAAGTGCATAAAAATTATTCTAGATAAAAATACTTAAAATGTTGGAAGCCCACTATCACTATTTGAAATTACCCAATGATTCAGAGCAATTATAATATGGTTTCCTACACTTACCATCATGGCTATTACAACTTATGCAGAGGGTACTATTGCTCAACACAAACATTCTGTATTGCTACTCTTTCTTAAGGGCTTTTGTGTTATCTTTCTCATACTGTTTATATGTATCTACTTCACACTAGCATACACTAACAGAGTCTGGGTCTCACAGAAATAGAAATTAGGGAAGGAGGAAGATGTTGTCTGTTACGAAAGGTAACAGAATCAAGGTGTAGCGTCATTTTAGTGCTAAGTATATTTAGAGGTATATACTTTTAGTGATAGTGTTACTGCTTCTAACAAACAATTGGGAGTTTGCTGTCTCTACTGCCAGAAGAAGACATAACTAAGGCTGTATTTATGAATTATCTTATTTTTGCCATCCTCAAGCATTATTATATTCATATAACTTTCATCTTTCACTTTTACCCTCCTATTTACCCCATATAAACCCAATCACTTTTAAATTCATGAGCTTTTTGTTTCTTTGATATATATATACACCTATAAATATATACACATATATAAATATACACACATGTAAAACTTACTGATTCCATGTAGAGTTGCTTTTATTTCAATGTGTTTGGGCCAGCAAATTTGAACTAGAAAATGTATCAGAGGTCTGGTCCCAGTGGAAGACACAGTCTCCATATCTTATGGGGACAGCTTTCATAAAAGAGACAAAGACATCAGGAGGCACTGAATCTATGGGATATCTGATTTTAATATACACTCAGAAAAAGTGTGGTTCGCTTCTGTGAATTCACCACTATAAGTCACTTCATCATAGCATCTGTAATGTATTAAAAAATCTGTACTTTCTAATATCATGTCACATGATCACATCAATTCAAAAATGATTCTTTGGTTTTGTTCCCCATAGAGATAACGAGTATTATGAAATGGAAGCATTGCTATGCAGCAATGTTCTTCAATTACACCCTCAAAAACAAAATACAGATATTGCAATGCTTTTTCAATACACATAATTGAAATGTCCTGTCAATAAAAGTGCTGAAGCAGAACTAATAAAACTTTACTTTCTCTATCAGATGTGGATCAGTGTGTGAAGTGTCCAGAGGACCAGTATGCCAACACAGAGCAGAACCAGTGCATTCACAAACCTGTGATATTTTTGACCTATCAAGACCCCCTGGGGATGGCTCTTGCCTTAATTGCTTTGTGCTTCTCTGCATTCACAGGTCTGGTTCTTGTGATCTTTGTCAAGCACCATGACACTCCCATTGTGAAAGCCAATAACCAGAAGCTCAGCTACATCTTACTCATCTCACTCATTTTCTGTTTCCTCTGCCCCTTGCTCTTCATTGGCCACCCAAACTCAGCTACATGCATCCTGCAGCATATTACATTTGGAGTTGTATTCATTGTGGCTGTTTCCACTGTGTTAGCCAAAACAGTTACTGTCCTTCTGGCTTTCAAAGTCACCGCCCCTGGAAGAAAGATGAGGTCTTTTCTAGTTCCAGTGGCACCTAACTGCATCATTGTTATCTGTACTCTCATCCAATTTATTGTTTGTGCAGTCTGGCTAGGAGTTTCTCCTCCATTTGTTGATATTGATACACATTCTGAGCATGGTCACATCATCATTGTGTGCAGGAAGGGTTCAGTCACTGCCTTTTACTGTGTCCTGAGATACCTGGCATGTCTGGCTCTGGGAAGCTTCTTTGTGGCTTTCTTGTCCAAGAGTCTGCCTGACACATTCAATGAAGCCAAGTTGCTGACATTCAGCATGCTGTTGTTCTGCTGTGTCTGGATCACTTTCCTCCCTGTGTACCATAGTACTAAGGGTAAGGTCATGGTGGCTGTGGAGATTTTCTCCATATTGGCTTCCAGTGCAGGGATTATGGGATGTGTCTTCATTCCCAAGTGCTATATAAGTTTGTTAAGACCAGATAGAAATTCTTTCCAAAAGATCAGGAAGAAATTATCTTCCAAAACTGATATTTCATGAATTCTAATACATAGTTGGTTATATATTAGACAAATATATAGTTGGTTCATAACCACCAAATGCTGAATTATAATGAAACACCTGTCCCTTTTACAATGACTCTCACTGTTTCCTCTAACGATGTTACCTAGCAGTATTGTGTCTACTACTGTTGTCTACATTGGCTCCTGTAATCTTTCACTCAGTCACTCATTTCATAAGACCTAGCCATTGGACAATAGTGCAGTGTGGAAATATCCTTTTCTTCTCTAAAATACAAACATGTTCAAAATAAAATCAATGTTCTAACTTTAATATCTGTGTGAATAAATCACTTTGAGGGCAGATGAGTGGTGAGATAAAAATGCAGAATATTTGTGGGAGAGTGAACTTGTGCTTATCAATGATGGTAAAATAATATTCCTCCTTCCAGGGGAACGGTAAGATAATCCTGATGAATCCTAGGGGTTAGAACAGTAGAACTTAGAGCAGAACAGGATGTTTTGATAAACAAATAGAAAGAATATTGCAGATGCTGGGTTAATGTCTAAGCAGTTGAGGTCATGTACTGCTCTTGAGAAGGACCTTATGCAATTCTCATCCCCAACAAAATGCTCTTGACAACCACTTATAGCAATATCTCCAAAGAATCAGATGACCCCTTCTGGATTTTAAGGTTATCTGAACTCACATGGGCACATAATCACACACACACACACACACACACACACACACACACACACACACACACACACACTTAAAATCACATAAGGTTTTTTCTTAAATATAGAAAAACATTACAAAGACTATGCCCTTGGTTCTGCTTTTCAATGTACTCTTAAGATGTCAGAATTAGAAATAATCTATGGACAAAGAATGAGATATGAGAGATAACTGGGACTGTTAATGCATATGACATAAGAAACTTCAACTTAAAGTGTACCAAAAGAGACATAGCTAGGGAATTGATAAGGGAAGAACAGCTTGTATATATGGATGTTAGAGATCTCTGAAAATCAGAACTCTGCATTTGTCACATATCTATTGAAGGAAAACATGGGTCTTAAGTAAATTGTAACATAGTAGTAACTTGCAAATTTTTTTTTGTCAAATATATATCCCTGGTCCAAGGTTATAAAAGTTACATTTCTTTTCTAAGAATTATTTTGTTTTCATTTCCTGTATAAGTGTGTTTTCTATTATGCAAGAAGTAATGTCAGAGACCAGAATACAACGTTGAATCTCAAGAACTGTCTTTATGATTATTACTAAGGGGAGCTTTTCAGTTCTATGAGGCCCAGTTTATTAATTATTGTTCTTAGTATGTGCACTAATGGTATTCTTTTCAGAAATTTTTCTCTATTCCAATGATTTCAAGGCTCTTGCCCACTTTCTTTCCTGCCTGGTTCACATGTATTTGATTTTACATTGAGGCCTTTGATAAATTTAGACTTGAATTTTGTGCAGGGAGATCTGTATGGATCTATTACAAGATGTCTTATATGTGCAGACCTATTAAGCCTACATCATTTGTTAAAGATGCCTTACTTTTTTTCAAATTTGTATTTTTGTTTTCTTTACAGAGTCAGGTATCCATAGGTGTGTGAACGTATATATAGGCCTTCAACTCAAATCCATTGTCTTTTTTTATTCCAATACCATGCTGTTTTTTTAAACTATAGCTTTTTAGTAAATTTGAAGTCAGGAATAGTGAAACTTCCCCAAATTCTCTTATTGTCCGTGTTTTTTTTTTCAGCTATTCTTTTTTGTTTTGGTTTATCCCTATTAAGCCGTATATTTTCTTCTGAAAAATCTATGAAAAATTTCATTAAAATGGTACATTCTGATGGTGATGCTTGGCTTTGCTGTTTGTATTTATATTCCTAAATTTTTGATTTTCAGAAATCTTTCACTTTGGGTCCTATTTTAAATTATTGATTTAATTTCCATTTTTAGGTCTTGAAATGTTTTATTCATTTCCTTCCTGTTTGTTTGTTTTCTTGGATTTCTTTTCTTTAGTAATTATTATTCTTAGTCACAATATATCCTGACCATAGTTTGCCTTCCCTCCACTCTTTCCTGTCTCATCCCCCACGCACTTCTTCTCTCCAGTAGATCTACTGCTTCTCCTTTTTCCTTCATAAAGGGTAGGCCTCCCAGGGAGGTCAAACAAAGACTATATAACAAATGGCAAATAATACTAGGCAAAAACCCTCATATCAAGGCTGGATGAGACATCCTATTAGGAGGAAAAGTGTTTTAAGAGCAGACAAAAGAGTCAGACACACCCATCTCCCACTGTTAGGAGTCTCACAAACACCCCAAGCTCAACAACTACTGCAAGTATGCAGAGGACCTAGCACAGACCCATGCAGGCTCCATGATTTCTGCTTCAGTCTTCGTGAGCCCCTATAAGTCCTTGCTTAGTTGATTCTTTGGGCCATGTTTTCCTAGTTTCCTTCACCTTTCTGCTTCCTATATAATCCTTTCTTCTTCTATTCCCCAGAGGTCTCTGTCCTCCACTTAATGTTTGTCCCTGGGTCTCATCTCTACATCTGCTTCCAACAGCTGCCAAAGGAAACCTCTTTGGTGGTGATTTGGCTAGACACTGATCTACAAGCATGAAAGAATATTTTGGAATCAATTCATTGATTTTTGTTTTGTTTTTGTTTTAGTCAGTTGTGTTTGGTTTTACCCTAGGTCTCTTGAGACATTCAACTTCTGGTTCCTAGCCATCCTTTTCCTGGATTTCTTAAAGGATTTAGTATCTTTATGTTTAAGAACCTCAATAATATTCATAAAGGCTGTTTTAAGATCTTGTTTTGCAGCTTCAGTAGGTTTACTGGTCACAAATGGAGACATATTGTCCTGGCTAGTTTCCAGTGTATTTTTCAGTTGAGAGAGCAGCCTGGCAGTGGTATTCTGCTGCAGAACTGTGGATGATACTGGGGGATTGCATTTGTGGGAACAGGGGGAAAGAAAAGGTTTATTGGAATCCTTGTTGGTTTTCTGAAAGAAGTGGCCTGTGGGTAAGCAACATGTGTCTGCTGGAGTTGGGCTCTGTGATATAGCAAAGGGTGGTGAGATGGAAGATAGAAGGGGAAGATCTGTGGGATCCACAGGAAATGGAAATAGTGAGGCTGTGAAGGCAACCACAGGAGTTTCTGCTGCAAAGCTGATGACAAGGCTAAGAGGGTTGGATCTGGGGGAAACAGGAAGAAGAGGTCTGAAGGTAGGCTTCCTGGATTTCTAGCAGGCATAGTCTGTAGCATATCAGGGATTTTTCTTTACTTCTTTTGATACTCTGGATATTAGTTTCTGTTTGATGTCGAGTTGATAAAACCTTTCCTCCATTCTGTTAGCTGCCGTTTTGTCCAAATAACAGTGTTATTTACCTTAGAGAATTATGAATTATTGATCTTAATGCCTGCCATATCATTACTCTGTTCAAAAAGTCATCTTCTATGCCAATGAGTTCAATCTGGTTTAGTGTATCTGGTTTTATTTTGAGGTCTTTAAGACATTTGTACTAGAGTTTGTGAAGAGTGATGAAGATGTAACCCACTGCATCCTTCTACATGCAAATATCCCATTCAATCAGCAGAATTATAAATTGAAGATGCTGTCTATAGTTCACACTGTATTTCTGACTTCATTATTAAAGATCAAATGTCCGTAGTTGTGTGGATTTATGTGTATCTTTAATTTGATTCCATTGCTCAGTTTTTCTGTTTATATGACAACATCATTAGCTTTTTTCACTATAGTTTTATAGTACAATTTAAAATTGTAAATATTGAGATCTGCCGCTGTGCTTTTATTTCTCAGGATTATTTTAGCTATCCTGCATTCTCTGGGTTTCCAATAAAACTGAAATTTTTTTCTTCATAGATCTGGAATTTTGATGGGGATTGAAATGAATATGTAGGTTGCTTTCTGTAAGCTGGAAATTTTTATTATTGAAATCCTAGTGATCCATGAGCTTGGGAGATCTTTTTGATATCTTCTTCAATTCCTTATTTCCAATAGCTGAAGTTTTTGTCATACAAGTCTTTCCTTGCTTGGTTAGAGTTGACCCAAGATAGTCTATGTGTTTTGACTATTGTGAAAGTTGTTGTTCCTGTGATTTCTTTCTAGGCCCATTTGTCATTTGTAAATATGAAAACTACCAATTTTTATGAATTCTTTATGCATCCTGGAAGGTTGTTGAAAGTGTTTATCAGCTGTAGGAGTTCCTCAGTGGAATTTTTAGACTCACTCATGTGTAGTTTCATAGTATCTGCAAATAATTTTTTTTTTATTTCTTCATTTCAAATTTGTTTCCCCTGATCTCATTCATAGGTAAGGTAAGACTTCAAGTACTATATACAATAAGTATGTAGAGAGTGGACAACTTTCTCTTATGTCTGATTTTGGTGGAATTTATTTGAGTTTCTCTTAATTTATATTGATGTCAGCCATAGGCTTGTTGTAAACCTTCATGATTATGTTGAGATATGTGACTTTTATCCCTAATTTCTCCAAGACTCTTATCATGAAGGGGTGTTGGATTCTGTAACATCTTTTTCTGCCTCTGATGGTATGATGCTGTTTTTGTTTTTGAGTTTTATGGAATAGATTTATTGAATTTATTAGATGGAAATATCCTGACATCTCTGGCATGAATCCAACTTGATAATAACAGTATTTTTGATGTGTTCTTGGATTTGGTTTGGACATATTTTATTGAGTATTTTTATACTATTGTTCATAAGGTAAATTTGTCTGTGATTCTCTTTTGTTGTTATAACATAATGTGGTTTGAGTGTCAGGATTACTAGAGGTTCATGAGATGAACTGACCAATGTTCAGTCTGTTTTTCTTTTTCAGGACAATTTAGGAGTATCGACATTAACTCTCCTTTGAAAGAATTTTGAAGATTCTGTGATAAAATTAATTGTTTCTGGCATTGCTTGGTTAGGGGAATTTTAATGATTGCTTCTGTTTCACTAATAGAGTTCTGGTTAAATTGTTTATCTAACTTCAATGTAAGTCTGGTAAGTGGAATGTATTGAGAAAATATGCATATGAATGTACATTCAAGTGTTTTAGCTATAAAAATGGAAAACCTCAGTTAAAATGGGAGTACATCACAGTGAGAATGAATAGCTTTAAAAAAGATCACATAAACTAATGAACATGTAGGAGATGTGGGAATTCCCATGAATATTTATATTGTGATTAGAAACTGAGGGCCCCATTGTGGTAAGCATATACAGCTAACTCAGTCTGTAAATGTAGGAGTGTTGTATAGTCCATGCATGCCTCTCATGCAACTTTCTGGAAGTGCATAAGTCAGTGTAGCACACATGTTTATTTCAACATTTTTTTCAGGATATCATCTAAAATTTTGTGTTTTTTTACTCTCTTTTTACTTATATACAAATTATTGCTATTTACAATGCATTCTTATCATTTTGAAAGATTCATTCAATGAATTCTTACACTTGAATATATGCAGAGTGATTTTTAAGTAAACCACATATCTCAATGTTATAGAAGTTTAAAAAAATCTTCTATGTAATTCATAATTTATTGAAAACAATGATGACATTAAACAAATAAGATTACTTGTTACAGACTTTTCTTAGACTTATTGGAAATAAGATGAAGACCTCACAGGACTTATATGCACATAATAGAGTTGTCCTCACCGTGCGAGAATTAAAAGATGTCATTAGCAGGAATTGGGGAGGGTGTAGGAGATAATCATGTTAACTGCACAGACTCCAGATATTCAAATTTTCACAGACTCTAAATGTAATGGTTTGTGTCTGTGTGTGTCTCTCTCTGTGTATGTGTGCTTATGCATGAACATATATAAATGAATTTATACACAAAGAGAGTAGGAGAGGTATTATTTAAGATTTGAAGATATGAGTTTACTGAGTTTATGAGTCTTCATAAAGACTGTATGAAGAAAATATCACTCTTGTCTCATAAATTGAACAAGAACCCACATATCGTAAGGTGAGAAGGAGGCTGTCTGAATTGAGGAATGGAAGTGGCAGTAAGATTAGCAACAGCCGTTGAAAGAGGGGCAAATACCAACAAAGGTAATTTTACACACATGTGAATGTGACATAATAAAATCTTTAAGCTATACTTTAATTAAAATAACAACAAATATTAGATGCTAAGCAATACTAGATACCACACCAAATCTGGACTACTGGAAATTTCATTTGTATTCTTGATTGATAAAAGTTCTGGGCCTTGAGGTAGATCAATTCCCAATTTTCCGAGAAAGGTGCTGTGTCTAAATCCTTTGCAGGCTTTTGCATTCCTACTCCTCCTACTTTGTCAGATTGATGAGGCTAAATACAATGAGAAGTGTTTGGTCTTACTACAACTTGATATGCCATGTTGGATTAATATCCATTTGCTGAGATGATGCTTTCTGAATAGAAAGAGAGGAGGAGTGGTTGGGGGTGAAGGCACATGCTGGTGGGGGGAAGGACTGAAAAAAGAGGAGGGAAGGGAATCTGCTATTGGGATGTAAAATAGATAAAGAGTTTAATTTGTTCTCTCTTCCAATGAAAGCCTCTCCCTGTCACATTCCTCTTTATCCAAATCTTAGCCCCCACCCCCACCCCGAGGAAAGCTCATCACAGAATCAGAGGTCATGTACTTTTAAATGTTGATCTTTAAAAGTACAGTAAGTTCCAGATGAGAACACCAGCCCTGTTTGCCTCATCTCCAGTGCTAAGTAAGACATATATCCACCTATAGCGAAGACTTGCTTTATACTTCTGCTTTCTCTTCAGTCCATATCCACTGAAAGAGGCTCATCAGCCCACATTCACCAGAACACTCTCCCACTGGCCGTTCAAGATCTAGAATGCAAATGAAAATAGATGACTAGGGAAATGGTATAAAAGAATTTACATATTAAACCCAGAGTCACTTCCCAGTTTCTATTTGCTTCTAAGGTACACAACAAGACTTATTTGTAGCCACTAATGGTAAAATGAGAAGAACATTGTAGGGAATCACAGATAAAGGAGAAGAAATAGATCAACATACAGAATAGATCTATGAGAACTGAGGCTTGGGAAGGTAGATCATCTTTTAGAAATCAAATATTCACCTTATCTTCTCTTTAATAATAATTGTTTAGGAGTAGGAGTGATAGATTTTATATTCTTTTTTATATACTATTTGAAAGGTAGCACACAAAATCTCTATGGATCATGTTGAATATTAAAAAAATGAACATTTTTGTAATGTTGTAAAGGTAACAGTGGTTCTATAATGATCTGGATAGTTGTGGGCCAGCAGGATTCAGAAAATTTTTTAGTTTGGCCCGATTGATTCTCAAGACAGAGAGGCACAGGCTTTAGTTAGATATTCTGTAACTGTCACTGGTATAGCACAGGCCTCATTGTTTATGCTGTGTGGAACTGAATTGCTCTAAATGTGGAGCTGCTTTTCCCTGACAGGGAATTTGTGATGCAATTCCCAGTGTGTTACCATGAATATTACTTTGTGGGTCCTTCCTGAACCATTACTGAATGTCTCAATGTGAATTATCTAACATATTATACTGACATCATTTCTAAAGGCATTAACATAAACAGATTGTTCAGGAGTCCTGGGATCAAATTTCGTCATAATAGTATCCTCCAAGGAACCTTAGTTTCAACAAACATGAGTGATGTAATGAAACTACCTGAGATCTCCTCATATATATTTATCAACCAAATTTAATCACATGGGCATCAAATGCACAGCCCCAGGAAACAGTTTGTCCAAGATTTCTCCAGAGTTTACAAAACACCTGGAAAATAAGGAATCATGAATGCACAAATAGACTTACTTTTTGCTACAGATATAAAAGCTGGTGGGAATACATGGATGCCCATATAATGTGCTGATCTGAATAGTCCTTCACAATACACACTGTGTAGACATAGAGTAGGGCAAAGATGCTTACTTTGATTTTCCTGTTCTTGCTCCTGAACATTCCACTGCTTGTGTCCAGTTTCATTCATCCCAGGTGTTTTTGGAAAGTGAAGCAGAATAAGAGCAAGGATGGAGACTTGTTAACATCTTGTATCTTCTCCCTTGGATCAGTGAAGTGGCCTGTCAAGAAAGAGTATTTCAACCGCATTCTGAATGTAGGGTAAGTTCCTTTGCATTTTCTATGTAAATGTCATCATGAATATTTCTTGAGGGCTCTTAAGGTAAGAAGTTTTGACTCTTTTGTCCTGTTATCCTAATCTACACACCAAGAAACAACCCCAAATTCTTTTAGAGACTCAATGCTATTTTTCTACTTTTAGTTTCCCTCCTACTTATAAGGCTAGAAGCTGAGCGGCGGGGGGAGGGGGGGAGGTGACTTTATATCTTGTTCCATCACATATAGCCCTTTTCTGGAGAGCTTCTGCAGCATTATAGCCAGTGATATCTTTGAGTATTATCCTATGGGTGCAAATAAGTGGGTGTTGAGTAGACTTTGTGATGACCATTTGATCATTTTGTAACTCCTAATACATATGCTTGGGCAACTAAGCTTTGTGGCACCTCTATCTCCAGAGAGTTTTTACATAGATATTCAGTTATTCTCTCAAATGCTCTCTGCCTGTAGCCAAACTATGCCTTCTAAAGCTGCATCCAGAATGAAGTAGGAGAACTGTCCACTGTGAACTTCATATGTGTTCCTGTTTCTCCATACTTCACTTATACACATGTATAATCATTGGACTTTAATTTCAAAGTACAATTCTTCACTTTTTCTTTACAGGGAAGAAGGAATGTATAGACTGTAAATGTTATGTTTACATTTTTTTAAATGAGAGATTATCACTAATAGTGGTGACTGCTTACATTCCTTGTAACATGCTGAATGACAGCTGTGGCATGTGATACTTGGCAACACTTGAGAACAGTTTTCTACTAGCTCAACTTTTTTATTACTTAAGAAGCATGTGTCTTCTCTCTTTATATATAAGTTGTTTTTCTCTTACATTTATATCATGTTTACTACCTCTTATATTGCTCTTTCAGAACTTTTAATAATTATAGCTGCATATTTTACCATTTAGGCACTACACACATTTTGATTTTGTGCATTGCCAATAGTTGTTTTCAAACACCACACTTTAGTCTACTAGGCCATTCTAATAGCTCAAGTCATTGACGTTTTTTAATGTTTAGTGTGAAGGAGGTAGTAGTTGAGTTTCACAAGTTCTAATCTCAAATTCCTGTTGACTTTTACTGAAAATTTCAATGATAATTTTCTGTGTATAATAATGAATATCATAAGATTATTTTCATTTAAAATGTATAGATAAGTATATTTACTTAAAAATAAAGATACCACAGTGGTAAAATTTCTAAGTGAGAAATAGTTTATATTCAACTCTGAGTGAATCATTAAGAGTGAAACAGTATGTTTGAGGTTTATATTTATTGGTTAGATGTTATGCAATGTGTAGAAAGACATGGGAGTTAATATTTTTCCCATAAATCTAAAAACAAAATGGTATTGTTCTATTCCTACTAACTTGTTGAACATTTTACTAGCAAACTTTATACATATTTTCCATATATTGTATTCTTTATATTCTTTTATTTTACAAGCATGTAATAATGGCACAAATAAATCTCACTGCATTTTCCAGGTGTACCTAGTTCTCAGCTGCATGATAGTGTTATATATTTGTAACTGGAAATGTAGATGAAAGGTGCTCAGTATAAGAAAATTTATGTTGGTATGATATACCAAGTGTGATTACACTGAACATTCCTGTGTAAACATAAAACAGATGAACAATACTAGGGTATATGCTCTTAATTTCTGCATTTGGGAAATGGAGCAGATGTATACCTGTTCGTTTGAGGCCAGTCAAATCTAAAGCTATGTGTAATTGAAAACCATGAAATCTATTACCAACTTATGGCCTAAATGAGTATTTCTCATGTCCACACACACAGAGATGCATGTATTTACCAAATATACTCTAGTATTGAAATTTATTTAGAAATTAAATCTTAAAAATACATTTTGGCCGGGCGGTGGTGGCACACGCCTTTAATCCCTGCACTTGGGAGGCAGAGGCAGGCGGATCTTTGTGTGTTCGAGGCCAGCCTGGTCTACAGAGCGAGTTCTAGGAAAGGCACAGAGCTACACAGAGAAACCCTGTCTTGAAAAACCAAAAAAAAAAAAAACCATTTTGTTCCATCCATTTGCCTGCAAATTTCATGATGTCATTGTTTTTCTCTGTTGAGAAAAACACCCCATTGTGTTTACGGACCAGATTTTCTTTATCTGTTCTTCAGTTGAGGGGCATCTAAGTTGTTTCCAGGTTCTGGCTATTTTGAATTATGCTGCTATGAACATAATTGAGCATGTGTCCCTGTGGTATGATTGAGCATTCCTTGGGTATATGCCCAAGAGTGGTATAGCTGGGTCTTGAAGAGGATTTATTCCCAGTTTTCTGAGAAACCACCACACTGATTTCCAAAGTGGCTGCATAAATTTGCACTCCCATGGAACTTGAAAATAGCATCCTGAGTGAGGTAACCCAGACTCAGAAGGAAAAACATGGTATGTACCCACTTATTAGTAGATACAAGATATAAAGCAAAGAATACCAGACAACAACCCACAAATCCAAAGACGCTAACTAACATGGAAGTACCAAAAAAAGGATACTTGGATTGCCCTGGGAAGGGGAAATAGATGAGATCTCCATGAGTAAGCTGGGGATGAGGGGTGGGCAATGGAGGGTAGGGGATAGGGATGAGAACATAAGGGGATGAAATGGTTGAGCTGGAACAGGGATAGAGTGGGAAACCAATGAAAGAGATACCATGATAGAGGGAGATATCACGGGGATAAAGAGAAATCTGGTGCTAGGAAAGTTGCCAGGAATCCCCAAGGATGACCCCAGCTTGGGCTACTAGAAATAGTGGAGAGGGTGCCTGAACTGAACTGGCTTACCCCAGTGATCCGACCAGTGAATACCCTAACTGTCATCACAGAGCTTTATTCCAATGACTGATGGAAGCAGATGCAGAGATTCACAGCCAAACACCAGGCAGAACTCCAGGAGTCCAGCCAAAGAGAGATAAGAGAGATTCTATGAACAATTGTATCAAGATCATGATGGGGGAAACCTGCAGAGACAACCAAACAAAACTAGTGGGAACTCATGAAAGTTGGATCAATGGCTATGGAGCCTGCATGAGACTGGACTAGGCCCCCTGCATGGCAAGACCATTATGTAGTTTGATCTACTTGGGGGGCCCCCTGCCAGTAGGATCAGAATCCATTTCTGGTGCACAAGGGGGCTTTTTGGAGTACACTACCCATGATGGGACACCTCATGCAGCCTTGAGGCAGGGAGAAGGGCTTGGACTTACCTCTACTGGATATGCCTCCCCATGGGAGGCCTTGCCTTCTTATGAGGGGGGACGTGAGAGGTGGATTGGGAGGGGAAGGGGGAAGCAGGAGGAGGGAAGAGAGGGATCTTTGATTGGTGTGTAAAATGAATGAAAATTTTTTCTTAATTAAAAAATAAACATTTTGTGCCTGCAGTAGATAAATCCCAAAGAAAAATCAGCAAGATGAGGCTGGGCATGAGGGAATATGTTAACTGTATTGCCCACTAATTATAATGAACTACAAGTACAGGAGCCAAGCATTGCCCCAGAAAGACTACTGTGCACTCACAATTCTTTCTTTGAATGCCTTATACAATTCAGTTTGTTTCATAAAAAATACCAGAAACTTGGTTGACACATCACATGTATTTTTCATATTGCTCAATAATTTCAAAATGAAAACACGATCAGTTTTACTGTTTGGTCAAACCTATGCCACTGTGCTTATCTTCTGAGAAAGCACTTGAAAACCAGAGATGGAAAGTGCTCTCTATGAAAGATGCTAATGTGTCCTTATATTTATTGGAGACACACTCTCATGAACTTTTAAAACTTTTGCAAGCTTTCAGCTTCTTATGTCATTCCAGCCTCACAACACAGGACATTTGTTTCAAACTTTGGGGGAGTTTGGGAATACCGTCCAGGATAGGATAGTCCTTGTACTGACTACAAATGATCATCTGTAGAACTCTGTTTGTAATAATCATTGTACCCTTCTACAGAACACCAACTGCAAGCTACAAGTTTGTTCTAGCCTTGGCATTTTCCATTGATGAAGTCAACAGGAACTCTGATCTTTTACCAAATATGTCTCTGGTGTTTGAATTACCAGCAGGGGGTTGTCATCATGTGTCACAATTACACAGTCTCATGCATAATTCTGAACAAAGTCAGGATGCTCCCCCTAATTATGTCTGTCGTGACGACATCGGGTGTGCAATGGTGCTTACAGGACCTTACTGGGCAACATCTGTCATAATGCGGAAAGTCCTGGACCTCTACCAATCTCAGCAGGTGAGGATTTTTTGGTGGGTTTGCAAGAAATGCCATGTCTGTTGGTACCATTCCCAGATGCTAAGAAGAGTGTGAGGAGGAGACTGGCCTTACACTTATGTCAAACTGTGTAGTGCAAGGGTACAATTCAGAGACTTGATGGGACTTCCACATTTCCTTGTGTAAACAGAGATGAGGAAAGAAATAGTAGATAAGAGGAGGTTTCTTGAACCCTTGGCAGAATAGTGTTTATAAGTTCTTAGGCATGTGTGCT
Organism: Peromyscus californicus insignis; assembly: GCF_007827085.1. NCBI lineage: Eukaryota > Metazoa > Chordata > Mammalia > Rodentia > Cricetidae > Peromyscus > Peromyscus californicus. The sequence continues at coordinate 190,539,436 of NW_026294562.1, forward strand.
ACCTCATGCTGTCGCCTATGTTCTAGTTCCTTCAGCTCACCTATGGACCCTTCCATCCTATCCTGAGTGATTGTGAACAGTTTCCATATCTGTATCAGATGGCCCCCAAGGACACAACTCTAGCCGAAGCCATGATTTCTTTGATGCTTCACTTCAACTGGAACTGGATTGGGCTGGCCATCTCAGACAATGATCAAGGTATTCAATTTCTCTCATATTTGAGAACAGAGATGGAAAAAAATACAGTCTGCTTCGCCTTTGTGAACATGATCCCAGTCAACATGGAGTTATACATGTCAAGAGCTGAAGTGTATTATAACCAAATCATGACATCATCCACAAATGTAGTTATCATTTATGGAGACACAGACAGTACTCTAGCTGTGAGCTTTAGAATGTGGGAATCTCTAGGTATACAGAAAATATGGGTCACCACTTCACAGTGGGATGACACTACAAGTAATAGAGACTTCACACTTACCTCATCCCTTGGAACAATAACTTTTGCTCACCACCATACTGAGATTTCTGGTTTTAAAAATTTTGCTCAGACATTGACCCATCTCAGATACTCAGATGAATACCTGGCAAGGTTGGAGTGGATGAAATTTAACTGTGAAGTCACAGAATCTAAGTGGAAGACACTGAAGAATTGTTCATCCAATGCCTCACTGGAATGGCTGATGGTACAAACTTTTGACATGGCCTTTAATGATGCCAGTTACGATTTATACAATGCTGTGTATGCTTTGGCCCATGCCCTTCATGAGAGACACCTTCAACAACAAGTAAATCAGTCAATGGACAATGGGAAAGGACACAATTTTAACTGTTTGAAGGTAGTGTTACTTCTATTGGAAGGTTTTCTGTGTTATAAATGTTATAGCTCTCAAGAGTCGGTCAGATGCCCAAATCTAGTGTATTAATAAATATTCCATTAGAAAGATTTATGAACATTTTTCCTGTTGAGGAAGTAAATCTGGATGTTGGTATAAATCTCTAATACAAAGGCAATCATTTGGAAGAAACAATTTATCAGTAAAAAACAGTGGTTTTGTTAGAGAGCTCCTGAATATCATCACACTGTTCTTATAGTAGAAACAGATCAGTCCTTCCCCATTAATGCTCTACATCTTGAGAAAATGAGCCCTCACTTATTAATTATAAAATACATGGTAGTCAGTGTAGGAGTTGGTTTTCAAAAGCATTCTTAACTGAATCCACCTTCACTCTAGGTTTGGGTACCTCACTTATAATTCTGAGAGTAATTACACAAGAAATTGTTCTGTGATTCAGTTCAGTACATACATGTATATTCATGTACGTGAATGGGTGTTTCTCAGTGTGTATGAATGTATGTTTTTATGCTTCTATGTATCTGTGTATATATCTGTGTTGCTTTGTGTGTATGTGTTTCAGTCTAGCAGCATATCTACCTGTCTGTTTGTTGTAGTGAGCATAAATTTGCCTTATGTCAATGTCTTTCTGTATGGGTGTTGTTTTTCTGTGTATTTTCCTATGTGTGTTTTTATGTTTCTGTGTATTTACTTGCATATATGTTGCTGTGTATGTGTGAGTGAGTGTCTGTGTCAGTATGTCTTTGGATATGTGCATAAATTGGACTGTGTCAATGTGTCTGTGTGGTTGTCTGTATCTCGGTATGTCTCCCTGTGTGTGTTTGTCTGAGACTATGTGTATGTGTGGTCTTGTGTATAAGTTTTCTATATTTATCTTTCTATGTGTCAGTTTAAGTGTATAAGTCTCTCTGTCTATGTGTGCCAGTATGTTCATATGTGTGTGTTGGCATGTGTGTGTGTGTGTGTGTGTGTGTGTGTGTGTGTGTGTGTGTGTATGTGCATGTGAGTGTGTGTGTAAATGAGTATGTGGGAGTATTAGGTATTTATATCTGTATGGATGTGCATATCTCTGTGTTTAGCAGTGTTGGTGTATGTGTGTCTGTGTTTGTGTATAGTCCATATCTATGTTTTGTTTCTGAATGTATGTCTGTGTTTGTGTTCCATAATTTTCTTTGAGAGAATAAAAATGATAGGAACATTATGAAAAGTTTATTTTCCATTTTCTTTCACGGCAGAAAGGATTTCTACCCTTGGCCCCTTCAATAAAGTTTCCTTTAAGATGAAGCTGAGATATGTTTTCCGACTTCCAGTAAGGGCACATTCAATATAGAATGCTGACTGTCTTTCAGCTGCACTCCATTCTGAGGAAGACTCACTTCACTAATCCTGTTGGGGAAAAAGTGAATATGAACCAGAAAGAAAAACTACAGCCAGACTATGACATTTTTCTTACTTGGAATTTTCTACATGGTCTTGGAATTAAGGTGAAGATAGGAATTTTTAGCCCATATTTTCCTCATGGTCAACAGATCCGTTTATCTGAATATAAGAAATGGTGGCCCACAGAAAGTAGACAGGTGAGTCTGACCTAACTGTACTGATTTACATTACACAGTAGTAACATGTCAAGTGTAGTGGGTAGCCATTCCAGCTTTGATCTGGAAGCTCCAACCCTGGTCAGCAAGGCCTCTTCCTCCGCTGGTCTGCCAGTTTGACCACCCCTAGTTCTTCAGGTCTTCTCGGAGCCGCACCAGTCCCTCAGTGCATCTCTTTGGAAGCCTGGCTAGCTCAGTCGGTAGAGCATGAGACTCTTAATCTCAGAGTCACATGTTGGGCGCCAGATATTGGTGAAATTATTAAGGCCACTCCACGTAGTTAAAAGGAAGGTTTATTTTGTAGCGTAACTTACAAGTAAAAGGAGAGGGAACAGGGTCTGGGAAAGGTGTGGCACAGTCTGGCAGTGTTCTCTGGAGCACTCTGCTCAGTCTATCTCCAGAATCCAGGGTCCAGGAACCAAGGGAGCCCGCGTATCCGGATCTCAGGTCTTCAACATCCTCTCTCCGCCCCACCTTGTAGGGTGGACAGTTACTGAAGCCTCAATGGGGGATGGAACTTCCAGATAAAAGCTGGAATAGCTACCCACTACAGTCAAGTCTGTCCATTTGTTCTTCCTTGTAACTCAGTAAAATGAAAGAGATTGTCACACTAAGAACCAGTCTCTGGCCTCCTATGTTATCTCTCTTCTTTTTACTTTTGATGTCATAGTTTATGTAATTCTTTGATTATTTTAGACATACACAGAGTGTATTTTATATCATATCAGAAACTGTTTATGATTTTAATATAAGTATATACTGGTTATAACCAATGTTTAATATTATTTCCAGTAAAGTGAGCAATATTCTCTTGGTACCATTCTGATTACTACATAGTGATTTTCTCCTGTATGCTGAACATTAGGCACAGATGATGAAAAGATTTAGGCTAATTGTAAGGATAGAGTCAAGTCAACGTGCATGCAAAATTAATTTTTATGATATAATTTTCTGCAAACCTTCTTACAAAAAGGTCCTTTATTATCAACACTTCTAACCACAAATTAACATTTTCATTATCCATATTAGGTATTCGATAATTAAATACTCACTTTTTCCTTCTTTTTTTTAAAGGTAGGTATGGATATTTTCTCTGCATGTATGTCTGTTGAACATTTGTATTTCTAGTACATAAGAATGTCAGAAGAATGATTCAAGTTCCTGGGAACATGATAGACCTTAGTGTCAGTCAGATGGTCCTGAAAATCAAACTTGAGTCCTGTTCATGAGCAGCAATTGTAATTACCAGTTGAACCATTTCTCCAGCCCTGAATTATAATGTCAATGAAATTTCACACTAGGAAACTTTGCTTTTTCCCCATAATTCTTGCATAGTTCATTCAAAATAACAAGAATGTGCCTACTTTCCTTCTCTATGGGAGGAACTGGTAGTAATAAATTTTGGCTTTCATGATAATTGTAAATTGCCACTGTTCATCTCTGGATGAGGGTAGGGTCTGAAGTGACTGCATGTAAGAGCAGTGATGGAGAAATCACACTCGAGGATACTTTCAACTTTCGTTTTAGAAGTGATGGTTAGAGAGGAAGCATATCTCTGTATGACTTGTCCTAGCATGAAAACTTGCAGCTCTTACAGGCTTTATGTGTACACAAAATTATTTCCTTATATACTTTAATCATTGATTACAAAGTCTTTTCATGGCATATACTTTTTCTAAAGTCTTCCATGATTACATAAGCATACTAAAATAAAAGAAACAAAACAAGCAAACAGCAAATTTCATTTAGAACTAAAATCTAACATTATGATGAAATCAATTCTTTTAACTTAGTTACTGTTTCTTTAAAATTGGTGGTGTAAATCCTTGTGGTTACAATAAAACTACACAGGATATCTCTATGTAAGTTTGAATAAGTTAACACATCAGAATTAATTTCCTACTCCCTGTTATTCTTTTAATCTACTATAATAGATATTTGATCTTTCTACAGAAATCTAATTCCTCCTTCCCTTGCTTAAATTCTTTCTTTTAAATTTGACATAAGACCATCATCCTTTCCCTTGACCTCTAAAATACCATGTATTTCTCTTTATTCTTTCTACAATCAGAGAAGTCCTGTTGTAACAAGTCTCCTCAGGAAGCTAGGCAGTGCACTGATACAAAATGTTTCTGTTTGTGTCTCTGTCATAAACTTTTGTTTCAATATGGTCTCTAACTTTATTACAATCCAACAAAGAGTAAAAGAACATCAAGATTCCTAAAACAGCAGTACCGAGACTTATCATTAATTTTACAATCAAAATTCTTTCCTGTAAAAAATAGTTCTGTGTTTCTTTTGCCAAAGAATACATGAAATCAAATTATTCAGTTATAGTTTGTCAACTTTTAAAATTCGTTTAATTTTTCTTCTTTAATTACTTTTTCCAAATCCTATGCCTCATGCTTACTAATACCTATACTATTACCTAAGGGTAATAGGTTCTATAGAAAATTCAATTTCTTGCATAGCTAATTCTCCTAGGGAACCACCATACTTTTTTTCTCCTTAACATCAGTTTTTATAAGAATTGTTACATTATCCCAGTGCTAGCCTTCAGTTGGGGGCCCTTATCAGCAAGAAACTTCAGTTGGGGGCCCTTATCAGCAAGAAACTTAAACATTAAAATGTCAAAGATACAGGCAAGACTTATGTAGCAAATTCCACCAAGGGCAGTGAAGGGTCAGTTCAATTCATTCAAGAACTGTGGGATTATTAAGCAATGCCTTCAAGATATTTAGCATGGCCATATCCCCTTTTTCTTTAAAGTTGTGAAGCATGAAATTCAACAGTTAAGGCCTGCAAACCTTTGCCTAGCTGTCTTGTAATGACTGGGAATAAACAAAAAAACAAAAAAAACCAAAAAAACCCCCAAAATTATGAAATTGCTGATGCCCAAAATAGGACCCGGAGTTGGCATGTCCCACATGGGATTGTATAACCAGCAGTAAAGGAAATATCCCATTGTGTGTCCTCAGCATACTAGTAGGCATGGATTCTGATGTGAGTGGTTTTAAGATATCCAATTCAAACCGACCAACTATAGAGTGGGTTGAATATTAAAAAAGCTAACCTCAGGAAAGTCTTCAGGCTTGATCTGAGGTGATATTTAGATTGTTCAGATAGCATAAAGTTTACAGTTAGTGATCTTCCTCAGAGTGATGAGGAGAGTTATTTGCATGGAAAAGCACACATGGACTAAAGGTGTAGCTACTGAGCTAAATATCCATTCAGAGGGTAGTAATGAAATATCATTTCTGTTCTTACCATAGCTCAGTTGAGCATTACTAAAACATCCAGTTGAAGAATTAACAGGATTAAAAACAATTCAGCCAGTGCTCTGCTCCCAATCATGCAAATCCCAGTGCAGAAACAAATGAACATAATCATAAAGATACCCAAGCAAAATAACTCTAAATGTTATAGTAATAGACTTAAATGCGATTATATTCAATGACATTTTAACAAAGAATTCAAAGAATGATTGTAAGAATATACAAAAAAATATCCCTGAGGTGTCTGGAAGAATAAAATGATATAACAAAAAAATCACTGAGTGAGCATGTATCCAAGGAAATCATAAAAGACACAAAATAATGAAAAATTCAAAATAAAAAATGTGAAGGAAAAGCTAATTAAATCAAAGGAAAATATCAGTGAAAATTCTCATCTAGATCATCTATCAGGCTGAAGATAGGATAGCAAGATTTGAACGCCAGCTATGCTTAAGAAAATTCAAACAATGAGAAAGGTAAAACAATAACAAAGAAAGAAAAACATAGATGACCAAGGGGATATGATTAGAAGATCAAATTTACAAATCATGGACACTAAAAGAATCAACATTATATCCAGTAAATATAGGTATAAATTTTCAAAATGCAATGAGATATGTGGCCATCTACATACAGTAGTCATTTAAATACCAAACACTTAACACCAGAAAAGATCAAGGCCTTGAAATATGTTACTTAAAATTGTTTTGTAACAAGGAGAAGAAATGGAATGCTGCAGAAGAGAAGCCCCAGTCATAGAAGGCCCCATCTAGATAACAGCAGATTCCACCATGGACACGTTTAAAGAAGCAGAATATCCATGATGTGTTTCTTTTCTTTTCTTTTCTTTCTTTCTTTCTTTCTTTCTTTCTTTCTTTCTTTCTTTCTTTCTTTCTTTCTTTCTTTCTTTCTTTCTTTCTTTCTTTCTTTCTTTCTTTCTTTTTCGAGACAGGGTTTCTCTGTGTAGGCTGTCCATCAAAATCCACCAGAGATCCACCTAGCTCTGCCTCCCGAGTGCCTCCCAAGTGCTGGATTAAAGATGTGCGCTACTGCCACCCGGCCCATGATGCATTTCTCACACACAGGGACATAACTTCCAAGCTGAGTTACTATACACAGCAAGATATCACTAGTAATAGAAGGAGACAGATGAAAGTTGAACAATGAACACAATTACAGCAATTCATAACCACTGAAACAAGCAGTAACTTGAAGAAGCCCTTCACACTGAAAAGCAAGATGGACACAAGAGATCAAAGGAATGAATAGACAGCACTTAAATAACAGCCTGAAAATCAGCTACCAGAAAACTATCCAATATCGAATAAGAGCAAATGGAAAATAATTTTCTGTAATAATTAGGTGTTAATGGTCACCTTCTTTTATCAAAACACACATACAACAGCATTAGTTCAAGAAAGTTACTTTAGTATCAATATGGGAATCAAATATATGCGTTTATGAACATTTCCCACATTTTGTAGAGAGCACTTCTACAAAATGTGGGAAAACATTGAAATGAAGTGAAATAGAAAGAAAATTAGAGACAATCTCTTTGATATTTATGAATGAAACAATTTTTCACTGAACACCTTCCAAGAAAACTCAAAAATACAAGAGAAAGATCAATCTTTGATCCAAGATGATTTCATTTCAGGGATGCAAGCACGGTTCACATAGGCAAGTCAGAGTGTAAGATATCACATAATAAACATAAGGATACAATTACATTATTATCCAAAAATGTGCAGAAAGGACTCTTAAAAACCTATCAACTCTTCAGATTTAAAAAATAAAACAAACGAAGCCTGAAAGACTAGAAGGAACACATGTTGACATAGTAAGGTTTTCTATGGCAAAACTATTGGCAGCATTGTACTACATGAAGAGAAAAATAAAAGAATGTCCATAAAAATCAGAAATTAGGATAGCTGTGTGTGGAGGGATGTACATGTTTTAATCCTAGCTAGCTCATTGTAAGCAGAGGCTAAAAAATTCTATGTCCCCTTGTAGCTATCCTAGCCCCATGTAGTGAGTTCAAACAAGCCAGAACTGCATATGGAAACACTGCCTTAAATAAATGAAAAGAAATTGGATTCTCATTTAAAAATAGTTCTTAAAACATTGGTGAAAGGAAAAAAAATACAAAAAAGAAGAAAAAATTGTCACCTGTTTTAGGTAAGTAGTTGTAGTCAACCAATCCTACACAGTGAGACCCAATTATCACAACAAAAACAGAAAAGAAGATGTTGTAGTTGCCCATATTTGTGGAGAAATTGTGATGACCCTGTGTATAAGAGACACAACAAAGTATGCTAGAATTAGGAACTTTTTGGTGCACAACAGAGATTCCAATCACCAGATTCATGGTAATACATAGATATATACATATTTTTTAAATTTAAAAAATCCATTGATTGATATTAAACAACATAACATGCATTGAGGTTCCTCCTCCTTTTACAGTCTTTGTAGTGACTTTTTGTATTAGGAAACACTCCACCTTCCAGCTCAATACACATCAACTCAGCATTTCTTCACCACAAATATTCTGGGTTCTGCCTATTCAACAGTTTCCTTATAATTTGTCATGGTTTGCAGTGGTTATTTGCTATAGGTCGCTCTTACTATCTGAAATTTGAGCAGATATCTCCCCTGTTGCAGATATCCATGCATCCTAGCTTGTTACTTTGTTGCTGTGATTAATCAATCATAAGCAATGTGAGGAGGAATGGTTGACTTGGCTCATGGGTTACACTCAAGGGAGGAAAAGGAAGAAATCTGGAGACTGCAGCTAAAGCAAACTCCGCGAAGTAACACGGTTTACCAGCTTGATCGTTTGATTTTTCATACAGCCCTGCCTGGGAATGGCACTGCCCAGAGTGGGCTGGACACTCCTACATAAATTACCCAATAATAATATGTTTTACCAATATTATGACAGGCTAGTCCAATGCAACAAGTTATATTTAGTTAAGATTTCCTCTATCTTTTAAATGTACTTTGTGTCACGTTTGTGAAAACTAACTAGAATATGCAGCTTGAAAGGTCTATAGTGTTTGCATACAGTGAACAACCCATTCTTCCTCCTAAATATTTAAGATTGGAAGTGTAGCAGGGTCCTTTGCTGTTGTTCCCTTTGGGGGCGGGGGCCAAGTAGGCGCAGAGTCAAACCACCCAGACTCCGTGAGAATGTGAAAACAACACCATCAGTTTATTCAGGAAGAGGCAAGCCTTATATACCCTCCACTCCACCCTGGGGCGAGGTCTAATGAATATGCATCAGCTGGTGTGACATGGCTGCCTCTCATTGGTCCAGGTCATCTCCAGATCATGTTTCAGCTGCTGTTGCTAAGATGATCAGGCAGACCCAGGCTGGCTGTCGGAAAGTATCTGTTTTACTTGTTTGGGCCCTCTGGCCCTCAAGCCTGTTAGGGATGAGTCATCCCACAGGGAAGCATCTCAATTTTTTATCAGTTTGTCTCCATACATTCATATGGTTGACATTATATAACTTACAAAGTGAAATGTGATCACTCATGTGGTCTATATAAAATAAGTTTAATGATATTTCAATATGCTAATATAATACAGTAATGGAATGGGTAGGTAAAACTCCTAATATCAGCATGTGTCTAATTTTCTGCAGATGTCACCCTCTGTATGTAGTGCTGATTGTGGTCCTGGATTCAGAAAATATGGGCAGGAGGGAATGGCAGCCTGCTGTTTTAATTGCATCCCCTGCCCCCAAAATGAAGTTTCTAATGAGACAAGTGAGTTTTTGCTTTTGAAAAAATATCCTTCACATTGGCCATCCTTTCTCCCTTCGTACTGCGATTCTGAAGGTGTTTAATATGCAACTACTCAAGTCAAATACATCACTTTTCTATGTTAGTCTTTGTAGGAATGTAATCAATTACAATGTCCCATAAAGTAACACCATAACATACATCTTAGACTCTTTGTAAATTCTTGGCAGGTGAATTTTATGAAAGATACATTTTATTATCAAACTGTAGTGTCAGGAAATTCTACACAACATTTTTCTTAGTCATCAAACTCCTCTAAAATAACATGTAGACAAGATTCAGATCATGAATCTTGAAAATAGTTTTATTTTTTGGCATGCATGTATGTGACCCCATGTAAGGTCATGCACACCATGTATGTAAGGAGCCCATAGAAAACAGAATAGATCATCAGATGCACTGACCTCTGTCATGTGTGTGATGGGAATCAGATACAAGTCCTCTGTAAGGTTAATGAAATGGGAAAATAATTACATGGAAACCCATCAGAAATTGCAAAGTTTGAAACCAAAGACTTAGTATAATATCCAGAGACCTGTTTCAAAGGTTCAATGTGATTGAAAATTGAGGAAAGTGAGGATACATGTTGACACATGATGTGGATAATATGAGTAGTCCTATACTCAGTGTTTTTATATACAGTACCCAGGTACTACTATCACAAAATAATAGAATAAAATGATTTTTATGAAATACAGTTAGCCACAGTAATTCAAAATGTCTTGTCACCTACACAGCCCATGTTTGTCAAATAATTATTTGATTAAGGACTGCTAAATACAAATGGCAGACACACAGTTTTTCTCTCAATGCTCTGTAATTTAACAAAATAAAATGAAAGTACTCAAAGGACATTTATGGCCAGTGAGATAGATCAGCGGTTAAAACCCTTGCAACTAAAGCTGATGACCTGAGTTTATCCCCATGTTCCACATAGTAGGAGAAATTTGCCTACTTCTAGACATGCCTTCTGACTTCCATGTACTCCCATGTACAACATTCACCAAACTAATTAAGCAAAGTGTAATGAAATTGTTTCAAATGTAAAAAGAATTGAGAATAAAGGGTATTTAAACAATAAATACAACAAATTAAGCAAAAATATTTTTGTTACTTTATGTGTATGTATGTGAGATGGATGGTTATGTCTACCCCAGTGCAGATGCAGATGAGAGGGATCCAATGTTCCTGTAGTTAGAGTGACAGGCAGTTATGAGAGACCTGATATGAGTTCTGGGGATTGAAGTTGGGTCTTCTGCAATAGCAATACATTATCTCCACAGCTGAGCCAAGTTTCCAGTTCCTTAAACAATTTAGTGGATAGCTTGTGCCCTTAAATGTATTGTTATAGATAAAATGACTTAAAATCCTGGAAGCTCATTATCACTTTCTGCAATTACCCAATGATTAAGCTCAATTGAAATCACAATTCTTACCTTTGCCACAGTGGGTGTTACAAATAATGGGGGAATATTGCTCAACATAAACATTGTGTGTTATAATTCCTGTTTAAGTATATTGTGTTATCTTACTTATACTGTTTATCACTGCTTACTTATCCAGAGTACACATGCATAGTCTCAGAATATCCCAGAGATGGAAATTAGGTAAGTTACAAGGTGCTGTCTGCTTCCAAGTAATGGAATCAAAATGTAGTGATTTTTAGTGCTAAGTATATAGAGAGGATTCTATCTTCAGTAAAGAGTTTTGGCTTTTTGAAAACAATTCATGAGAGTTGGGTGACTGTGCTTCCAGATGAAGACACAAATGGGGGCATATTTATGTAAATTTTTACCTTTTGCTGTTTTTACACATTAATACAAAATTCATATAACATCCACATCTCATGCTTACCCTCTTGCTTTCCCCGTGTAAGTCCAGGCATTCTCAAGTTCATGAGATCTTCTATTCCTTTTAAATGCTCACACACATATAAATATTTGTAAGCACATACAACCTACATATTTAATTTAGTGTTGCTTGTATGTCAGTGTGTTTGGACTGGCAAATTCACACTAGAAAATGTATCATAGAGCTTGTTCCAGTAGAAGTCATCATCTCTATCTCTCATGAGCATAGTATTCATAAAAGGAACAAAGATCTCAGGACACACTGAATTGAAGGGATCTGTGATGTTAAAATACATTCAGAAAAATTGTGGTTGATGAATTTAGCTTCTATGATTTCACCAGTGTAAATATTTTATCATCGCATGTAGAATGCACTAGAAATATCTCTGCTTTCTGAAAACATGATTAATGATCTCATCAATACAGTTAAGTGGACAAAACAAGTGATGCTTTAGTTTCATTACTCATAAAGATAATGAATATTGCTAAATGGAAGCATTGCCATGCAGCCATGTAATTCCATTACATCCTCAGGAACAAAATGCAGATATTGCAAAACTTTGTTAACATCCAAAATGGAAATTTTCTGTCAGTAAAGATGCTGAAACTGAACTAATAACACGACCCTTTGTCCATCAGATTTGCATCAATGTGTGAAGTGTCCAGAGGACCAGTATGCCAATACAGGGCAGACCCTGTGCACTGACAAAGCTGTGATCTTTATGACCTATGAGGACCCCCTGGGGTTGGCTCTGGCCTTAATGGCCTTGTGCTTCTCTGCATTCACAGCTCTGGTTCTTGGGGTCTTTGTCAAGCACCATGACACTCCCATTGTGAAAGCCAATAACCGGAATCTCAGCTACATCTTACTCATCTCACTCATCTTTTGTTTCCTTTGCTCCTTGCTCTTCATTGGCCATCCCAACTCAGTTACCTGCATCCTGCAGGAAATCACATTTGGAGTTGCATTCACTGTGGCTGTTTCAACTGTGTTGGCCAAAACAATTACTGTGCTTTTGGCTTTCAAAGTCACAGTCCCTGGAAGAAGGATGAGGTACTTCCTGGTTTCAGGGGCACCAAACTACATCATTGTCATCTGCACTCTCATCCAAATTATTCTCTGTGCAATCTGGCTGCAAGTTTCTCCTCCCTCTATTGACATTGATAGACACTCTGAGCACGACCATATCATAATCATGTGCAATAAGGGCTCAGCTACCGCATTTTACTGTGTCTTGGGATACCATGGCTCCCTTGCCTTAGGGAGCTTCATTGTGGCTTTCTTGGCCAGGAATCTCCCTGACACATTCAATGAAGCAAAGTTGCTGACATTCAGCATGCTGTTGTTCTGCAGTGTCTGGATCACCTTTCTTCCTGTCTACCACCGCACCAAGGGCAAGGTCATGGTGGCTGTGGAGGTCTTCTCCATCTTGACCTCCAGTGCAGGCTTATTGGGATGCATCTTTGTTCCCAAGTGCTACATAATTTTATTAAGACCAGAGAGAAATTCTCTTAAAAAATTAAAGGAGAAAGCATTTTCTTGATATAACTTTTCATTAATAGTAACAGACATGTGTGGTGATATTTTATTTGTCCTAAAATGTGATATTTTATTTGTGCTTTAATAAATAAAACTTGCCTGGAGATCAGAGGAAAAAGCCAGTCATTATAAGTAAGCAAAAAAGTCATGCAATGTTAGCACATGCCTTTAATCCTATCATTTGGGAGGCAGGGATCTTCTGGGTCTATGTGGGTTCAAGGCCACACTGGGAACAGAGTCAGGCATAGTGGCACATGCTTTAAATCCCAACACTAGTTAAGCATGGAGGTCTGGAGGTCTGTATAGACAGACAGGAAGTGATAGAACTGGGCAGGAAGAAGAAATGATGTAGCTGGACAGAGAGAGCAAATCAGATGGCAGAATAGAAAGGCATATAGGCATGGGTTGACAGGAAATATCTGCAGCTTTGGAAGCTGCACAGCTGGTGAGGTGAGGTTAGCATGTAGCTGTTCCTATTCCTCTGATCTTTCTCAGGTTTTCACCTCTATATCTGGCTCTGTGTTTTCTATTAATAAGACCGTTTAGAAATTTGTCAACAGACAAGTTTAACGTTGGTACAGACACCTTTTAGGATACAATGCAAGATATACATTTCTCTTGACACTCACTGTTTCTTCTAATAATAATGTTAAACAGTGTCATGTAAACTACTTTTCTGTACATTGTGTCTTATAATCTTCCACTCAGCCACCTATTTTACAATACCTAGCTAATGAACACTAGTGCAGAGTGTAAGTTCCTTTCCTTCTCTGATATATAATAAATTTTGAAATAAAATTTGAGTACTTCTTTTGATGTCTAAGTGAATATGTGACTTTGACAGCACTTGAACACAGACTAAATACAGTATGGGATTTTCATAACTACCACCCCTACAGACCCTCTCTCTCAGATCCACTATTCTTCTATTTCCATTCCCAAAAGTACAGGACAAAACTATATACTGTAAGGCAAGGCAAAAGAACATTTCTTTATGTGTTTCTCATTGATTTGACTTTCCTCTTCTGAGAATTCTTTGTTTAGATCTGTACCACATTTTTAAAATTGGATTATTTGGTTTTTGACACCTGGTTTCTTGTGTTATTCATATATTTGTCATATTACTCCTCTATTAGGTGTACAGTTGGTAAAAATCTTTCCCAATTTTTAGTCTGCTGCTCTGTCTAAACGACAGTGTCCTTTGTCTTAGAGGAGCTTTTCAGTCTCATGAGGCCCTATTTCTTTTTTTTTCTTTTGCAATACAATTCATTTCTACATATCAGCCACAGATTCCCTTGTTCTCCCCCCTCCCGTCCCCCTCACCTTCCCCCCAGGCCCCCCCATTCCCATCTTCTCCAGGGCAAAGCCTTCCCCACAGACTGAGTTCAACCTGGTAGACTCAGTCCAGGTAGGTCCCGTCCCCTACTCCCAGGCCTAGCCAAGCAATCCTGCATAGGCCCCAAGTTACAAACAGCCAACTCATGCAATGAGCACAGGACCCGGTCCCACTGCCTGGATGCCTCCCAAACAGATCAAGCCAATCAACTGTCTCACCCATTCAGAGGGCCTGATCCAGTTGGGGACCCCTCAGCCATTGGTTCATAGTTCATGTGTTTCCATTCATTTGGCTATTTGTTCCTGTGCTTTATCCAACCTTGGTCTCAACAATTCTCGCTCATATAAACCCTCCTCATTCTCGCGAATTGGACTCCCAGAGATCCACCCGGGGCCTAGTCATGGATCTCTGCATCCAGATCCCTCAGTAGTTGGATGAGGTTTCTAGTACAACAATTAGGGTGTTTGGCCATCCCATCACCAGAGTAGGTCAGTTCGGGCTGTCTCTCGACCATTGCCAGCAGTCTGTTGTGTGGGTATCTTTGTGGATTTCTGTGGGCCTCTCTAGCACTTTGCTTCTTCCTATTCTCATGTGGTCTTCATTTACCATGGTCTCCTATTCCTTGTTCTCCCTCTCTGTTGTTGATCCAGCTGGGATCACCTGCTCCCCCAAGCTCTCTTTCCCTCGACCCTCACCTTTCACTACCCCCATTCATGTTCAGGCTGTTCATGTAGATCTCATTCCATTTCTCTGTCATTGGGCGATCCCCGTGTCTTTCTTGGGGTCCTGTTTTCCAGGTAGCCTCCCTGGTGATGTGAGCAGCAGATAAGTCATCCTTGTTCCACATCTAGTATCCTGCTATGAGTGAGTACATACCATGTTTGTCTTTCTGAGTCTGGGTTACCTCACTCAGGATGATTTTTTCTAGATCCATCCATTTGTCTGCAAACCTCATGATGTCATTGTTTTTCTCTGCTGAGTAGTATTCCATTGTGTATATGTACCACATTTTGTTTATCCATTCTTCAGTTGAAGGGCATCTAGGTTGTTTCCATGTTCTGGCTATTACAAACAATGCTGATATGAACATAGCTGAACAAGTGCTCTTATGGTGTGGTTGAGAATTCCTTGGGTATATGCTCAAGAGTGGTATAGCTGGATCTTGGGGGAGATGGATTCCCAATTTTCTAAGAAAGCACCATATTGATTTCCAAAGTGGTTGTACAGGCTTGCATTCCCACCAGCAGTGGAGGAGAGTTCCCCTAGCTCCACATCCTCTCCAGCATAAAGTATCTTCAGTGTTTTTGATCTTAGCCATTCTGACAGGCGTAAGGTGGTATCTCAGAGTTGTTTTGATTTGCATTTCCCTGATGATTAGGGATGTTGAGCAATTCCTTAAATGTCTTTCGGCCATTTGAGTTTCCTCTGTTGAGAATTCTCTGTTTAGTTCTATAGCCCATTTCTTAATTGGACTGTTGGGCATTTTGATGTCTAATTTCTTGAGTTCCTTATATATTCTGGATATCAGTCCTCTGTCAGATGTGGGGTTGGTGAAGACCTTTTCCCATTCTGTAGGCTGTCGCTTTGCCTTGTTGACTGTATCCTTTGCTCTACAAAAGCTTCTCAGTTTCAAGAGGTCCCATTGCCTGATTGTTTCTCTCAGTGTCTGTGCTACTGGTGTTCTATTTAGGAAGTGGTCTCCTATGCCAATGCATTCGAGACTACTTCCTACTTTCTCTTCTAGCAGGTTCAGAGTAGCTGGATTTATGTTGAGGTCCTTGATCCACTTGGACTTAAGTTTTGTGCACGGTGATAGATATGGATCTATTTGCAACCTTCTACATGTTGATATCCAGTTTTGCCAGCACCATTTGTTGAAGATGCTTTCTTTTTTCCATTGTGCACTTTTGGCTTCTTTGTCAAAAATTATATGTTCATAGGTGTGCGGATTAATGTCAGGGTCTTCAATTCGATTCCATTGGTCCACATGTCAGTTTTTATGCCAGTACCCAGCTGTTTTTATTACTGTAGCTCTATAGTAGAGCTTGAAGTCAGGGATTGTGATGCCTCCAGAGGTTGTGTTATTGTACAGGATTCCTTTGGCTATCCTGGGTTTTTTGTTTTTCCATATGAAGTTGAGTATTATTCTTTCCAGGTCTGTGAAGAATTGTATTGGTATTTTGATGGGGATTGCATTGAATCTGTAGATTGCTTTTGGTACGATTGACATTTTTACTATGTTAGACCTGCCTATCCATGAGCATGGGAGATCTTTCCATTTTCTGACATCTTCTTCAATTTCTTTTTTCAGGGACTTAAAGTTCTTGTCATATAGGTCCTTCACTTGCTTGGTTAGTGTTACCCCAAGGTATTTTATGTCATTTGTGGCTATAGTAAAGGGTGATGTATCTCTGATTTCCTTCTCCACTTCTTTGTCCATTGTATATAGGAGGGCTACTGATTTTTTTGAGTTGATCTTTATCCTGCTATGTTGCTGAAGGTGTTTATAAGTTGTATCAGTTCCTTGGTGGAATCTTTGGGGTCGCTGAAGTATACTATCATGTCATCTGCAAATAGGAAAAGCTTGACTTCTTCCTTTCCAATTTGTATCCCATTAATCTCCTTATGTTGTCTTATTGCTCTGGCTAGAACTTCAAGTACTAAATTGAATAAGTATGGGGAGAGTGAACAGCCTTGCCTCGTTCCTGATTTTAGTGGAATTGCTTTGAGTTTCTCTCCATTTAATTTGATGTTGGTTGTTGGCTTGCTGTAAATTGCCTTTATCATGTTTAGGTATGTTCCCTGTATTCCTGATCGCTCCAAGACCTTTATCATGAAGGGGTGTTGGATTTTGTCAAATGCCTTTTCTGCATCCAGTGAGATGATCATATGGTTTTTTTCTTTGAGTTTGTTTATATGGTGTATTACATTGACGGACTTTCGTATGTGGAACCACCCTTGCATCCCTGGAATGAATCCTACTTGATCATGTGGATAATTGTTTTGATGTGTTCTTGGAGTCTGTTTGCCAGTATTTTATTGAGTATTTTTGTATCAATGTTCATGAGGGAGATTGGTCTGTAGTTCTCTTTCTTTGTTGTATCCTTGTTTGGTTTAGGAATCAGGGTAATTGTAGCCTCGTAGAAGGAGAGGCCCTATTTCTTAATTATTGGTCTTAGTGTGTGCACTAATGATTTTCTTTTCAGAAATTCTGCAGGTAGTCTACCTGGATTTCTGGCAGGCATAGCATGTTGCATAACAGGGATTTTTCTTTACTTATTTCTATATTTTGTTTATAAGTTTTTGTCAGATGTGGAGTTGATAAATCTTTTCTTCATTCTGGTAGCTATTGTTTCTTCTAGATAACAGTGTTATTTACCTTAGAGAAACTTTTATGTTTCCTAAGTTCCAATTTATGAATTATTGATCTTTGTGCATGCCAAAGCATTACTCTGTTCAAAAAATCATCTCCTATACCAATGAGTTCAAGACTATACCCTACTTCCTCCTCTATCAGATTTAGTATACATGGTTTTATTTTGAAGTTTTTAATCAATTTGTACTAGAGTTTGTGAAAGGTGATGAAGATGGATATATTAGCAGTCTTCTATATGCAGACATGCAGTTCAATCATAAATATTTGTTGTAGGTGCTGTCTACATTCCAGGGTGTATTTATCACTTTTTTTTTATTAAAGATACAAGATTTTTATGTATCTTCAATTGATCCATTGATCAACTTCTCTGTTTATATGCCAATGCCGTAAGGATTTTATTTCTATAGATTTGTAGTACAACTTAAAATTGTGTATGCTGAGACTTGCTGCTATGCTTTTATTTTTGAGGATTATTTTAGCTATCTGGGATTTTCCGTGTTTCCAGTAAAACTGAAAATTTTCTGTATAGACCTCAAAATAATTGTGTAGGAATTTTGATGAGTGTTTTGATGAATATGTAGATTGCTTTCTGTAAGCTGGAAATTTTTATTATTGAAATCCTAGTGATCTATGAGCATGGGAGTACTTTTCATCTTTTGATATGTTCTTTAATTTCTTATTTTAAAAGACTTGATGTGTTTTTTTTTAACTTAGAAGTACTTCACTTGCTTGGTTAGAGTTATCCCAAGTTATTTTTTTGTGTTTTGGCTATTGTGAAAGTGTTTTCCCCTGATTTCTTTCTTGGTCCATTTGTAATTTGTAAATAGGACAACTATTGATTTTTGTGAGGAAATTGTGTATCCTGGTAATTGCTGAAAGTGTTTATCAGCTGTTGGATTCCTCAGCGGGATATTTGGAGTCACTCATGTATAGTTTCACAATATCTACATACAAATTATTTTATTTTTTTGTTTCAAATTTGTTTCCCCTGATTTCATCCAGTTTTCCAGTAGATCTAGGTAAGACTTCAAGTACTATATTCAGTAAGTGTGTAGAGAGTGGACAACCTTCTCTTGTGCCTAATATTAACAGAATTCATTTGAATTTCTCTTCATTTAAGTTGATGTCAGCTATAGGGTTGCTGTAAACTTCCATGATTATGTTCAGATACATGCCTTGAATCCCTAATTTCTCCAAGACTTTTGTCATGAAGAGGTGTTGGGTTCTGTGACAGACCTTTTGTGCCTCTGATGGTATGATGTTATGTTTTTATTTTTGAAGTTTATGGAATAAATTTACTGAATTTATTAGATGGAAACATCCTGACATCTCTGGAATGAACCCTACTTGATCATTATAGTTAGTATTTTTGATGTACTCTTGGATTTGTTTTATACATATTTTATTGTATATTTTTGTACCAATATTCATAAGGTAAATTAGTGTATAATTCTTTTTTTTATTGTTATAATGTGGCTTGAGTATCAGAATGGCTGAGGGCTCATAACATGAACTAACTAATGTTCCTTCGGTTTTCCTTTTTCAGGATACTTTAGAAGTGTTGGCATTAATTCAATTTTGAATGTGTGGAAAAATTCTCTGCTAAAATTATTTGGTTCTGGCATTGTTTGTTTAGGAGAATTTTAATGACTGCTTCTGTTTCACTAGCAGTTAGAGTACCATTGTCTAGCTTACTTTGATTTAAGTCTAGTAAGTGGAATACACTGAGGAACTGTGCATATGAATGTACAATCAAGTATTTTAGCTATAAAATGAAAACACTTGTCTAATAAATTGAACAAGCACACATACATCGTACAGTGAGAAGGAATATATTTCAATGGAGGAATAGAATTGGTAGTAAGATTAGCAACAGATATTGGTGACAGAGGGGCAAATACCAAAAAAGGACATGCTACCCATGTGTGATAGTGACATAATGAAATTCTTTATGGTGTATATTAATTAAAATAATAATAATTATTTCACATAAAAAACTGGATACCATACCAAATCTGGACAACTGGAAATTTCTACACTCTTGAAAGATGACTTTTCAGGGTTTTGAGGTAGATCAATTACCAATTTTCTGAGAAAATGCTGTCTCTAACTCTTTTGCATATTGTTCAGATCCCACTCCTCATACTGCTTCCCTTTGACCAGCCTTAATATATGGTGAGGTGCTTAGTCATACTACAACTTGAAATGTCATGCTATGTTGATATCCATGAAAGGGCTGATGTTTTCTGCATAGGAAAGAGGAGGAGTGCATTAGGGGTAGAGGCAGAGCAGAGCTGGGGGAAAGAACTGAGAAAAGAAGAGGAGGGGAAACTGCAGACAAGCTGTAAAATAAATAAATAAATAAATAAGGATGGAATTCGTTCTGTGTTCCTACGAAAGACTCTTTCTCTTACATTCCTTTCTATCCATATCTCAGCCCCTCAGGACAGCTCATTACAGAACCAGAGTTCCTGCACTTTTTCTTTTTGGTTTTCGAGACAGGGTTTCTCAGTGTAGCTTTGCGCCTTTCCTGGAACTCACTTGGTAGCCCAGGCTGGTCTCGAACTCACAGAGATCCGCCTGGCTCTGCCTCCCTCCCGAGTGCTGGGATTAAAGGCATGCGCCACCACTGCCCAGCAGTCTTGCACTTTTTAAATGTTGATCTTTAAGTGTACAGTAAAATCCAGATGAGAACACTAACCCTGTTTGCCTCATCTCATATGCTAAATAAGACTCACAACCACCAACAGCAATGACTTGTCCTACGTTTGTCCTGCTTTCTCTGCAGTTCATATCCACTGAAAGAGGCTCATCAGCCCACACTCATTAGAACACTCTAACACTGGCATAGCAAGGTCTAGAATGCAAAGAAAAAAATAGATGACTAGGAAAATGGTATAAGAAGAACTGACACACAAAATAGAGCGTCATTTCCTAGTTTTTATTTTCTTCTAAAATACCCAACGAGACTTCTTCACAGTGACTACTGGAATGTAAAATGATAAAAAACATTGCATGATATCACATATAAAGCAGAAGAAATAGGTCAATATAAAATTGATCTGTGAGAACTGAGGCTCATGAAGTGAGATCAGGACTTTGAAATCAAATATTCTTCTTATCTTTTCTTTAGTAATAATTGGTTGGGAGAAGGAGTGGGTGATCTTGTTTAAAATTTGAATGTTAGCACAAAAGATCTCTATAGATCTTGTTGAATATTTAAAAATCAACATTTTGTAATGCTGTAAATGTAACAGTGGTTCTTTGATGATCTCGATAATTGCGGACTGGCAGGATTCAGGAAATTTAGAATTTGGCCTGATCATTGGTTTTTAAGACAATGGAAACACAAGATTTTTTTTAGATATTCTGTAACTGTCACTGGTGTAGCATAGCCCCCACTGTGTGTGGTGTGTGGAATTGAATTGCTCTAAACATGGAGCTACTTTTCCCTCA
Source organism: Peromyscus californicus insignis (assembly GCF_007827085.1). NCBI lineage: Eukaryota > Metazoa > Chordata > Mammalia > Rodentia > Cricetidae > Peromyscus > Peromyscus californicus. Next base: position 190,560,530 of record NW_026294562.1, read on the forward strand.
CAGGGATTTTGAGATATAAGTGTGTAACCATGAATTCTGACTTTGTATTTTCTGAATCATTATTGAATGTCTCAATGTGAATTACCAACAAAATCTACTGAGATCATTTTTAAAGGCATTATCATAAATTGTTCAGGCAGTGCTGGTACTGTATTTTCCCAAAATGGCACTCTCCATGGAGCCTTAATTTCCACAAATATGAGTGATATCAGGAAACTACCTGAACTCTTCTCATACATATTTATCAACCAAATTAATCATGTGGATGTCAGATACAGAGCCCCAGGGAAGAGAGTGTCCAAGATTCCTCCAGAGGTGAGGAACCATTTGGAAAAAAAAGGAATCATGAATGCACAGGTAGTCTCTCCTTTGGCTGCAGAGGTAAAAGCAGGTAAAAGATATATGAGTGTCTATAAAATGTTCTGTTCTGAACAGCACTTTACCGTACACATTGCAGAGGCTCAGAGTAGCACAAATACGTTAACTTTGATTTTTCTCTTTTTGCTCCTAAACATTCCACTTCTTTGTTCAGTTTCATTCATCCCAGATACTTTTGGAGAATAATGCAGAATAAAGACAAAGATAGGTCTTTTTTGACAGGATTTTTTTCTTCTTCCTTAGAAGCATGTGCTGGCCTGTGGAGAAACATTATTTCAAACACATTCTAAACATACAGGAAGTTTCTTTGTATTTTCTATGTAAATGACATCAGGAAAATTTCATGTGATGTCAGAAGTTGAGAATCAGAGCAATGCTTTGAGTCTTTTTTCCCTATTACCCCAATCTACACACAAAGAAACAGCCCCTAATTCTTTCAGAAACTCAATGCTATTTTTCTACTTTTAATTTGACCAGAGTGTGTTCTGTTATGCTCCCAGTTACACTTCTACTTATAAGGCTGGACGCTGAGTGGAAAAAGGACTCAATATCTTGGCCCATCAAATGTAGCACACCTCTTGAAAACTTCCACATCACAGTATCTGGTGATGTCATATGAAAGAAACCCCATACAATTCAATGAGTATCATCCTAAACAGGTACAAGTAAATGGCTGTGGAATAGAGTCTGCTGATCACCCTTTTTATCACAGTGTAACTCCTAATGTATGTGCTAGGGCAACTAATAATTGTGACACTTCAAGATCCAGAGAGTTTTTACATAGATATTCAGTTACTCTCTCAGATGCTGTGCATGTGGTGACACTGTGCTCTCAAATCTGCATCAAGAATAAAGTAGGAAAACTGGCCGGGCGGTGGTGGCGCACGCCTTTAATCCCAGCACTCGGGAGGCAGAGCCAGGCAGATCTCTGTGAGTTCAAGGCCAGCCTGGGCTACCAAGTGAGTCCCAGGAAAGGCGCAAAGCTACACAGAGAAACCCAGTCTCGAAAAACCAAAAAAAAAAAAAAAAAGTAGGAAAACTGTTTACTGCAGGCTACATATGTGTTCCTCAATACTTCCCTCATATACATGTATAACTACTGGCCTAAAAGTCTAGTTCTTCACTCTCTCTTTAGAGTAAATAAAGAATGAATGGGATCAAATAATATGTTTGCATTTTTTTGTAACATGAGGCTATCACTAATAGCAGTGACAGTTTATTTCCTTTGTCACTTGCCTGAGTGACAGTTGTGTGGCATGTGGATACTTGGAAACACTTGAGAACAGGGGTAGAGATGTTGCTAAAAAGCTAATCTTTGTCATTATTTAAGAAGCATGTATATTTTCTCTTTATGTCTAAATTGTTTATTTTCTGACACTTTTATCACATTTAACTTGTGTATTTCTTTTTCATTAATTTCACTAATTATAGCTGCATATTTTTTATCAATTTGGGCATCATAGACATTTTCATTTTATGGATTGCTGATAGTTGCTTTCAAATACAGCATTTTAGTACACTAGGTTACTGCAATAGTTCAAGTCATTGATGTTTCTTACTGTTTAGTGTGCAGGAGTTAGTGTTTGAGTTTCACCAGTTCTATTCTCAAATTCCTGCTGAGTGTTACTGAAATTTTCCATGACACTTCTTCTGTGTGATAATAAAGAATATTTTAAAATTATCTATTCTAAAAATGTATTGATAAATACCTATTTTTATGCATAAAGATACCAGAGTGGTAAAATTTCTATGTGGAAAACATCGTATTCAGCATGAAAGAGTACGTTTGAGTTTGATGTTTACTGGTCAGATGATATGAAATGAGTCAGAAAACATGGGATCTGTTGTTCTTCCTATAAACATAAACACAAAATTGTATTGGTCTATTCCTAGTAATTTGGTGACTATTTTATTATGAAAATTGTTAATATTTTACAAATATTTTATACTTTATATTCTTTTATTTTTCAAACTTATCATCTGGTACAAACAAAATTCACTGCCACTTTCAGATGTTGCTACTTCTTAGTAGTATGCTTGTGTTGTATTAGTGAAAATGGAGATGTAGACAAATGGTGTTCTGTAGAAGAAAAATTGTGTTGGTAGTGTGATTTATTCTCACATGCCTGTGTAAACATAAAGTAGATGAACAATACTGGGATAAGTACCCTTTATCTCTGCACTAGGGTCATGTGTAGATATATCCCTCTGCATTTGAACCCAGTCTAGTCTACACCCAAGTATCATTTGAAAACATTGAATCCATCACAATTTTATGGCCTAAATGTATATTACTCAAGTACATACACACAGATATATACTTTTACCAAATACATCACTAGTATTTGAGTTTATTTAAAAATAAATCTTTTAAAACGTTTTTGTGCCTGTAATATATAAACTATAAAGAAAAGAGAATAAGATGAGGAAGGACATGAGGAAATATGCTGTCTGAATTGCATACTAATTATAAAGGATTATAAGTACTAGAGCCAAATATTGCCACAGAAAGACTACTGTACACTCAATAATCATTCTTTGACTACCTTATCAAATTCAGTTTGCTATTCATAAGAAAAATAACATAAACTCAATGGCTCATGCATCACTTGTGTATTTCACATTACTCAAGAATTTCAAATGAAGCACGATCAATGTTTTTCATTTTTCTTTATTAAGAAATTTTCTACTCACTCTAGATACTACCCACAGATCCTATCTCCTCCCTCTTCCAATCCCCCAGCCCTCCCTCCCAAGCCACCCCACATCCCCACATCCCGCAAATCAAGGTCCCCATGGGGAGTCAGCAGAGCCTGGCACACTGAGCCTAGGCAGGTCCAAGCCCCTTCCCACTGCACCAAGGTTGCGCAAAGTGTCACACCACAGGCACTGGGCTCCCAAAAGTTTGCTCATAGATCCCAATCCCCCTGTCTGGGTAACCCCCAAACAGTTCAAGCCAAACAACTATCTTTCATATGCAGAGGGCCTAGTCCAGTCCCATAGGGACTTCACAGCCACTAGTCTACAATTCATGGGCTTCCACCAGTGTGGCCAGTCATCTCTGCACATCCTCCCATCATGATCTCAATATCCCCACTGCTTGCAGAATCCCTCCTCTCTCTCATCAATTGGATTCCCGGAGCTCAGCCTGGCGCCTGGCCGTGGATCTCTGCATTTGCTTCCATCTGTCATTGGACAAAGGTTCTGTGATGACGTTTAGGTTATTCCCTAGACCGGTCCCCAGAGTAGACCAGTTCATGCACCCTCTAGACCACTGCCAGCACTCCAAGGTGGGGTCATTTTTGTGGATTCCTGAGAGCCCCCCTGACACCCTGCCTCTTTCTATTCCCATGATGTCCACATCTATCATGATATCTCCCCCCCTGCCCTCCCACTCTGTCCCTGTTCCAGCTCAACCCTCCCGTTTTCCTATGTTCGAATCCCCCACTCCTCGCCCTCCACCACGCCCCCACTCCTAATCCACTCATGTAGATCTTATCCACTTCTCCTTCACTGGGCCATCCATATGTCCCTCCTAGGGTCTTTCCCTGTTAAATAGCCTCTCTGGAGCTGTGAGTTGCAGTCTGGCCATCCCTTCCCTCACATCTAGTATCCACTTATGAATGAGTACATACTATGTTTGTCCTCTGAGTCTGGGTTACCTCACTCAGGACGACATTTTCTAGTTCCATCCATTTGCCTGAAAATTTCATGATATCATTGTTTTTTACTGCTGAGTACTCCACTGTGCATATGTGCCACATTTTCTTTATCCATCCTTCAGCTGAGGGGCATCTAGGTTGTTTCTAGGTTCTGGCTATTACAAATAATGCTGCTATGAACATAGTTGAGCATGTGTCCTTGTGGTAAGATTGCACATTCCTTGGGTATATGTGCTGAAACCATCTGGTCCTGAGCTTTTTTTGGTTGGGAGACTTTTAATGACTGTTTCTATTTTATTAGGGGTTATTGGTCTATTTAAATAGTTTATTTGGTTTGATTTAACTTTGGTATGTGCTACACATCCAGAAATTCGTCCATTTCTTTCAGATTTTCCAATTTTGTGAAGTAGAGGTTTTTGATGTATGACCTGATAATTCTCTGAATTTCTTCCCCTTGCACCAAGTGGAGAAAGAGATAGGTAGATGCCAGTGCAAAAATACAGTCAACAACATAAAGACCAAAATGGCTCTACCAGAACCTACATCAGCAAGACCTGAACATCCCAACACAGAAGACATAGAAGAAATCGACCTTAAAAATGACCTTAAGAAGATGATAAAGATCTTTAAAGCAAATGAAAAATCCCCTTAAAGAATTTGAGGAAAAGTCAAACAAAAAATGGGAAGAAATCAGTAAATCCCTTAAAGAAAGCCAAGAGAAAGCAATTAAATAAGTGAGGGAAACAGTTCAAAATTTGAAAACCGAAATTGAAACAATAAAGAAGACACAATCTGAGGGAATGCTGGAAGTGGGAAATCTGAGTAAACGATCAGGAACTATACATTTCAAGCATAACAAATAGAATGCAAGAGATGGAAGAGCAGATCTCTGGCATTGAAGATACGGTAGAGGAAATAGATTCATCAGTCAAAGAAAACACTAAAGCCAACAAAATCATGACTCAAAATGTCCAGGAAATGTGGGATACCATGAAAAGATCAAACCTATGAATAATAGGGATAGAAGAAGGAGAAGAATACCAACTCAAAGGCACAGAAAATATATTCAACAAAATCATAAGAGAAAACTTTCCCAACCTAAAGAAGGAAATGCCTATAAAGATACAAGAAGATTACAGAACACCAAATAAACTGGATCCAAAAAAGTCCCCTCACCGCATAATGTATATTCAATATTTTTATATATTATACCCAGCTAATTATGTTACAAAGTAATAGGTTCAAATGATTTTCATTGAAAGCAAGTAGCCACAACTGTCCACATGGTGGTGTCACCTACAAAGTGTATATTGGTCAAATTATTATTTGTTTAGGTTTGTCTACATATAAATCGTACATCAATAGTTTATTTCTTCTATGGTTTCTTCTCCTATATAATGCAGTGGAAGTCTTTAAAGGTCATTCATGGCTATGTGATGGTTCAGCAGTTAAATCCCTTACAATTAATGCTGATTACCTTAGTTTATAACAGAGTGCAGGGAGTAGAAGGAGGCAGCTATCTACTGAAAGTTTCCTTCTGACCTCCATGTACTCCTGCATACAGCATTTGCCAAATTAATTAAACCAAGTGTAATGGAATTTTTAAAATGTAAAAACAATTAGGAATAAATGACAGTTACAATAATGAATACAACAAATACTAAACAAAATATTTTTTATTATTACTTTATATGTGAGATTAACAGGCCCATAGATTCAAGGAAATTGGTTCAGACCAGTTGCCAAGGCATGCACATAACACACTCCTTATGAGCTATCCTGGAGTCTGCCTGAGGGCCTAGCAATAGGAGCAGTCAACGTTCCTGGTCATGGTTAGAGGTCCTGATTGTGTGGAGTCTGCCTGAAGGCCTAACAACAGGTGCTGTCAGAGTTCTGGATCATGCCCAGCCAATGAGGGACGACTATAGAGACTGGGTGCTGGGAGGAGGGTATATAAGGCCTTCCCTATTATTGTATAAATGAGTTCCTTATTTGCTTTCAATGGACTCTCAGTGTCTGTGCCATTGATGCCGTGCCTTCTCATCCCCTCCCCTGAGGGAGCCATCAGAATCCAAGCAACAATGTCTACCCAAGTACAAATGAAAATGAAAGGCATCCAATGCTCCTGGATTTAGAGTTAAAAGCAGTTATGAGACAGCTGATGAGTATTGTGGACTGAACTCAGGTCTTCTGCAAGAGCAGTATATTCTCTCCACAGCTGAGACAACTTTCCAGCCTGTAACCAGAAGTTTCTGTCCTGCTAGCAACTCCCAAATACTCAACAGCCACTTCTCAAATTACCACACAAAGACTTATATTAAGTATAAATCTTTCCTATTAGCTCAGGCTTGTTATTATCTCTAACAATTAAATTAACCCATAATTCTTATTTATGTTTAGCCATGTGGCTTGTGGCTCATTACCTTATTTTCTACACTTCCTGCTTGCTTGGTGGCTGCCTGGCATGTTCCTCTCACTCTGCCCTTCTTCTTAGTCCACAATTTGATTGTACCATGTGGGACGACTCATTCCTAACAGGTTTGAGGGCCAGCTGGCCCAAACCAGTAAAAAAGATACTTTCTGAGAGCCAACCTGGGTCTGCCTAAGGGCCTTAGCAACAGCAGCTGAGACATGATCTGGAGATGAACTGGACTAATGAGAGGCAGCCATGTCACACCAGCAGATGCATATTCATCAGACCTTCCCCCAGGGTGAAGTGGAGGGCTTGCCTCTTCCTGAATAAACAGAGCTTGTTTTTTCAACTTTCTCCCTGAGTCTGTGTTGTTGACTCTGTTACTACTTCACCCTCTCCCACAAAGGGAACAGCAGCACAGGACCCTGCCACAGTACTACCAAATCTTATCTGTCTCTTCTTTGGCTAAATAGCTTTACAATCAACCAATGAAAGCAACACATATGCCCACCATACACAAGGACCATTCCACAGTACCAGTTCCTTATTATTAACTAATTAAAGCTAAATTAATTGTGCTATGTAAAAAGACTTAAAATCATATCATGACTCTGCAATGTATCATGGTTCAAGACAACTGGAATCCCATTTCCTAATATTCAGCTGATGAATGGGGTACTATTGCTCAACACAGACATTGTGTGTTACTACTCATAGTTGAGTGTTTTGTGTTATTGTACTCAAAAAGTTTTATCAATATGTACTTCACACTTGAGTACACTCTCAGAGTCTGGGTCTCATGAGATGGCAATTAGGGAAGGAGGATTGTGCTGTCTGTTTCCAAAGGTAATGGAATCAAGATGCAGTACTTTTTAGTCTTAAGTACATACAGAGGTTTCTACCTTCGGTGATAGGGCAACTGCTTCTTATGAATAAGATTCAGAAGTGTGGTGTCCCTACTGCCAGATGGGGACCCAAATAAGGGTGTACTTATTTAAATTTTCATTTTTCAAACACTAATATTATATTTATATAACTTTCACCTTTTATTCCTACCTTCCTAATTCTCCCATAGAAACTCAGTCACTCTCAAATTTATGAGCCCTTTTCTTACCTTGACATGTACATGCACATATAAATACACAAAGACATACAAACTATAGTACCAGGCTTTTCCTTTTATGCCATCAACCAGCTCCCAAATCTTGACACAGAAAATTATTATTAGTTTTGAATGCTCGGCCTAGATTAGGCAGGTTTCTGACTTGCTCTTTTATCTTAAAATAACCTGTTTCTCTTTATCTACCTTTTGTCTTGGAGCTCATTAGTCTTCTTAACTCTGTATAACTTACTTTCACTACTTCTCTATGTCTGGCTGGCTAGACTCTGCCAGGCTTCTTGTCCCTGGCATGTCCCTCATTCTCTCCTCCTTCTCTCTTCCTTCCCTTCTTTTTCTTCTCAGCCTAGATTTCTTCTGCTGTTTATTCTCTCTGCCTGCCAGCCTTGCCTATCCTTGCTTGGCTCAGCTTTGAACATTCAGCTCTTTATTAGAGCAATGAGGTGCCTTAGGTAGCCAAGGCAAAACAAACGCAACATAACTTTTCATAATTAAATAAATGTACCAGGATAAAAATGACATACCTTTCATAGCTAAATTAATATTCTGCAGAATAATCAAATGTAACACACCTTTGCCTAGCTAAAATAGTATTTTACAACAACCTAGTTATTCCATTTAGCATTGCTTCTACGTCAATTTCTTATGCCTAGCAAATTCAAACTAGAAAACCTCTAAAATGTGTTGTCCAAGTAAAAGAAACACTCTCCATACCTCACAGGTACAGCATTTATAAAAGAGACAAAGATTTCAGGAGGCACTGAATCCATGTGATTGTGATTTTAAAAACACTTAGTAAAACTGTGGTTAATGAATTTAGGTTCTGGAAACTTTTCAGACTAAGTCTTCTCATCATAGCATATACAAAATCTATGCTTTCTAATAACATGAAAATGATCTCATTAATATAGGTAAATAGCCAAAGACATGATTCTTTGCTTTCATTCACCATGAAGATAATGAGCATTATGAAATGGAAGCATGTTTGTGCATCAATGTCCTTCAATTACATACTCAGGAACAAATTGCAGATATTGCAATGTTTCCTTAAAACACTTAATTGAAATGTCCTGTCAATACAAATGCTGAAGCTGGATTAATGATACTTTCCTCTCTCCATCAGATATGAATCAGTGTATGAAGTGTCAGACACCCAAATCTTTTTCCTAGCAATCGAACTGAAAACATGCTATGTTGTAGTTTCCTCTAAGACCCCTCCCAACAGATCATAAATACCTTCTCCTCCAACTTTCCTTCCCCCAAATTATTCTGGTAAGCCAGCCTCCAACACAGGCAGTCATTTGATTTGAACATAAAGGCTGAGCATGTCAGAAAAACAAGCAACACACTGCCAACTTTCTCTCAAAAAATGAAGAGCAGAAACTGAAGTCAAAGAGCAAAACACTGAGCTATACATGAAAAGTCCAGAAAGTGGTACCCATAACTATAATCATCCCCCAAAAAAGATGCCTAGAAGCCAGCCTAAAAACACAATATATAAATGCAAGTACTGTATGTCTCCTCACAGTAGGTCATAAATATTCCAACATACCTGAAGCACATGAAAGGGAACTTAAAACAAACTTTATGAAGTTGGTAGAGGTCCTTAAAGAAGAAATGAATGGATTCCTCAAAGAAACCCTGGAGTACACATAGGAGAAATTGGAAGAAATGTACAAATCCCAGAGAGAATCCCAGGAATATGCAAATAAACAGCTAAAACAAAGAATGAAATCATTCAATTGTTGAAAATTAAAATAGAATTAATAAAGAAACATACACTGTGGCAATTTTGGAAATAAAAATTAGGAAATTTCAACAGGAGCTACAGATGCAAGATTCTCCAACAGAAAGAAGAGATGGGAAATAGTATCTCAGGCATTGAAAGTACATTAGAAAAAATGGGAACAATGCTGTAAGAAAATAGTATATCCAAAAAACTACCAAAATGAAATATCTAGTAAATGTCAAACACTATGAAAAGCCAAAGTCTAAGAATAAAAAAGCAGAGTAAAAAGAATCCCAGCACAAGACCCAGAAAATTATTTCAACAAAATCATAGAGGAAAATTTGCCCAACCTACCCTAGGAGATGCTTATAAAGGTACAAGAAGAATACAAAACACCAATAGAGTGAACCAAAAGAGAAAGTTACCTATGTGTACAATAATAAAAAACAATCATACAAAACAAAAAAAGAATATTAAATGCTGCAAGGGAAATAGAACACATAACATATAAGTGCAGTTCTGACTTGATAAGTGAGACTCTAAAAGTCAGAAAGGCCTAGACAGATGTGCTGCAGACTCTAAGATTCCACAGATGCCAGGTCAGTGCACTGTTGTTAGCAAAATATTCAATCAGTATAGATGGAGAAAATAAGATAGTCCATGATAAAGCAAAATACTAACAAATATTTATCAACAAATCCAGGCCTATAGAAGGTGGTAGACGGAAAAAAAACAACCATGGTAAGTTAACTATATATAAAAACACAAGGTACAAATAATCTCATACCAGTAAAAAAAATAAAGGAAATGTATGCACACACACACACACACACACACACACACACACACACACACACACACACACAAGACCATCATCACCCACAACAAAAGAACAGGAATCACCAACTAAATGCACCTAAGAAGCAAACTGGTGTAGACTTTTTAATACCAGAAAAGATAGACTTTAAACCAAAACTAATCAAAAGCATTAGAAAGGCCACTGCACACTCATAAAAGAAAAAATTCACAGAAATACCATTTCTACTCTTACCATCTATGCCCCAAAGGTTGGTCACTAAGTTTGTAAAAGAAACACCGATACTGTTTAAATTATATAATGACACTCAGACATTGACAGTGGGAGACGTCAATATTACATTGTTATCAATAGCCAGGTCATCTAGACAAAATCTAAAGCCAAAAAGACTGGAACTAACAGGTGTTGTAGACCAAATTTGTACCTAACACCAAAGAATATACCTTCTTCTCTGTGCATCATGGTACATTCTCCCAAATTCACCACATTATCAGAAACAAAGCAAATCTCAACAGATACAGGGAAATTAAAATAACTTCCTGCATCATATCAGATCATTATAAATTAAAGCAAGATATAAACAACAACAGCAGTAACAGAAATCTTACAAACTTATGGAAACAGAACAACTCTCTAGAGAATGAAAAGTAGGTTGGGACAGAAATAAAGAAACAAATAGTGACATCCAAGAACTTCAAAGAAAATTGATACACTGAATACCCAAAATTGTGGGACACAAGGAAAAAGTAGTTTTAAGAGGCAAGTTCATAGATTTAAGTGTCTAGCTAAAACTACTGGAGACATCTCACTCTGGCAATTTACTGCACACCTGAAGCCTCTAGAAATAAAAAGAAATAATGTCACCTAGGAGGAGTAGACAGAAATATATAATCAAACTGATTGTTGAAATCAATAAAATAAAAAGTGAATAATACAAATTATCAGTGAAGCAAAGAGCTAATTCTTGAGGAAACTCAACAAGATAAACAAATCCCTTCCCACACTTACTAAAAGAAACAGAGACAAAATTTAGATTTAAAAATGAATGATAAATGTAAAGGGGCAAACTATAGATACTGAGGAAATTTACAGAATCATAAAAACATATTTTAAAATCTATATTCATCCAAATTGGAAAATCTAAAATAAATGGATAATTTTCTTGATAATTCTCCATACCAAACTTAACTCAAGATCATATATAAAATAGATATAAATTTTAATTATACCCATAACACCAGTGAAATAGAAATAGTCATTATAAATCTCCCAAGGGAAGGGGAGAAACCCATAGTCATACAGTTTTGTGCAGAATTGAACTAGATGTTCAAAGATGAGTTAACATGAATTCTTCTCAAATTCTTTCACAAGTCAGAAAAAAAGGAATATTGCCTAATTCATTTTGTGAGGTAGAGTTACCCTGATACCCAAATTTCAGAGGGCCCAATAAACAGAGAACAGCTGACTAATTTCCCTTTTGATAATCAATGCAATCATACTCAAGAAAATAATTGTAAAACAAATGTAATATCTTATTAAAATTACATCCCAGAGATGCACGGATGGTTCAATATATAAAAATCAAATAATGTATTAGCCATGTAAACACACTGAAGGGAAAAATGAAGAGCACATGATCATGTCATTAAACAAGAAAAGTCTTAGATAAAATTCACCATCTCTTCATCATAAATTCCTAGAGGCAATAGGGATATAAGGGGCATACTTCAACAGGGTGAATGCAATTTACAGAAAAGTCCATAGCCAACATTAAAATTTAGCAATGCTGACATTTTTATAATGAGTGTTTTTTGCTTCCCTTTAAAAATTTTTTTAAGTACACTCAAATATTTTAGTTATAAAAGTAGAAAATCATGGTTAAGATGGGAGTCCCACATCACAGTGAGACTGAGTAGCTTAAAATTATCAAATAAATTAACGAGCATGTAGGAGTTGTGGGGCTTCCCATGAATGTTTCTAGTGTGAGTAGAAACTTAGAGCCCCATAGTGGTAGGCACATACAGCTAATTCAGTCACTAAATGTAGGAGTATTCTTCTAGTCCATTATAGGACTTTATGAAAGTACTAAGTCAGCACAGCACATAGACACTTGTCTGCCCTTGTTTATTTTAGTATTAAGAACAATATTAAAGATAAGGATCAACCAAGATGCCCCTCAACATATGAGGAAATAAAGAAAAGTTTTCATCTAAATTTTGTGGTTTTATTTTTATATGTACAAAGATTCATTATTGCTATTTACAATGCATTCTTAGAATTTTGAAAGTTTCATTCCATGATTTACCACACTTAAATATACAGTTATTTTTAACTAAATCTTATGTACCGATTTTAGAGATGTTTAAATAAATAACTGCTATGTAATTTATAAATGATTGAAACCAGTCATGCAATTAATAAGATTACTGGGTAGAGAAATCTCTTAGTTATATTGGAATTCAGATGAAAGCTTCACAGAATTTATGTACAAATAAAGCAGTTGTCCTCAACCTGGAAGAATTAAATGATGTCACTAGCAGGAATTGGGGATGGAGTAGGTGGTCATCATGTTAACTAAACAGACAGACTCTGGAAATTTAAATTTTTCACAGACTCTAGATGTAGCATCATTAGTGTGTGTGTGTGTGTGTGTGTGTGTGTGTGTGTGTGTGTGTGTGTGTGTGTGTGTGTGTTGGTGTGTGTGTGTGTTGTGTGTGTGTGCACATGTGTATGTTTGTGCATGTGTGTCCATGTGTTTGTTTGCACATATATATAAACACATTTTTGCCCTATGAAATAAGGAGAGGTATTAATTGAAAATTGAAGGCCTGAAGGAATTGGGCATGGTCTACATTCTGAGCCCAGTATGGAGATAGTATCACATCTGTCTCATGAACTGAACAAGCACACAAAAGTCACAAATATGAAAAGGAAACTGTTTGAACTGAGTAATGGAATCACTAGTAAGATGAACAATAGACATGGGTGACAGAAGAGCAAATACTGACAAAGGACATGCTACACATTTGTGAATTGCCAGAATAAAACCTTCTATGCTGTATACTAATTAAAAATAATTATCCAAATGAAACAAATCTCCCCACTATAATGAATCTGAACCACTGGAATTTTTATTTGCATCCTCTTTGAAAGCTTAATTTTATCTGTTTTGCTTTGAAAGAATCTGTCTGTCACATTCCTCTATTTCTACATCTTAGGCCCACAGGGTAACTCATCACAAAACAAGAGGTCATACATTTTTTAAATGTTTATTATTATTAAGTGTACAATAAGATTGAGAAAAGAACAGTAGTCCTGTTTGCCTCATCTCAAATATTTTTTGACATTAGTAAAACAACATTTTCATCTCAAATATTAAATAGGACATATCACCACCAACAGCAAAGACTTGCCCTACATTTGTCCTACATCCTCTGCAGTCCATATCCACTGAGCGAGGCTCTTCATTCCTTACTCAGCAGAACATTATGACAGTGGCAGTGCAGGTCCCAGAATGCAAGTGAAGTAGATGAGTAGGAAAATTGTTTTTTGTTTTGTTTTGTTTTTTCGAGACAGGGTTTCTCTGTGTAGCTTTGCGCCTTTCCTGGGACTCACTTGGTAGCCCAGGCTGGCCTCGAACTCACAGAGATCTGCCTGGCTCTGTCTCCCGAGTGCTGGGATTAAAGTCGTGCGCCACCACCGCCCGGCGAGTAGGAAAATTGTATGAGAAGAATTTGTACATAAAACACAGGGTCACTTCCCAGGTTCTATTTGCTGCTAAAATACTCAATAAGACTTCTTTGCAGCCACTACTGGATTATAAAATGAGCAACAACAATATAGGAAACCACAGATAAATAAGAAAAAATCGGTCATCCTATGGTATTGATCTGTGAGAACTGAGGATCATGGAAGATGATCTTGGTTTAGAAATCAAAATTCAACTTATCTTCTCATTAAAAATGATTGGTTTGGAGGAGGAGTGATAGGTCTTATATAGTAGATGAAGCACACAGGTATGGTGTTCTTTCTGGAGCTCTTTGAATATTTAAAAATCAAAATTTAATTTGTAAATGAATTGTGGTTTTTTGATGAGCTGGATAGTTTTGAAAGAGCAGTATTTAGGAAATTAAATGATTTGGACTGATTTTTGGTTTTCAAGACAATGGAATCACAGGCTTTGGTTAGATAATCTGTACGTGCCACTGGTACAGAGCAGGCCCCAGTGTGAATGCCATGTATAACTCAATTGCGCTAAACATGAAGTTGCTTTTCCATGACATGGACTTTGTGATGCAATCCCATGAATTATTATTTTGTGAGTCATCCTGAACCAATAATGCATGTCTCATTGTGGACAATCTAGCAACATCCACTGATATCATTTGCTGTGGGATGTCTTTCCATATGCTGTGAATATGTGTTGCTCTGAGTGGTTGATAAAAAAAGCTGTTTGATCAATGGTGAGGCAGAGTAAGGTTAGGTGGTACTTTCCAACTGGAGAGAGAGGAAAAATAAAGGCAGAAGTACAGGAGATGCCAGCTTTTGAGGAATTTTGTTATAGGAAGATTGCCTTGCAATCCAGATTTTTGAAAGGAAGACATGCCTTATTTCAGGTGGTGGTGAAACATGCTTTTAATCACAGCACTTCAGAGGCAGAAGCAATTCGATCTCTGAGTTTGAGTCCAGTTTGTTCTACAGATTGAGTTCAAGGACAGCCATGGCTGAAAAGAGAAACCTTGTCTCTAAAAACAATACAAAAAAATAAAGAAAAATGGACAGAAAGAAGGAAAGAAAGAAAAAGAAGACATGCTTTTAATTTAAGATAATTTCTTATTTTTAATTCAAAACAAAAATTTTATTCATTTTATATATCAGCCATAGACCCCCCTCTCATCCCTGCTCCTGCTCCCTGAACCCCTGCTTAAACCCCTCTGACCCACCCCTCATCCCCTCCTCCAAAAGGTAAGTTCTCCCATGGGTGGACAGCAAAGCCTGGTACATTCAGTAGAGGCAGGACCAAGTTTCTCACCCCTGATTCAAGTGTGAGCAAGGTGTCCAACCATAGGTAATGGGATCCAGAAAACAAGCTCGTGCATCAGAGATAGATCCTAATCACGTTGCCAGGGGTCCTTCAAACAGACCCAGCTACACAACTGTCTCCCATATGCAGGGGATCTTGTCTGGCCCCATGCAGGTTCCACAGCTGTTGGTCTAAAGTTCCTGAATTCCTATGTGCTTGGTTGAGTTGCCTCTGTAAATTTCCCCATTGTGATCTTGACCCCCCTTCCTCATATAATCCCTCTTCCCTCTCTTCAACTGGACTCCCAGAGCTCAACCTGGTGCTTGGCTGCGGATCTCTGCATCTGCTTCCAACCGTACCTGGATGAAGGCTCTATGAGGACAGTTAGGGGATTCACCAATCTGATTACCAGGGTAAGCCAGTTCAGGAACCCTAACCACTATTGCTAGTTGTCTAAGCTTGGGATATCCTTGTGGATTCCTATGAATTCCCTAGCACCAGGTTTCTCCCTTACCCAATAATGTCTCCCTCTATCAAGATGTCTCTTTCATTGCTCTCCCTCTCCATCACTCCCCCAGCTAGACCACCCTGTTTCCTCATGTTCTCATCCCCCATCTCCAGACCTCTATTGTCCCTCCTTTTCCCCAGTTCGCTCATGGAAATCTCCACTCTTTCCCCTTCCTAAGGTGATCTGTATGTCCCTCTTAGGGTCCTCCTTTTGTCCTCGTTTTTATGGCGATTTGGTTTGTAGTCTGATTATCCTCTGCCTTACATCTAGTATCCACTTATGGATACTATGTACATACTATATTTGTGTTTATGAGTCTGGGTTACCTCACTCAGGATAGTATTTTCTAGTTCTATCCATTTACCTACAAGTTTCATGATGTCATTGTTTTTCTCTGCTGAGTAATACTCCATTTTGTATATATACCACATTTTCTTTATCCGTTCTTCAGTTGAGGCGCATCTAGGTTGTTTCCAGGTTCTGGCTATTATGAATAATTCTGCTATGAACATAGTTGAATAAGTGTCCTTGAGGTAACTTGAGCATCCCTTGGGTATATGCCCAAGAATAGTATCATTGGGTCTTGAGGAAGATTGATTCCCAATTTTCTGAGAAGTTCTGTTTTCCACAATGGCTGTACAAATTTGCATTCCCACCAACAGTGGAACAGTGTTCTCCTTGCTCCACATCCTCTCCAATACAAAATCTCACCAGTGTTTTTGATCTTAGCCATTCTGACAGATGTAAGATGGTATCTCAGTGTCATTTTGATTTGCATTTTCCTGATGATTAAGGATGTTGAGCAATTCTTTAGAAGTCTTTCAATCATTTGAGATTATTCTGGTAAAAACTCTCTGTTTAAATCTGTAGCCTGTTTTTAAATTTGCTTGTTTGGTATACTGATGTCTAGTTTCTTGAGTTCTTTATATATTTTGGAGATCAGACCTCTGTTAGATATGGGATTGGAGAAGATCTTTTCTCATTCTGTAGGCTGTCATTGATTTGTCATATATACCATGTCCTTTGCATTACAGAGACTTCTCAGTTTCAGGAGATGCCATTTATTAATTGTTGCTCTTAGTGTCTGTGCTACTGGTTTTATATTTAAGACATGATCTCCTGTGCCAATGCATTCTAGGCTACTTTCTACTTTCCCCTCTTTTGCATTCAGTGTAGCTAGATTTATTTGAGATCTTTGATAGACACTGATTTGAGTTTTGTGCATAGTAATAAATACAGATTTGTTTGCAATCTTCTACATGTTAACATCCAGTTATCCCAGCACCGCTTGTTGAAGATGCCTTCTTTTTTCCCTTGTACAATTTTGGCTTCTTTGTTCAAAAATCAGGTGTCCACAGGTGTGTGGATTAATGTCAGGACTTTCATTTTGATTCAGTTGGTCAACATGTCAATTTTTATGTCAATACCAACCTTGATTTTATCAAGCTATAGTTAATCTTGAAGTCAGGGATGATGATATCTCCAGAAGTTGCTATATTGTACAGGATTGTTTTAGCTATGCTAGGTTTTCTGTTTTTCCATATAAACTTAAGTATTTTTCTATTGAGGTCTGTGAAGAATTGTGTTGGGATTTTGATGGGTATTAAACTGAATATGTATATTGATTTTGGTAAGATTTTCATTTTTATTATGTTAGTTCTACCTATTGATGAGCATGGGAGATCTTTTCATTTTCTGATATCTTCTTCTATTACTTTTTCAAGGATGTAAAGTTCTTGTCATACAGGTCTTTCACTTGTTCGGTTAGAGTTACATTAGGGTTTTTTATATTAGTTGTGGCTATCGTAAAGGGTGATATTTTTCTGATTTCTTTCTTGGCCTGTTTGTCATTTGTGTAGAGGAGAGCTATTGTTTTTTTGAATTAATCTTGCATCTAGCCACATTACTCATGGTTTTTATGAGTTGTAGGAGTTCCCTGGTAGAATGTTTTTGGCCACTTATATGTATGCTATCATCTCATCTGCAAACAGTGAAAGTTTGACTTCTTCCTTTCCTATTTGTATCCCCTTCATCTCTTTTTGTTGTCTTATTGCTCTAATTAGGACTTTGAGTACTATATTGAATAGATATGGGGAGAGTGGACAGCCTTGTCTTATTCCTGATTCAGTGTCATCACTTTGAATTTCTGTCCATTAAATTTGATGTTTTCTGTTGGCTTGTTGTAAATTGTCTTTATTATGTTTAGGTATGTTCCTTTTATTCCTGAACTCTTCTAGACCTTTATAATGAAGGGGCATTAGATTTTGTCAAAGGCTTTTCCAGCATCTAATGTGATGATCATGCAGTTTTTTCTTTCAGTTTATTTATATGTTGTATTATATTGATAGATTTTCATACATTGAACCATCTCTGCATCTCTGGGATAAAGCCTACTTTATCATGGTGGATTATTTAATTCATATGTTGTTGGATTGTTTCATTATTTTATTGAGTATTTTTGCATCAATGTTCATGAGGGAGATTGGTCTGTAATTCTCTTTCTTTTGCTTTTTTGTGTGATATGACTGTTTGGGTAACTGTACACTGATAGAATTAACTTGGCAATAGTCCTCCTGTTGCCAATGTGTGAAACAAATTGCAGAGTATTGTATTAGCTCTTCTTTGAAGCTTTGGTAGAGTTCTTCACTGAAACCATCTGGCCAGAGGCTTTTTTTTGGATAGGAGAATTTAAATGACTGCTTCTATTATATAGGAGTTATAGGTGTATTTAAATTGTTTATCTGGTCATGATTTAATTTGTGTATATGGTACCTCTCCAGAAAATTGTCCCTTTATTTTAAATTTTCCAATTTTATGGGGTACAGGTTTTTGAAGTAAGACCTGATGATTCCCTGGATTGCCTTGTTGTCAGTTTTTATGTGTCCTTTTCATTTTTGATTTTGTTAATTTGGATATTTTCTCTCTGCCTTTTACTTAGTTTAGATAAGGGTTTATCTATCTTATTGATGTTTTCAAAGAACCAACACTCTGTTTCGTTGATTATTTGTGGTGTTCTCTTTATTTCTATTTTATTGATTTCAGCCCTCAATTTGATTATTTCCTTGCATCTACTTCTCCTGGGTGAGTTTGCTTCTTTTTTCTTCCCTAGGTTTCAGATATGCTGCTAAGTCGCTAGTATAAGATATCTCCAACTTCTTTATGTAGGCATTTAGACTTATGAATTTTCCTCTTAGTACTGCTTTCAGAGTGTCCCATAAGTTTGGATATGTTGCACATTTATTTTCATTGAGTTCTAGGAAGTCTTTAATTTCTTTCTTTATTTCTCCCTTGACTGAGTGGTGATTTAGTTAATCATTATTCAATTTTCATGAGTTTGTTGGATTTCTGAAATTTGTGATGCTGTTGAATTCTAACTTTAAGACACGGTGGTCTGACAAAATACAGGGGGTTATTCCATTTTTTTTTTTTTTGGTAACTGTTCAGGTTTGCTTTGTGACCAAGTATGTGGTCACACACTTAGAGAAGGTTCCATAGAGTACTAAAAAGAAGGTATATTCCCTTGTGTTTGGGTGGAATATTTTGTAGATGTCTACTAAGTCCATTTGAATTATAATATCTCTTATTTCCATTATTTCTCTAAGTGTCTGTCTGGCAGACATGTCCACTGGGTAGAGATGCAGTGTTGAAGTTTCCCACCATTAGTGTTTGGGTTTTGATGTGCAATTTAAGCGTTTAGTAATGTTTCTTTTACATATGTGGTTGCCCTTGTATTTGATGCATAAATTTTCAGAACTGAGACCTCATATTGATAAATTTTTCTTGTGATGAATATATAATGTCCTTCTCAATCTCTTTTGATAAACTTTAGTTTGAAATCTATTTTTCAGACATTAGGATAGCTACACCAGCTTGCTTCTTAAGTCCATTTGACTAGAAAGACTTTTCCCAGCCCATTACACTGAGATAGTGTCTGTCTTTGATGTTGAGGTACATTTCTTGTATGCAGCGAAAGAATGGATCCTTTTTTGTATCCATTCTGTTAGTCTGTGTCTTTTTATAGGAAAATTGAGTCCATTGATATTAAACAATATTAATTTTTCCCTGTTATTTTTTGGTGGTAGTGTTGTGTGTCTCCCTTTTTGGGGATTTGTTGGTGTGGGATTATCTATTGCTTGTATTTTCCTGGGTGCATCTAAAGTCTTCAGGTTGAATTTTTCCTTCTATTGCTTTCTGTAGGGCTGGATTTATGGAGCTGTATTTTTTTTGTATCTGGTTTTGTCATGGAATATCTTGTTCATTCTGTCTATGGCGATTGAGAGTTTTGCTGGGTGTGATAGTCTGGGCTGGCATTGATGGTCTTGGCCGGCTCTCGACGCAAACCGATGGGCGAACCGCGCTATGAAAGTTGCCTTAAATATAAGGCGAGCGCTTTGACTATTGATGGTCTCTTAGTGTATGCATAATATCTGTCTAGGACCTCTGGCTTTCAGAGTCTCCATTGAGAATTCGGATGTTATTCTGATGGCTCTGCCTTTATGTGTAACTTGGCATTTTTCCTTTGCAGCTTTTAATATTTTTTCTTTATTATGTATGTTTAGTGGTTTGATTATTAAGTGGCAGTGGGACATTTTTTTTGGTCCAGTCTATTCAGTGTTATGTAAGCTTCTTGTGTCTTTATAGGCATTTCCTTCTTTAGGATGGGAAAGTTTTCCTCTATGATTTTGTTGAATATATTCTCTGTGCCTTTGGGCTGCTGTTCTTCTCCTTCTTCTATCAATATTGTTCTTATGTTTTATCTTTTAATGGTTTACCAGATTTCCTGAAGGTTTTGTGTTATGACTTTGTTGGCTTTTATGTTTTCTTTGACTGCTGAATCTATTTCCTCCATTGTATCTTTTATGCTAGAGATTCTGTCTTCCATTTTTTGCATTGTTTTGCTTATGCTTGCATCTATACTTCCTATAAATTTCCTCAGATTTTGATTTCCAGCATTACCTCACTTTGTGTCTTCTTTATTGCTCCATTTCAGTTTTGAAGTCTTGTACCATTTCCTTCCCATGTTTGGTCGCTTTTTCTTGGCTTTCTTTAAGGGATTTATTGATTTTTCCAATTTTTTATTTCTCTTTTCCTTGATTCCTTTAAGGGAATTTTTTATTTCCTCTTTAAAGTCCTTTATCATCTTAAAATCATTTTTAAGGTAGTTTTCTTCTGTTTTTTTTTCTACTGTGGGTTGTTCACGTCTTGATGATGTAGAACTATATGATGATGCCATACTGCTCTTAGTGTTGTTGAATATATTCTTACACTAACAACTACTCATTTCTTCCTCCAATTGGTGCCAATGGTGTCCGTGTCTCAGAGAGCCACAATTGGTCTAATCAGCATTCTTGGTCCAACTGGAGCTCTTGATTCAATTGGAGCTGGTGCATTATGTGTTTCAGGGAACAGTTGCAGTCTTGGGCAGTCTTTGGGCAGTGGAGTGGGGCTTATAGTTTACAGTGTCCGACGATAGGGTTGTTGCCAGCCCTGCCTGTAGGAGTATTGCCTGCTGGCCTGCAACTGGGGCTGCAAAAGGTAGCAGGATGAGGGCACAGGGTGTATTCCAGGGCTTAAAGCCTAGAGGTTAGGGTCATCAGTTAGGAGAACAGACTCCAAATTGGAAACTTTTAAGATGGGAAAAAACATATCTTTTATCTGGGACTTAATTTGAGAAGACACAACATTAACCCTGATTATTTGATTTTGGAAAGCTCATGTTTATCTAGAACTACCCCTTTTGTTGGAAGTCTATACAAGGATATTGAAAAAGGAAGCTTTTGCTCTTTTTCTACTTGCTCTCACCTTGCTAGCAAGTCTGTTCTTCAACTGGCATTAGAAACTATTTATTTGAGATTATAGTGTATACTGCAGATCAGCTGAGACCTTCAGCATCATGGACTAAGAAGTTCCTGTATTCTTGAGCTTTGCTTTCCTATGCAGCAATTGTTGGGATCACTAAACCATAGCCTATAAGACATTCTAATAATTTGTATATATGTATATATACATATATAAAGAGATACAGAGACAGATTCATTTTCTAAGTGCTTTTACTCCTGAGAACACTAACTAATACAGAGACAAAAAATTGCTCAACAATGAACATAAATTATAGGAATTTATATTGATTCTTACAATGCTATGGAAACACTTGAAGAATTTCTACACATGGAAAAGTAAGATATATTCAAATGATTAAGTAATACCAAGACAGCACTAAAACACCAGACAGAAAAACAACTGTTAGAATAATATCAAATAATGCAATAACAGTAATAGGCAATACTTAATATATGATTCTCAATAAAAATTAACTGTTAATCTTCACATTCTCTAATCAAAATACATAAACATTAACAGTGGTTTGTAAAATCAACAGTCATTTTTGCTTCCAGAAACTAATCTCACTTATAAACATGCAAAAATCCATTCTGTTAATATGGGGGTAAGAATGTTGAAGAAATGGAACATAATAAAGAAAACTAGAGACTAAACGCATTGATATACATGGATGGAAAAAATTATCAACTAAACACTGAGTAATATAACTCAACGACACAGCAGAAATATCTGTCCTTGTGTCAAAGATGACTTCATTCCAGGGATACAAGAATGGTTCAACACATGCAGATCTGTAAATTAAATGTGGGACATAAATAGACTCAAAGATAGAAATACATGATTATTTAAATATGGGCAAAAAGAGTTCTTAATAAAGTTCAGCATCCATTCAGAATTAAAATTTAAAACAAACAAAAACCTGAAACAGTAGACTGAACACATCTTGACTTAATAAGGTTTCTTCCTTTATTAATTAATAGTTATTGTGCAGACTGGTCACATTTAAAAATATTTTCTATGGCAATCCTTTTGTGAACATTGTACTATATGAGGAGAAACTCAAAGCTTTTCCATTAAAATCATTAGTGAGGCCAGATGTATGTGGTGGTTCATATCCTTAATCCAAGATTTTGGGAGGCAGATGCAGGCAAATCCCTGTCTGTTTATGTCCAGTCTAGCCTACATAGCAAGTCCAAGAAAGCTGGGTTTGCATATAGAAACCCTGCCTAAAAATACTTGGGAAGAAATAGGACAAGTATAAACATATTCTTCACTCTTCCTCAAAATAGTCCTTAATATCTTAGCAAGTACAAAAAGAAATTGTAAATATGATAAACAGAAAATAAGGAAAGAAATGTGCCTCCTGATACCATATATTTTAATGCTAATACTCAGCGGGAAGGAAACGCAGATCTCTGTGGTAACTATGTCATCCTAGTCTATAACAGGATTTGAGGTCTCCCAACAGTACATTGTGACACCCTCTTTCAAGAAAACTGCAAAAGAAAAGAAAGATTTCTAGTTATCCATATTGTGGAGACTATGAAAGAGCCAGTGCATAGGAGACACTGCAGTTTCAACACAGAACGCAGTACTGAAGAAAGGATGCAAAGTGAAGACACAACAATCAGCAGATTTCTGAAGCGGCATACAGATTGCTCTAAGCAGGTTTTTGAAGAAACAAAGACTTTTTTATTTTAAACTGAAAGAAATTCTTTAATTAATGTTAAGTAAGCTAACTTTTATTCAGGTTCCCACAGTACTTACAGCTTTTGCAAAGCACTTTTACTTCAGGAAACACTCCACCTTCCAGTTCAAGTCTTTTCATCTCAGCACTTTATCACTACAAATGTACCAGGCTCTGCCATTTACCTGTTTTTTTCTTATACCCGTTTTTTCATGCTTTGCAGTGCTATTTTTTTGGACTACTTGTATGTTATGTGAGATCTGAGGAGTTATTTCCCTTGTTTCATATGTCCACTTGTTATAGATTACAATGCTAATATTTTGATCAAACACTGACTAAAAACAAAGAGAAGAGAAGTAGTTGATTAGGCTCATGGATCACAATAAAGGAAGACAAGGCAGGATTCTGGAGTCTGCAACTGAAGCGTAGATCCTCATGGGAAAAAAACACTACTTACTGGCTTGCTCTGCTTGATTTCTCATACAACCCTGCCTAGAGACAGCAATGCCCACAGTGGGCTGAGTACTCCTCTATCAAGTACCAATTAATAAAACGTATTAAAGGTAGGATGACAAGCTAGTTCAATGATGATTTTTTTTAGTTAGTTCCCACTAACTTTTTAATGTACCTTGTGGTAAATTGACAAATTTACCACTTTCCAAGCTCCATAGTGTTTGCCCTCAACAAACAAGCTATTCTTCTTCCTAAATTTCTAGCAATGTGAAGCTACTCAACTTTATATTAAAGTTTCCACACATTGATAAATATGGTTTTATGTAATATAATAAGTGAAATGTGGTTGCTCATTTTATGTGTATATGAATGTGCTCACTTGCTTATTTCACCATGCTCATCTAATGTAGAAATGGAAGAAATAGGTAAAACTACTGATAACAGCATGTGTCTAACTTTCCTCAGATGCCACCCTCTGTGTGCAGTGCTGATTGTGGTCCTGGATTCAGAAAATTGTGGCAGGAGAGAATGACAGTCTGCTGTTTTGATTGCAACCCCTGCCCAGAAAATGAAATAACTAATGAGACAAGTGAGTGTTTGCTGCTAGATAAATTCTTCCCAATGATCATCCTCTCTAACCCACATGGGGATGATCTAAGGGAATAAAAGTTAACTCCATAAAACAAATACATCACTTGTTCATTTTTATAGAAATGTAATCAGTAACAGCATATCTTCAAGTAACACCTTTTACCATGACATGCAGCTTTGACTCATTAAAAATTCATGTCATGTGTCGTTTTCTCAAATAAACAGTTTTGGTAATCAAACTGCACTGTATGGGAATTCTACACAAGGTATTTCCTAGAGTGATCATCTCCTCTAAAATTACAGGTAGATTATATTACAATTATGAGTATTTAATAATACTTATTTATTAAAGTTGATGTGTGTATGTCCCTCTACATAAGTTTAAAGTACCATGCATGTATGGCAGTCATTGGAGAACAGAACAGGGCATCAGAGCCAATGAACCCTATTATGTGGGTGCTAGGAACCAAATGAATGTCCTCTGTAAGATTAATGGAGACAAGAATAATTACTTGTAAAATTATCAGGAACTGTTCAGTATGAGACATAAAACTTCAAGAAATATCCAGAGATCCTTTTTTCAAAGGATCAATGTAATTTGAAGCCTAGGGAAGTGTAAATAAGGGTTGGGACCTGATGTAGAAAATACAAAGAGTCCTGTGATCAATATTTTTCTATACATCACCCATTTAATAATATCACAAATATAAGATTAAAATTGTTTTGTATTTAAACAACTATCCACAATTATCTAAATAGTGTTGTCACCCACAAAGCTCTTATTAGTCAAATGATTATTTGTTTCGAGTTGGCTCCATGCAAATGGCAGACAGATTGTTTTTTCTCTTTTATTGACTGTCATCATATGCAAAAGTCTCTAAAGGACACATATGGCCAGTAATATGCCATAGCAATTAAATTCCTTTCTACTAAAGCTGATGATGAGTTCATCCCTATGTAGTAGGAAGAGATAGCCAACTCCTAGAAATTGTCTTCTGACCTCCATGCACTCACATATACAACATTTACTGAAAAATTAAAAAAAGTCTAGTGAAATTGTTTTAAAAGTAAAAACATATAAGAGTAATGGGTATTTACAATGATAAATACAACAAAAATTAAGAAAAATATTTTATTGTTTCTTCAATTTTATGTATGTATGTGAGATGAGTGGTTATGTGTGCACAATTGGAGGTGCATGTGAGAGGCATCCAATGTCTCTGTAGTTAGAGTTACAGCCAGCTGTGAGACACCTGACATGGTTGCTGGGGACTGAACTCAGGGCTTCTGCAAGAGCAGTACATTCTTTTTACAACTGAGCCAACTTTCAGTCTCCTAAGTAAATTAACTAATTCCATGTATCCTTAAATGCATTGTTCTAGATAAAAAGACTTAAAATCTAGAAGCACATCATGACTCTTCAATTATTCACTGATTCATAGCAATTGTAATCCCATTTCCTTATCTTGCAAGTTTAGAGATTACAGCTTATGAATGGGGTCCTATTTCTAAAAACATTCTGTGCTATCACTCTTACTTGAGTGTTCTTGTGTTGGGTTGTTCATGGTGTTATAACAATATCCCTTCATACTGGAGTATACTCACAGAGTCTCGGTCTTACATAGGTGGAAATTAGGGAAGGAGCAAGGTGTTTGTCTCTTCTTAAGGGTGATGGAATCAAGATGTAGGGCTTGTTAATTCTAAACATATACAGAGGTTTCTACCTTATGTGATAGGGTTACTGTTTCTTTATGAACAAGCCACAGGAGTACAGGGTCCTTCCTGCCAGATGAAGACACAAGTAAGGGGGCATTTGTTTAATGTATTTAATTATATTTGCATTTTCAAACATCAAAATTATATAAGTTTCTTCTATCTTTTTCATCCTCCTACTTACCCCATATAAACTGAATCACTCTCATATTCATGAGCTCTTTTGTTATTCTACATGTCGGCACACATATAAATCTTCACACATACACACACACACACACACACACACACACACACCCCTAATGATTCTGAAGGGATTTTTAGCCCACCAAAGCATGGTCAACATGTCTTTATCAAGCCCTGCCCTTCTCCCCCATTTCTTGCCTTTCTAAAAAACACTAGATTACTGAGGTAGTTTGGACGTGATTTGGCCCCAAAAGATCATGAAGAATGATTTTATTAGTAGATGTCGCCTAATGTGTTCTTTTAGGAGGAAGTGTGTCGTTCTGGAGGCAGATACACTCAAGCCACACTCAATGAGTCAGTTTATTACTGTGGCCTATGGTTCAAAGATGTGTAATTTTAATGTACTCTCTACAGCACCAGGTCTGCATGCATGCCACTATGCCCAAACATAATAATGAACTAAACCTCTGAACTATAAGACACCCAATTAAATGTTTTTCTTTACAAGAGTTGCCAAGCTCATGATTTCTCCTTACAGCAGTAGAAACACTACCTAAAACATTTTACAGTTTTTTGTTTTGTTTTTTTGAGACAGGGTTTTATGTGTAGCTCTGGCTATACTAGAACTAGCTCTGTAGACCACACTGTCATTGAACTCACAGAATTCTGCTTGCCTCTGCTTCTCTTGTGTTAGGATTAGAGACATGAAACACTATCTACAGGCTGACAATTACATACTTAAAGCTTGCCACCAAGGTCTGTTCCCTTAGTTGGCCACTTCCTCCTCCTAAGGCTCTCTATCAAGGTCTTTATATCAAAGTATTGAAGTCAGGCTAGCCATACCCCCCTGTGGCTGTCCTAACTGATGTGACTATCGAATTAAACACTTCATCCTCAGGTGGGCTGCCCCTTTTACATTTATAAACTGCCATTTTCCTTCAGAGCATGTCTGTCTCCTCTCTATCCAGAGGCAGTTCTTTGTATTCCAGCCAAATACCTGTTCCCCATCTCCCATGGTCCTTTTCCTTCTCCCTCATCCTCTCTCTCCTGTCTTTGTCTCTTATTCCCTCACCATTCACCTCCAAGGCAAATAAATCTCCTTTGTGTTGAGAACTTGATTCTGGGGTACATTTTGCTGACTCTAAGAATCCCTACTGATTCTGTTTAGTGTTGCTTCTATGTCAATGCATTTGACTTGACAAATTCATACTAGAAAATACATCAGAGGTCTTGTCCCAGGAGAAGACACAGTCTCCATCTGTCACATGGACAGCATTCATAGAACAGAAAGAAATCAGCAAGCAGTGCATTTGTGGGATCTAGGACTTTAAAATATACATTGTGCAAAACAATGGTTAAAGATTTCGGCTTCTGTCACTTAAAAACTTTAAGTCACTTTCACATCGTATCCAGAATTGTTCTGAAATATCTGTGCTTTCCTTAAGATGACAAATGGAACCATTAACACACAGTTAAATAGACAACATAATAATGATTGTTTGGTTTCCTTACACATAGATATAATGAGTGAATATAGTGAAATTGAAGCATTGGTATGCAGCAATACCTTTCACCTACATCTGCAGGAAGAATGTGGACATTGGACTGCTTCTGCAGCACACTTAATTGAAATACCTTGTCTCTAAAAATGCTGAAGCTACACTAATCATACTTTCCTTTCTCCATCAGATGTGGATCAGTGTATGAAGTGTCCAGAGGAGCAGTATACCAATGCCGAGAAAAACCAGTGCATTCCCAAATCTGTGGTCTTTCTGACCTATGAAGACCCCTTGGGGATGGCTCTGACCTTAATGGCCTTGTGCTTCACTGCATTCACAACTGTGGTTCTTGGGGTATTTGTGAAGCATCATGACACTCCCATTGTCAAGGCCAATAACCGCAGTCTCAGCTACACCTTGAACATCCCACTCCTCTTTTGTTTCCTATGTCCCTTACTCTTTATTGGCCAACCTAATGCAGCTAAATGTATCCTGCAGCAAATCACATTTGGAGTTGTATTCACTGTGGCCGTTTCCACTGTGTTGGCCAAAACAGTTACTGTTGTTCTTGCTTTCAAAGTCACAGCCCCAGGAAGAAGGATGAGGTTCTACCTGACTTTAGGGGCTCCCAACTATATCATTGGCATCTGTACCCTCATCCAAATTATTCTCTGTGCAATCTGGCTGGGAGTTTCTCCTCCATCTATTGACACTGATGCACACTCTGAGCATGGCCAAATCATCATTGTGTGTGACAAGGGTTCAGTTACTGCATTCTACTGTGTCTTGGGATACCATGGCTCCCTTGCCTTTGGGAGCTTCATTGTGGCTTTCTTGGCCAGGAATCTCCCTGACACATTTAATGAATCCAAGTTGCTGACCTTCAGCATGCTGTTGTTCTGCAGTGTCTGGGTCACCTTTCTGCCTGTCTACCACAGCACCAAGGGCAAGGTCATGGTGGCTGTGGAGGTCTTCTCCATCTTGGCTTCTAGTGTTGGCCTGCTGGGATGCATCTTTTTCCCCAAGTGCTACATAATTTTGATAAGACCAGAGAGAAATTCTCTTCAAAAGTTAAAGGAGAAAACATCTTTCTGAACTGACATATCTTAAATAGAAACTGACAACTTTAGTGTTGGTACAGAACCACCTATTAAGATACAGTGCAAGATGTATGCATTATTTTGTATCTCACTCTTTCTTCTAATGACTATGCTGAAAATCATCATATATGCTGCTTTTCTGTACATTGTCTCCTGTAAACTTCCAATCAAATGCTTATTATATAAGATCTGGCTATTGGACATTATACCAGTGTAGAAGTTTTATTCTTTCTCTAATATACATTAAGATTTGAAATAAACTGTGTTCTTCTTTTGATGTCTACTGGCCCACCGTTTGTACCATGACTGTAGGAGAACCTGGACTCGGGTAGTCAGGAAGGCAAGGATTCGGCGACTGACAGACAACACACTCAGAAGTGGTTTGAATCTGCTGCAATTTTACCTCTGAAAATCAGTAGTTTATATACAGAAAAGAAAAGTATCAAGTCATACAAGGAACAACAAGAGCTTGGCAATAATTCAGTTACATCATCTTTAAAAAACTGCAAGCACACAATTATTAATCGGCACTAGACATATCCCTTCACCCACAAGAACTTTATGACCCAAAGAGCAATCTGTGTTTTTTAAACATAGTACAGTCCCTAGACTTGTGTAGACTTCTTGTGGTTGCAACTATGTCCCTTATCTTATCCCCAAAGTTTTCTAGTTTATTATACACTTCTACTTTTCTCGTTCCCATGGCCCACTTAGCCAGTTTGGATGCTGCAGACCCTCTCTAAGTCTTTCTTCAGTTCTTCCACCACATATCTCTTCTAATATAAAATCTTTTTACCTGCTGGAATATGGACTCTTGTACTTTTACGCCTGTAAGAAGAAGGGGTTCTGCTGTAGTTTCCCATGCTGAACTTCCTCAACTGAGGGGCCCACCATCTGCTTCCTATGAGATAACATTTTCTACCATAAATCACTTTAGTTGGGATTCCTAAAGGATTCCTAGTGGGTGAGCGTTCATTCCCTAAAAGTGCCTGAACCTTTATACTTTCTTTATCTAGTGTCTTGGGGTTTTTAAGAAATAGCTCCTTCTGCTATATCTGATTAAGATCCATGTCCAGCTTCCCTTTCCTCCATAGTTTACAACCCAAGCATTCATTAATTTATGCTGTGCTTCATAGATTAATTAGAACATTATCAGAAAAGCATTTATACAGAACCCATAGCCCAGGGAGCTCATGATCTGTGAAGTACATCTTCTTCCAGAAGGAAGCATAACGTGGGCACTCTGCCAGGGACCTCCAGGGAGCTTAGTCCCGTGGGACACGTATCTCCCGTCTGCTATTATTGACATAATTGTTTGTGTCACACGACAACACTGGAGTTGGTATGGCAATGTCTGACTGAATGTATACCTTTGACAGCCCTTGAATGGTGAAACTAAACACATTATGGTATTTTCACACTCAAATCTTTGCTACCTACCCTCTCTCTAATATCCACTATGCCTCCATTACCCTACCAAAAACACAGGACACGAAAATATGAACACCATACGAGGCAAAACAATACACAGTAAGATGGGGCAAAAGAACATTACTTTAAGTGTTTCTAACTAATTTAGTGAATTCTAGGTTTAGGTCTCTACCACATTTTAAATTGGATTATTTGTGTTTGGATACCTACTGTCTTGAGTTTTCATATATTTTGGAGATTAGTCCTTTATCAGATGTGGAGATGGTAAAACCTTTTTTTTTCATTCCTTAGGCTGATGATTTTTCTCAATGATAATGTATTTTGCCTTGGAGTACCTATTCAGTTTCATGAGGCCCTATTCATTAATGGTTGGTCTTAGTGTGTGTACTAATGGTGTTCTTTTTCAGAAATTCTTCTCCCATTCCAATCATTTCAAGTCTCTTGCCCACTTTCTTTTCTACCAGGTTCAGTGTATCTGGTATTATGTTAAGGCACTTGATAAATCTGGCCTTGAGTTTTGTGCAGGGTGATCAGTATGGAACTATTGTTGGATGTCTTCTGTATGCAGCTATTTATTGAAGATGCTTTATTTTTTCAACTGTGTATTTTTGTTTTCTTTATCAAAATTAGGTTACATAGGTGTGTGAATTTATATCTAGGACTTCAATTTGATTCCAATGTTCAACCTATCTCTTTTAATTCCAGTATTACACTGTTTTTTTTATTATTATAGCTTTTTGTACAATTTGCAATCAGGAATGGTGAAACTTCATTTTTTTTTCATGATCATTTCAGCTATTCTGTGTTACATGAATTGCTAAATGGTCTTATTAATAAAAATACCAGGAGCCAGATATTGGAGTGAAAGCTGAAAGACCAGAGGGATAAAACAAGCCAGCCACAAGTTCTTACTGGTAGGAAATCCTAGTCCAAGGGAGAGCTACTTCCTGTATATTCACACCTATATACTTTTCTGTGCCTTGTCATCTTAGTTCCTCTCTCAGTCCACCTACATCACTTCCTATTTCCATCCAGCTCCATCACTTCCTATCTGTCTGCACAGACAACCCCACCTCTATGGTTAACTAGTTCGGGGATTAAAGGCACGTGCCACCATGCCTGACTCTGTTCCCAGTGTGGCCTTTAACTCACAGAGATTTGAATGAATCTCTGCCTCACAAATGCTTGGATTAAAGGTGTGTGCTATCATTGCCTGGCCTCTATGTTTAATATAGTGGCTAACTTTTTCCTCTGATCTCCAGGTAAACTTTATTTGTTAGAGCACAAATAAAATACCATCACAATTCTGTTTTGTTGTTTTTTTCCCTATGAAGCTGAATATTTTCCTCTGAAGATGTATGAAAAATTGAGTAGGAACGATGGTGCGTTCTTATGTTGAAGCTTGGTTCTATTGTTCTGGAGTATAATCCTAAATTTTTTTTTAAACACTAAAATAGATTTAATTAAATCATGTCAAATATGCCATAATAATACAATGAGATAGACAAATATATATTTTTTTATTTTGCAATACAGTTCAGTTCTACATATCAGTCACGGATTCCCTTGTTCTCCCCCCCTCCCGCCCCTCACCTTTCCCCAAGCCCACCCCCTATTCCCACCTCCTCCAGGGCAAAGCCTCCCCCGAGGACTGAGATCAACCTGGTAGAATCAGTCCAGGCAGGTCCAGTCCCCTCCTCCCAGGCCGGGCCAAGCCACCCTGCATAGGCCCCAGGTTTCAAACAGCCAACTCATGCAATGAGCACAGGACCTGGTCCTACTTCCTGGATGCCTCCCAAACAGATCAAGCCAATCAACTGTCTCACCCATTCAGAGGGCCTGATCCAGTTGGGGACCCCTCAGCCATTGGTTCATAGTTCATGTGTTTCCATTCATTTGGCTATTTGTCCCTGTGCTTTATCCAACCTTGGTCTCAACAATTCTCAAGCATATAAACCCTCCTCATTCTCACAAATTGGACTCCCAGAGATCCACCCGGGGCCTAGCCATGGATCTCTGCATCTAGATCCCTCAGTAGTTGGATGGGGTTTCTGGCATGACAATTAGGGTGTTTGGCCATCCCATCACCAGAGTAGGTCAGTTCAGGCTGTCTCTTGACCATTGCCAGCAGTCTGTTGTGGGGGTATCTTTGTGGATTTCTGTGGGCCTCTCTAGCACTTTGCTTCTTCCTATTCTCATGTGGTCTTCATTTACCATGGTCTCCTATTCCTTGTTCTCACTCTCTGTCCTTGATCCAGCTGGGATATCCCCCTCCCCCAAGCTCTCTTTCCCTCCACCCTTCATTACCCCCACTCATGTCCAGGCTGTTCATGTAGATCTCTTCCATTTCTCCATCATTGGGCGATCCCCATGTCTTTCTTTGGGGTCCTGCTTTCCAGGTGGCCTCCTTGGTGATGTGAATAGCAGTCCAGTCATCCTTGTTCCACATCTAGTACACTCCTATGAGTGAGTACATACCATGTTTGTCTTTCTGAGTCTGGGTTACCTCACTCAGGAAGATTTTTTTTCAGATCCATCCATTTGCCTGCAAAACTCACGATGTCATTGTTTTTCTCTGCTGAGTAATATTCCATTGTGTATATGTACCACATTTTGTTTATCCATTCTTCAGTTGAAGGGGCATCTAGGTTGTTTCCATGTTCTGGCTATTACAAACAATGCAGATATGAACATAGCTGAACAAGTGCTCTTGTGGTATGATTGAGCATTCCTTGGGTATATGCCCAAGAGTGGTATAGTTGGATCTTGGGGGAGATTGATTCCCAATTTTCTAAGAAAACGCCATATTGATTTCCAAAGTGGTTGTACAAGCTTGCATTCCCACCAGCACTGGAGGAGAGTTCCCCTAGCTCCACATCCTCTCCAGCATAAGGTGTCTTCAGTGTTTTGGATCTTAGCCATTCTGACAGGCTTAAGGTGGTATCTGAGAGTTGTTTTGATTTGTATTTCCCTGATGATTAGGGATGTTGAGCAATTCCTTAAATGTCTTTCAGCCATTTCAGTTTCCTCTGTTGAGAAGTCTCTGTTTAGTTCTATAGCCCATTTCTTAATTGGACTGTTGGGCATTTTGATGTCTAATTTCTTGAGTTCCTTATATATTCTGGATATCAGTCCTCTGTCAGATGTGGGGTTGGTGAAGACCTTTTCCCATTCGTTAGGCTGTCGCTTTGCCTTGTTGACTGTATCTTTTACTCTACAAAAGCTTCTCAGTTTCAAGAGGTCCCATTGGTTGATTGTTTCTTTCAGTGTCTGTGCTACTGGTGGTATATTTAAGAAGTGATCTCCTATGCCAATGCGTTCAAGACTACTTTCTACTTTCTCTTCTAGCAGGTTCAGAATAGCTGGATTTATTTTGAGGTCCTTGATCTACTTGGACTTAAGTTTTGTGCACAGTGATAGATATGGATCTATTTGCAGCCTTCTACATGTTGATATCCAGTTATGCCAGCACCATTTGTTGTAGATGCTTTCTTTTTTCCATTGTGCACTTTTGGCTTCTTTGTCAAAAATTATATGTTCATAGGTGTGCGGATTAATATCAGGATCTTTAATTTGAGTCCATTGGTCCACATGTTGGTTTTTATTTCAGTACCAAGCTGTTTTTATTACTGTAGCTCTATAGTAGAGCTTGAGGTCAGGGATCGTGATGCCTCCAGAGGTTGTTTAATTGTACAGGATTCTTTTGGCTATCCTGGGTTGTTTTTCCATATGAAGTTGAGTATTATTCTTTCCAGGTCTGTGAAGAATTGTGTTGGTATTTTGATGGGGATTGCATTGAATCTGTGTATTGCCTTTGGTAAAATTGCCTTTTTTACTATGTTAGTCCTGCCTATCCATGAGCATGGGAGATCTTTCCATTTTCTGACATCTTCTTCAATTTCTTTTTTCAGGGGCTTAAAGTTCTTGTCATATAGGTCCTTCACTTGCTTGATTAGTGTTACCCCAAGGTATTTTATATCATTTGTGGCTATTGTAAAGGGTTATGTATCTCTGATTTCCTTCTCAGCCTGTTTGTCAATTGTATATAGGAGGGCTACTGATTTTTTTGAATTGATCTTTATCCTGCTATGTTGCTGAAGGTGTTTTTAAGCTGTATCAGTTCCTTGGTTGAATCTTTGGGGTCACTCAAGTATACTATCATGTCATCTGCAAATAGGGACAGCTTGACTTCTTCCTTTCCAATTTGTATCCCCTTAATCTCCTTATGTTGTCTTATTGCTCTGGCTAGAACTTCAAGTACTATATTGAATAAGTATGGGGAGAACAGACAGTCTTGCCTCGTTCCTGATTTTAGTGTAATGGCTTTGAGTTTCTCTCCATTTAATTTGATGTTGGCTGTTGGCTTGCTGTAAATTGCCTTTATTATGTTTAGGTATGTTCCCTGTATTCCTGATTTCTACAAGACGTTTATCATGAAGGGGTGTTGGATTTTGTCAAATGCCTTTTCTGCATCTAGTGAGATGATCATGTGGCTTTTTTCTTTGAGTTTGTTTATATGGTGTATTACATTGACAGACTTTCATACGTTGAAAAACACTTGCATCCCTGGGATGAAGCCTACATGATCATGGTGGATAATTGTTTTAATGTGTTCTTGGAGTCTGTGTGCCAGTATTTTGTTGAGTATTTTTGCATCAATGTTCATGAGGGAGATCTGTCTGTAGTTCTCTTTCTTTGTTGTATCCTTGTTTGGTTTAGGAATCAGTGTAACTGTAGCCTCATAGAAGGAGCTTGGTAATGTTCATTTTGTTTCTATTGTGTGGAACAATTTAAAGAGTATTGGTATTAACTTTTCTTTGTAGATCCGGTAGAATTCTGCACTGAAACCATCTGGTCCTGGGCTTTTTTTTGGTTGGGAGATTTTAATGACTGATTCTATTTCCTTAGGGGTTATTGGACTATTTAAATAGTTTATCTGGTCTTGATTTAACTTAGGTATGTCTCACTTATCCAGAAAATTATCCATTTCTTTTAGATTTTCCAGTTTTGTGGATTACAGGTTTTTGAAGTATGACCTGATGATTCTCTGGATTTCCTCATTGTCTGTTTTTATGTCCCCCTTTTCATTTCTGATTTTGTTAATTTGGATGCGCTCTCTCTGTCTTTTGGTTAGTTTGGATAAGGGCTTATCTATCTTGTTGATTTTCTCAAAGAACCAACTCTTTGTTTCATTAATTTTTTTGTATTGTTCTCTTTGTTTCTATGTTATTTATCTCAGCTCTCAATTTGATGATTTACTGGTGTCTATTCTTTCTGGGAGACTTTGCTTCTTCCTGTTCTAGAGCTTTCAGGTGTGCTGTTAAGTTACTAGTGTGAGATTTCTCCAACTTCTTTATGTGAGCATTCAGTGCTATGAATTTCCCTCTTAGCACTGCTTTCATAGTGTCCCATAAGTTTGGTTATGTGGTGTCTTCATTTTAGTTGATCTCTAGGAAGTTTTTATTTTCTTTCTTTATTTCTTGCTTCACCCATTGGTGATTCAGTTGAGCATTATTCAGTTTCCATGAGATTGTAGGTTTTGCTGTAGTTTTTGTTGTTGTTGAAATTTAACTTTAAACTATGGTGGTCTGATAGAACACAGGAGGTTATTCCAATGTTTTGTATCTGTTGAGATTTGCTTTGTGGCCAAGTATGTGCTTGATTTTAGAGAAGGTTCCATGGGGTGTTGAGAAGAAGGTATATTCTTTTTTGTTAGGATGGAATGTTCTATAGATATCAATTAAATCCGTTTGTGTCATGACATCAGTTAAGTCCTTTATTTCTCTGTGAAGTTTCGATTTGGGAGATCTGTCCAGTGGTGAAAGTGGGGTGTTAAAATCTCCCACTATTAATGTGTGGGGTTTTATATGTGGTTTAAGCTTTAGTGATTTTTTTTTACATATGTGGGTACCCTGTGTTTGGGGCATAAATGTTCAGAATTGAAACTTCATCTTGGTGGATCTTTCCTGTGATGAGTATGTAATGCCCTTCTTGATCTTTCTTGATTGATTTTAGTTTGAAGTCTATTTTGCTGGATATCAGGATGGCTACATCCACTTGCTTCTTAAGACCATTTGATTGGAAGTCTTTTCCCAGCCTTTTATTCTTAGGTAATGTCTATCTTTGAATTTGAGGTGTGTTTCTTGTATGCAGCAGAAAGATGGGTCCTGCTTTCATATCCATTCTGTTAGCCTGTGTCTTTTTATAGGTGAATTAAGTCCATTGATATTAACCGATATTAAAGACCAGTGATTGTCCATTCCCTTTATTTTTTGGTCGTAGTGTGTGTGTGTACTTTTCTTCTTTGGGGTTTACTGCTGTGGCATTATCTATTGCCTGTGTTTTCGAGGGTGTATCTGACTTCCTTAGGTTGGAATTTTCCTTCTAGTGCTTTCTGTAGGACTGGGTTTGTGGTTAAGTATTGTTTAAATCTGGCTTTGTCTTGGAATGTCTTCTTCACTCCGTCTGATTTAAATCTGGCTTTGTCTTGGAATGTCTTGCTCACTCCATCTATGGTGATTGGAAGTTTTGCTGGGTATATTAGTCTAGGCTGGCATCCATGTTCTCTTAGTGTCTATATTACATCTGTCCAGGTCCTTCTGACTTTCAAAGTCTCCATTGAGAAATCAGGTGTTATTCTGATGGGTTTGCCTTTATAAGTCACTTGGCCTTTTCCCTTTGCTGCTCTTAATATTCTTTCTTTATTCTGTATGTTTAGTTGTTCAATTATTATGTGGCGAGGGGACTTTTTTGGGGGGACTAGTCTCTTTGGTGTTCTATAGGCTTCTTGTATTTCCATAGGCATTGCCTTCTTTAAGTTGGGAAAGTTTTCTTCTGTGATCTTGTTGAATATATTTTCTGTGCCTTTGAGTTAGTATTGTTCTTCTTCCTCTATCTCTATTATTCATATGTTTGGTTTTTCATGGTGTCCCAAATTTCTTGGACATTTTGGGTCATGACTTTGTTGGCTTTAGTGTTTTCTTTGACTGATGAATCTATTTCTTCTACTGTATCTTCAACGCCAGAGATCCTCTCTTCCATCTCTTGCATTCTGTTGGTTATACTTGCATCTAAAGTTCCCATTCGTTTACCCAGATTTTCTATTTCCAGCATTCCCTCTGTTTGTGTCTTCATTTTTTTTCTATTTCCCTTTTCAGGTCTTGGACTGTTTCCTTCATCTGTTTCATTGCTTTTTCATGATTTTCTTTCAGTTATTTATTGTTTTCTTCTGCTTTGTTTGTCCTTTCCCCTAGTTTTTTATAGGGTTCTTCCCATTTTTTGTTTGTCTGTTCCTCCGTTTCATTTTTGATTTCTTCTATATAAGCCTCTACCCTCTTCATGATGTTATTCATAAGGTTGCTTTGTCCTGCTTCTTCCATTTTGTGATGTTCAGGTCTAGCTGTTGGAGGAGGGCTAGGTTCTGGTGATGGTGTAGTGCTCTTCATTTTGTTGTATGTACTTCTGCCTTGACGTCTGCCCATCTCCTTGTGGATTCATTCTTGGTCTTATCAGCGCTTTTGATCCTGATAGAGCTGACAGATTCAGGAAGCCTCTCTCTCTTGTCCAGATGGGAGGTACAGGACAGGATGGGAGCTGGGGGCTGGTCTCTAAGTTTCAGGAAGTGGCTGAGGTCTCCGGTGGATGGGCGTGGGGGCAGTGCATGGAGATTGCGGGGTCTGCTGGGGGTCTTCAAGAAGGGGAAACTTCCCGGTGGGGGTGGAGGGGATCCTGCCAGATGGCCAGAACTTAGGGACAAGTTGGGCAGTTCTTCCCTGGAATGGCTGGTGCCCAGGGTTGGCATCTAGGGGAAGATCTCTGAGTCTGAGCCCAGGCAATCCCCTCTTGTCCAGATGGGAGTTCTGGGGCTGGATGGGAGCTGGGGGTTGGTCTCTAATTCTCAGGACGTGGCTCTTGTCCAGATTGGAGGTCTTGGGCAGGATGGGAGCTGGGAGCTGGTCTCTAAGTCTCAGGAAGTGGTTGGGGTCTTGGGAGGATGGGCATAGGGGCAGGGCATGGAGATTGCAGGGTCTGCAGGGGGTCTTGGAGAAGGGGGACCTTCCCGGTGGGTGTGGATGGGGATCCTGCCAGATGGTCAGAACCTGGGGCCAAGTTGGGCAGGTCTTCCCTGGAATGGTTGGTGCCCAGGGATGGGATCTAGGGGCAGACCTCTCTGGGTCTTGCCAAACTCCTTTTATGAGGCTAAACTTACTGTTATACACAAATCACACAAAGATGCAACAAAGAAAGAGAATTACAGAACAATGTCCTTCATGAACATTGATGCAAAAGTGCTAAATAAAATAGTGGCAAACCTAATCCAAGAACACATTGAAAAAAATCATGATGAATAGGCTTCATCCCATAGACGCATAAATGGCTAAACATATGAAAATCTGTCAATGTAATAGTCCATAGAACAAACTGAATGAAAAAAACCACATCATTCTGTCTCATTAGATGCTAAGAAAACCTTCCACAAAAACCAACACCCCTGATGATAAAGGTCTTGAAAAATCAGGAATAGAAGGAACATATCTCAATATAATAAAGTCAATTTATAGCAAACCTGCAGCCAATATCAAATTAAATGCAGAGAAACTCAAAGAGATTCCACTAAATTCAGGAACAAGACAAGGCTGAACACTCTCCACTTAGCAGTTCAGTATAGAACTCAAACTTCTAAGTACCTGATACCCAATGACAGAAAGGGCCCAATAAACAGATAATAGCTGACCAATTACCCTTGTGATAATCAAAGCATGTATGCAATAAAATAACTGTACAACAAATCCAATATCTTATTAAAATTTGTGGTGATATTGTGTTCCCAATATATCGTGCACCCTAGTAAACTTATCTGGGGTCAGAGAACAGAACAGCCACTAGACAGACATGGAGGCCAGAAAATGGTTGCACACACACCTTTCATCCTATCACTTGGGAAGCAGAGATCTGTGTGGATCTTGGTGAGTTCAAGGTCACACTAGGAACAGAGCCAGGTGTTGTGGCACATACCTTTAATCTTAGCACTTGAGATCTCATGTCTTTGCTTGGGATAAACACACGCCTTTAATCCCACAAAGTGATGGCAGAAAGCAGAAGGGTATATGATGCGTGAGAACCAGGAACCAGAGGCCTGTTAAGCTTTTAGGATTTTAG
This sequence comes from Peromyscus californicus insignis, assembly GCF_007827085.1. Taxonomy (NCBI): domain Eukaryota; kingdom Metazoa; phylum Chordata; class Mammalia; order Rodentia; family Cricetidae; genus Peromyscus; species Peromyscus californicus. The sequence continues at coordinate 190,599,837 of NW_026294562.1, forward strand.
CAACAGTTCAGCTGAGATTTATTCAGATGAGGACATAGAGGCTTCCAATTTGAGGAAACCAGATCAGCTGAGGAATTGTCGAGGTGAGGTTGGATGTGACTTGTTCTGTTTCTCTGATCTCTCAGTGTTCACCCAAATACCTTGCTCCAGGTATTTTTTTTTATTAATAAGACCTTTTAAGACTTGTGTTACAAAAATTATCATTCCAGCAATGCAGGGATGGTTCAATATAACAAAATCAATTAATGTATCAATCATATAAACAAACTGAAATAAGAAAGAATGAGCATCTGATATTTTTATTAAATAAAGCAAGCCTTTGACAAAAAAATCCAACATCTATCATTGTAATAGTCTGGGGACACAAGGGATGTAGGGGTCATACCTCAGCAGAGTGAATGAAGTTTATAAGTCCATAGCCAGCATTAAAATTTAGTAATGCTGACATCTTTATAATAATGAGTATTTTTCCCTTTTTTGAATCTTGTAAGACAAGATGAGTTTGGAAGTACATTCAAATGTTTTAGCTATAATAATAGAAAACCACAGTTAAGATGGGAATTCCATACCAGAATGACAATGAATAGCTTAAAATTACCAAAGAAATTAATGAGTATGTAGGAATTGTGGGAATTCCCGTGAATGTTTCTAGTGTGAGTAGAAACTTGGGCCTCATAGTGGTAGGCTAATATACAACTAATTCAGTCAGTCAGTAAATGTAATAGTATCTTCTGGTCCATTATGGAACTTTCTGAAAGTACCTAAGTCAACAATGCACATAGACACTTGACTGCCCTTGTTTATTTCAACACTATTAAGAATATTAAAGACATGGAATCAACCAAGATGCCTCTTAGCAGATGAGGAAATAAACAAAAGATTTCATCTGAGTTTTGTGATTTTATTTTCATATATAAAATATTTATTATTGCTATTTATAATACATTAGAATTTTGAAATCTTCATTCCATGATTTACCTCACATAAATATATGCACAGTTCTTTTTAACTAAACCTTATACACTGATTGTAGAGAAGTATAAAATAAATAGCTGCTATGTAATTCATAAATGATTGAAACAAGTGATATAATTAAACAAATAAGAATACTGGGTACAGAATTCTCTTAGGCATATTGGAATACAGATGAAAGACTCACAGAATTTTCACACAAATAATGGAGTTGTAATCAACCTGTAAGAATTAAATGATGTCATTAGCAGGAATTGGGGATGGAGTAGGAGGTCATCATGTTAACTAAGAAAACAGACTCAAAATTCAAATTTTTACAGACTCTAGATGTAACAGTGTATGTATGTGTGTTTGTGTGTGTGTTCATGTGTTTGTGTGCATATATACACTCATTTTTGCCCTATGAAATTAGGAGAGGTATTATTTGAGAATTGAAGGTCTGAAGGAATTGAGCATGGTATACAATCTGAAGCAGTATGAAGATAATATCATATCTGTCTCATGAACTGAACAAGCACATAATAGTTACAAAGCAAAAGGAAGCTGTTTGAACTGAAGAATGGAATCACTAACAAAATGAACAGCAAATGTGGGTGACAGAAAAGCAAATACTGATAAAGGACATGCTACCTATATGTGAGTTGCCAGAATAAAACCTTCCATGCTGTATATTAATTAAAAAATGTTATTCCACACAAAACAAAACTCCATACCATGCTGAACCTGAACCACTGGAAGTTTTATTTGCCCTCCCCATGAAAGCTGAATTTGCTCTGTATTCCTATGAAACAATCTTCCTGTCACATTCCTCTATATCTACATCCTAGGACCACAAAATAGCTCATCACAAAATTACAGTCCATTCACTTTTTAAATGTTTATTACTAAATGTACAATAAGATTGAGAGGAGAACAGTAGTCCTGTTTGCCTCATCTCAGATACTAAATAGGACATATTACCATCCACAACAAAGACTTGCCCTACATTTGTCTTACATTCTCTGCAGTCCATATCCACTGAGAGAGGCTCTTTGGCCCATGCTCAGCAAAACATTATCACAGTGGCAGTGTAGGTTCCAGGAGGCAAACTACGTAGATGAGTAGGAAAATTGTATGAGAAGAATTTATACATAAAACACAGCATAACTTCCCAGTTTCTATTTACTTCTAAAATACTCAATAAGACTTCTTTGCAGTCACTACTGGACTATAAAATGAGTATTGGTCTGTGAGAACTGAGGATCACAGAGAGGTATCTTGGTTTAGAAATTAAATATTTAACTTAATTTCTCATTAGTAGTAATGATTGGTTAGGAGGAGGAGTAGTGATATGTCTTATGTAGTATATGAAATGATGTAGTATATGAAATGAGGCACACAGATCTAGTGTTCATTCTGGAGCTCCTGAGTATTTAAAAATCAACATTTAATTTGTAAATGAACTGTGGTTCTATGATGAGCTGGATAATTTTGGAAGAGTTGTATTCAGGAAACTAAATGATTTGGACTGATCATTGGTTTTCAAGATAATGGAATCACAGGCTTTAGGTAGATATTGTGTACTGTTGTTGGTATAGAGTAGGCCCCACTGTACCTGATGTGTGTAATTCAATTGCTCTAAACAAAAGCTGCTTTTCCCTGATGTGGAGTTTGTGATACAATTCCCAATGTATAAACATGAATTCTGACTAAGTGTGTCCTAAACCAATAAAGCATGTCTCACTGTGGATAATCTCACAAAATCCCCTGACATCATTTCTGAAGCTGATAACATTAACACATTGATGATGCACACATGGAACCAAATTTTCTCAAAACGTCATCTCCCCTGGGGCACTAATTTCCAAAAAGATGAATGATATCATGAAACTAGCTGAATTATTCTCATATGTGTTTATCAGCCAAATTTCATGACAGGCATTGTGGATATCAGATGCTTAGCCCCAGGCAAGAGAGTTTCAAAGTATTCTCAATGGGTGTGGAAACAACTGCATAAAAAATAAAAGGAATAAATGAATGCATAAATTGCCTCTTATTTGGCCACAGAAATAAAAGCAGGTAGAAATATCAGGGTTGAGATATCCTTGATGTGCTGATCTTCATGTCATGTAGTAATCCAAAGTTCCCCGGCTTAGAACAGAAAAAAAATGTTCAAGTTGATTTTACTCTTCTTGATCCTGAACATTCCACTTCAGTTGGCAAGTTTTATTCATCCCAAGTGCTTTTGGAAAGTGAAGAATATTGAATATGAGGTTGGCAAATTGGGGATATGTGGCTTTTTATTTTACACTGTACCATGGCCACTGGAGATAAAGGATTTTTTTTTCTTTTTTTTTCTTTTTCGAGACAGGGTTTCTCTGTGTAGCTTTGCGCCTTTCTTGAGACTCACTTGGTAGCCCAGGCTGGCCTCGAACTCACAGCGATCCGCCTGGCTCTGCCTCCCGAGTGCTGGGATTAAAGGCGTGCGCCACCACCGCCCGGCGAGATAAAGGATTTTATATACATTTTAAAGGAAGAGTAAGTGTCTTTGTATTTTCTATGTAAATGCCATCATGGATGTTTCATGAGGGATTAAGAGGATTAGGATGAGAGCAATGCCTTGAATCATCTGCCCTGTTAAAACAACCTGCACATCAAAAAAACCCCAAATTCTTTTAGAGACTCAATGCTGTTTTTCTTCTTTCAAATTGTCCAGAGAGTTTTCTTTTTTCTCTCCCAGTTACCCTGCAATATACAAGGCTGGAACCTGAGTGAAGAAAGGACACTATACATTGTTCCATTACATATAGTGCTCATCTTCATAGTTTCCACAGTACAGGATCAGATGATTTCTTATTGAAAGAAATCCAAAGCTGTCTCAATGACTGTCATCCTAAATTGATACAAGTAAATGTCTGTAGAATCAGTTGATGGATATTCCATCAACGAGTAGGCCCTAATGCAATTCCAGGGCAACTAATATTTGTAGCACAGCTAGCTGGGGAGAATTTTGACATAGATTTTCAGTTACTTTCTCAGATAATCTGCATGTGGTCAAAGAATGAATTATAAAGATGCATCCAGAATGTAAGTAGGAAACCTGCCCACTTTGAACTTCATATGTGTTCCTGTTTCTCCATACTTCACTTATATATATGTATAACTACTGGACTTTAGTTTCAAAGTCCAATTCTTCACTTTTTCTTTAGAGTAAAGAAGTCTTATATGTACTGTAAATGATAGGTTTTCATTCTTCAAAAAGTGAGGCTTCACCTTTCTGTCACTAACAGTGGTGACTGCTTACCTCCCTTGTCACTTGCCTTAGAAACAGCTGTGGCATGTGACACTTGGCAACAGTTGAGAACAGGATTAGTGAAGTTACCCACTAGCTCATCTTTTCCGTTATTTAAGAAACATGTTTCTTCTCTCTTTTTATCTGTGCTGTTTATTGTCTGACACTTATATTATATTTGCCTCTTATGTTTTTCATTAAGTAATTTTATTAATCATATGTGCATATTTTACCAATTGCAGCACTATACCCATTTTGATTCTGTGACCTGCTGATAGCTGTTTTAAAGACAGCACTTTAGTTCACTAGGTGACTCTAACAGCTCAAGTAATTTATGTTTCTTTTTTTTTTTGGTTTTTCAAGACAGGGTTTCTCTGTGTAGCTTTGTGCCTTTCCTGAAACTCACTTGGTAGTCCAGGCTGGCCTTGAACTCACAGAGATCAGCCAGGCTCTGCCTCCCAAGTGCTGGGATTAAAGGTGTGTGTCACCACCGCCTGGCTTGATGTTTCTTTATGTTTAGTGTGCTGAATATATTGTTTGATTTTAACAAGTTCTAATGTCAAGTACTTGATGTGTGTTATTTTACTTTTTCAAAGACACTTTCTCCTGTGTGATAATAAAGGATATCCTAAAATGTTTTTATTAAAAATGTGTCCATAAATTCCTATTTTCATACATAAAGATACCACAGTGTAAAAATTCCTAAGTGGGAAAAATATTGTATTTAACTCTTTGGGAATTATTCAGAATGAAGTTGTATATTTGATCTTTATTGGTCGAATAGTTTGAGATGACTAGGAAGAAACATGAGTTATTATTCTTCCCATAAACATGAACACAAATTGGTATTATTCTATTGCAACTCACCTGTTATGCTTTTTTTTGCATAAAACTCCATAAATTTTTCCATGCATTTTACATTATAGAGATTTCTATTTAAGAAACATGTAACATGCTGGGCGGTGGTGGCACACTCCTTTAATCAAAGCACTTGGGAGGCAGAGCCAGGCGGATCTCTGTGAGTTTGAGGCCAGCCTGGTCTACAGAGCCAGAGCCAGAAAAGGAACCAAAACTACACGAAAAAACCCTGTCTCAAAAAGAAAAAAAAAACCACAAAAAACAAACAAACAAAAAAAGAAACATGCAACATTGGCACATCCAAATCTCAGTAGGTTGCTAGTTTTGTGTTAGTGTAACTGGAAAGATATTCAAAAGATGTTTTTTATAGAAAAATATTATATTGTTCTGATATACCCAGTGTGAATTTATGACATGCCAGTATAAACATAAATAGGTGAGCAATGCAGAAAGAAAGTACATGCCCTTAATTGCTGTACTCAGGACCCAGAGAAAATGCATCTCTGTGCATTTGAGGTCAGTTTAGTCTACAGCTAAGCATCATTCAAAACTGCAGAATCCATTTCCTACTTATGGCCTAAGTGAGCAGTAATACTGTCCATACTCACAGATGAATATAGGCATGCATCTTAAACAAATGCATTTCTGGTATTTGAGTTTATTTAAAAATAAATCCCTAAAAAGATTTTATGACTGCAGTATATAAACCAGAGAGAAAAGAATATGAAGATGGTCAGGATGAGATATGATAACTATATTGCCTGATTATAAAGAATTTTAAGTACAGGAGCCAAATGTTGCCCAGACTATTGTGCATACACCTGACATTTATGACTGCCTTACCTGACATTTATGACTGCCTTACCTAAATCAGTTACTGTCTTAAGAAAGTACCACAAACTCAATGGCTCACATATCATGTGCTTTTTCCATATTGCTCAATAATTTAAAAATGAAAGCATGATGAGATTTGTTGTTTCGTCAAATCCTGAGGCCTTGTCTTTACCTCCAGAGAAAGCACTCAAAAACCAGAGATGGACAATGCTCTCTGTCAAAGACACCAATGTCTCATCTTATTTATGGTAGATGCTCTCTCATGAACTTTTAAACCTTTTGCAAATTTCCATCTTCTTCTGTCATCCCAACATCCCAATACAGAATATTTGTTTCAAACTGTGGGTGTGGTTGGGAAAACCATCCAGTACAGGATAGTCCTTTTACTGACTACATAATCAACTTTATATCTCTGTCCCTATTAATCACTGTAACCTTTTGCAGACAAGGAAGTGAAGCCAATCCCATTGTATTGGCCTTAGCTTTTACAGTGGATGAAGTCAACAGAAACCCTGATCTTTTACCAAATATGTCATTAGCATTTCAATATTTTCCAAGTCAATGTGATACTATTTCGCAATTATACAGTGACATTCAATCTTCTGTAATCACTGATAATCCTGAGAATTATATATGTAATGGAAATAACATGTGTACAGTGGTACTTTCAGGACCAAACTGGGCAAAATCTTTAATATTTGGTAAAGCAATGGACCTCAGATATTCACAGCAGGTGAGATTTTGTGTGATGGGTTGCAAGAAATCCTGTCTCTATTGATGCCATTCCAAGATAATAAGAAGGATGTGAGGGGGAATCTGACCTTATGAAACTGACCTTACACTTATGTAAAACTATGTAGTTCAAGGGATTTTATGGGCCTTTTGTATTTCTTCTTTTGAAGTATAGATAAGGGAAGAATTAACAAGTAAGGATCTATTTAAGAATTCTTTGCAGAAAAGTGTGTTTAAGAAGTTGTTAGGAGTTCATGGTTCCTCATGCTCCTCTCTGTGTCCTAGGTCATTCAGCTTACCTTTGGACACTTCCATCCCATCCTCAGTGATCAGGAACAGTTTCCTTATTTGTATCAGATGGCCCCCAAGGACACAGCTCTAGCCCTGGCCATGATCTCTCTCATGATTCACTTCAGCTGGAACTGGGTAGGGCTGGCCATTTCAGACAATGATCAGGGTACCCAGTTTCTCTCAGATTTGAGAAGAGAGATGGAACAAAATACAATCTGCTTTGCCTTTGTGAACATGATTCCGGTCAACATGAATTTATACATGTCAAGAGCTGAAGTGTATTATAACCAAATCATGACATCATCCTCAAATGTTGTTATCATTTACGGTGATACAGACAGTACTCTAGCTGAGAGCTTTAGAATGTGGGAATCTCTAGGTATACAGAGAGTATGGATCACCACCTCACAGTGGGATGTCATTCCAAGCCAGAGCGATTTAACACTTGACTCATCTCACAGGACTCTAGCTTTTGCACACCACCATACTGAGATTTCTGGTTTTAAAAATTTTCTCCAGACCTTGAGCCCTCTCACCCCAAATGAAATCCTGCCAAGTCTGGAGTGGATGAAATTTAACTGTGAAGTTTCAGATTCTAAGTGTAAGACACTGATGAATTGCTCATCCAATGCCTCATTGGAATGGCTAAAGGTAGAGACTTTTGACATGGCATTTAATGATGTCAATTACGATATATATGATGCTGTGTATATGGTGGCCCATTTCTTCAATATGATGCTTCTTCAGCCAGTCAACAATGGAAAAGAATCCCAATCAAATTGCTTGAAGGTAATATTTTTTCTATTGGATGATATTTGGTGTGATCAAAGTAAGAGTCTTTAATAGTCTCTCTGATGCCCCATTCTAGTTGATTAAGAAATATTTTACCAAATATAAAGATTTCTCAATATTTTTCTTCCTGAAAATAATAAATCTAGTGTGTGCTATAAAACTTAAATGCAAAGACAGTAGAGTGAAACACACAATTTATCAATGAAATTCAGTGATTTTGTTACAGAGCACCTGAATATCATCATCCCTCTTCTAATACTGGAAACATATGAGGTCTTCTTTAATCCTCTCCATGATGCAAAGATAAGCTTTTGCTCATGAATTGTCAAATATGTGATAATCAGTGTAGTGGATGTTTTTCAAAGGTGTTATTAACTGATTCTGCCTCCACTTTAGGCTCTGGAAAATACACAGGAAATAATGCTGTGATGTATGTATGTATGTATGTATGTATGTATGTATGTATCCATATGTTTTTGGATGGTTATCACTGGGTATGGATACATGTTTGTGTGGTTCTGTGTATCTGTGTATATATATATATGATTTGTATATATATGTGTGTTTCTGTCTATCTGCATATCTGTCTGTAGAAGAGCACAAATTTGTCTTACATCAATGTTTTTTTTTTTTTTTTTTGTGGAAGTGTGTTTTCCTGTGTGTATTTGTCAGTGCATGTGTCTACATGTGCATATGTGTGTGATTTGTGTGTATTTTTGGATTAGATTGCACATATGTATATCTGTGTTTCAGCATATCTGTATGTATTTGTGTGTGTGGCTGTCTGTCTTTGGATTTCTGTATAAATTTGTGCTGTGGGATGTTCTGTATTGCAAATGTGTTGCTGATTAGTCAATAAATAAAACACTGATTGGCCATTGGCTAGGCAGGAAGTATAGGCGGGACAAGGAGGAGAATACAGCTGAGAAGTGGAAGGCTGAGTCACAGAGACACTGCCAGACGCCACCAGGACAAACAGCATGTGAAGATGCCGGTAAGCCACAAGCCATGTGGCAAGTTATAGATTAATGGAAATGGATTAATTTAAGCTCTAAGAACTGTTAGCAAGAAGCCTGCCACGGCCATACAGTTTATAACCAATATAAGTCTCTGTGTTTACTTGGTCGGTTTTGAGCGGCTGTGGGACTGGCAGGTAAGAGAGATTTGTCCTGACTGTGGGCCAGGCAGGAAAACTCTACCTACAAATTTGTCTTCGTCAGTGTCCCCTTGTGTGTTTGTATCTGTATATATCTATGAATTTGTGAATGTATGTGTGAACCTGTATATGTTCTTTGTTGGTTTCTGTTTCTCTGTGCCTATTTGGATGCATAAGAGTATCTTTGTATGCCTCAATGTTCACTTGTGTGTCTTGGCTTACATATGTATGTGTGAGTAAACAGTATATGGCTGTATTATGTATGTATCTCTGTATGGATATGAGTGTGTGTCTATGTGTGTGCATATTTAATATTTAGTTTGGTGTCTGCATGTATGTCTGCATTTGTGTTTGATAGTTTCCTCTGAAAGAATTAAAATTCTCGGGATATTATGATAATTATACTAATCCACTTGCTTTCATTGAGATTTCTCAACTGTAAACCTTCAATCAAATTGTATTTATAATGGAATCAGAATACTTTTTCTGACTTCAGGGAAGGGCACACACACTATAGAATGTTGACTGTCTTTCAGCTGCACTCCATTCTTAGGAAGACCCACTTCACCTATACTGTTGGGGACAAAGTGAATATGAAACAGAAAGAAAAGCTGCAGGCAGAGTATGACATTTTCCAGATTTGGAATTTACCAAATGGTCTTGGACTTAAGGTGAAGATTGGAAAGTTTAGCCCATATTTTCCACATGGTCAACAGCTCTATTTATATGAAGACATTATAGAGTGGGCCGCAGGAAGTAGAGAGGTGAGTCTGACCTTACTGTTCCGATTTCCATTACAAAGCAGTAGCACTGTCAATTGATCCATTTGTGCTTCCTTGTAACTTAGTTAAGTGAGATAGACTGTCACATTGGGAACCATTCTTTATCCTCCTTTAATATGTCTCTGCTTTTCAATTCCTGTTGTGATGTTTTATTAATTCTTTGAGGATTTCAGACATGCACACATTGAGTTTTTAGTATACAAGAACACATTTCTGTTTTTTAATATAAAATAAAAATGCTTGTTACCATGGTTTAATATTGTTTCCAGTAAATTAAGCAAAATTCTCTTGGTACTACTCTGATTGCTACATAATGATTTTCCTCTTTTCTGCTGAACCTTTGACATGGAGTAAATTAAACATATGCAAATTATTATCTTTTATTACAAAATTTGTTTTAAGCCTTTTTCCCAACATGTCCTTTACTGCCAACATCTCTAGCCATACATCAATATAACATTTTCATGATACTTTTAGATACCCTGAGAATTATAACCTTGTTTTTTCTCTTTCTTTTTCTTTGTTGTGGGTATGAATGTTGTGTCTGCATGTATGTCTATTTAACATTGGAATGTGTGGTGCATAAGGATTCCAAAACAGTAACTTGGATCCCTAGAAAGTGGAGACAACTTAGTGGCACAAAATGAGTACCAGAAAAAAAAAACTTGAGCCCTATTCATGAGCAGCAACAGTTCCTTTAAATTTCCTCGCTTTTTCTATTTTGAGCATTCCCTCAGTTTGTGTCTTCTTTATTGCCTCTATTTCAGTTTTCAAGTGTTGCACTGATTCCTTCACCTATTTGACCTCTTTTTATTGGTTTTCTTGGCTTTATTTAAGGGATTTATTGATTTTTTTCCAATTTTTCGTTTCTATTTTCATTGATTTCTTTAAGGGAATTTTTCATTTCCTCTTTAAAGCCTCTATCATCTTCTTAAAATCATTTCTGAGGTCATTTTCTTTGTTTCTTCTACTTTGGGTTCAGGTCTTGCTGACGTAGAACCATTACATTATAGTAGTGCCATATTACTCTTTATGCTGTTGAATATATTCTTATGCTGACATCTACCCATCTCTTCCTTGATTTGGTGCCAATGGTGTCTGTGTCTCAGGGACCCACATTTGGTCTAATCGGCACTTTGGTCCAATTGGAGCTCTTGGTTCAATTAGAGTTGGTAAGGTCTTAGTCTCAGCTGTGGTCTTGGGGTTGGTTTGGGCGATGGAGTGGGGCCCGTAGGTTACAGGATCCGGTGTGGAGTGGTGGTCATCAGCCCTGTCTGCAGCAGTCCTGATTGCTGGCCTGCACCTGGGGCTGCAATTGTTTGGGGTCTGGGGGACATGTTATGCCCCTGGGCCTAAAGCCTAGAGTCTAGGTGTTTGGCTAGGAGAACAAAGAATCACCTCTTGATCCAATCAGAGCTGGCAAAGTCTGTGTCTCAGGAAGCAGCTGCAGTCTCCCAGGATGGTTGGGTTTGGGCAGGGGAATGGGTCTCACAGGTCTGAAGTAGAATGGTGGTTGTCAGCCCTGCCTTCAGGAGTACTTCCTGCTGGCCTGCAACTGAGGCAGCAATAGGTAGGGGTATGGGGAAACAGGTTGTAACCCAGAGCCTAAAGCCTAGAGGCCAGGGTGATCAGCTAGGAGAAGAAAGAATCCAAATTGAGATTTTTTTAAGAAGGGAAAAAACACATCTTTTATCTGGGACTTAATTTGGGAAGACACATCATTAATCCAGATTATTTAATTTTAGAAAGCTCATGTTTATCTAGATCTACACCCTCTGTTGGAAGTCTATATAAGAACATTGAAAAAGGAAGGTCTTATTCTTTGTCTCCTTGCTCTTACCTTGTTAGCACACCTGTTCTTTCACTGGCTTTAGAACCTATTTCTTTGGGGTTCTAATATATACTGAAGACCTTCTTCCTCATGGACTAAGCAGTTTCTGGATTCTTGGGTTTTCCATTACCATGCAGCAATTGTTGGAATAGCTAAACTTTAGCCTATAAGACATTCTAACAATTGTATATATGTAAACATACATATATAGAAAGAAACAGAGACATATTCATTCTGTAAGATCTGTTACTCCTGAGAACCCTAATTAATACAAAGACAGAACAATGCTCAATGATGAACATAATTTATAGAAATTCATAAACATTTTTACAATACTATGGAAACACTTGAAGAATATCTACGTATGGAAAAGTAAGATATATTCAAATGATCAAGTAATACCAAGACAGCACTAGAACACCAGACAGAAAAACAACTGTTAGAAGAGTATTAAATATTATAACAGACCAAAATTAGCAAATAATTCTCAATAACAATTCAATGTTAGTCTTCATATTCTGTAATGAAAATACACAAACATCAAGATTGTTTTGTAAAACCAACAGTCATTTTTGCATCCAGAAACTAACCTCACTTACAAACATGCAGAAATCCCTCCAGTAAATATGTGGTGAAAGAATGTTGAAGAAATGAAGCATAATAAAGAGAACTAGAGACTAAATGCATTGATGTACATGGATGGAAAAATTCTCAACTTAACACTGAGTAATATAACTCAACGACACAGCAGAAATATCTGTCCTTGTGTCAAAGATGACTTCATTCTAGGGATACAAAAATGGCTTAATATATGCACATCACTAAAGTAAATGTGGCATATAAATAAACTCAAGGATAGAAATACATGATCATTTAAATATGGGCAGAAAAGGTTAACAAAGTTCAGCATCCATTCAGAGTTAAAATTTAAAACAAACAAAAACCTGAAACAGTAAACTGAACACATATTGACTTAATAAGGTTTCTTCCTTTATTAATAAATAGTTACATTGTGCAGATTGGTCACATTAAAAAGATTTTCTAAGACAATCCTATTGTGAACATTGTACTATATGAGGAGATACTCAAAGCATTTCCATTAAAATCATCAGTGAGGCCAGATGTATATGATGGTTCATATCTTTAATCCAAACTCTTGGAAGGAACAGACATGCAAATTTATGTCTGTTTGTGTGTCCAGTCTTACCTGCATGGCAAGTCCAAGCATGCTAGGTTTGCATACAGAGACCCTGCCTAAAAATAATGGTCAGAAATGGAAGAAGTATATACATATTCTCCACTCTTCTTCAAAATAGTCCTTAATATCTTAGCAAGTCCAAAAAGAAATTGTAAACATGATAAACAGAAAAGAAGGGAAGAAATGTGCCTGCTGACAGCATATATTTTAATCCAGTATTCAGGAGGAAGGAGACTCAGACCTCCGTGGTAACCAAATCAGCCTAGTTTATATCAGGAGTTGTGGTCTATCAACAGTATATTTTGAGACCTTCTTTCAAGAAAACTTCAAAAGAAAAGGAAGATTTCTAGTTAATCATATTATAGAGAACATGAAAGAGCCAGTGCATAAGAGACATTGCAGTTTCAACACAGAACTAAAGAAAGGATGCAAAGTGAATGAACAACAATCATCAAATTTCTGAAGCAGCATACAGATCCTGCTAAGCAGATTTTTGATGAAACCAAGATTTTGTATTTTCACTTAAAAAAACCTTTAATTAAGATTAAGCAAGCTAATTTTTATTCAGGTTCCCCCAATATACAGCTTTTGTAAAGAATTTTCACCTCAGGAAACCCTGCACCTTCCACTTCAATTCTTGCGAATGCAGTAAGTACTTTATCACTACAAATGTACCAGGCTCTGCCATTTACCTGTGTTTTCTTATACTCCATTTTTCATGCTTTGGAGTGATATTTTATCAGAGTTCATGTATGGTATCTGAGATATGAGAAGTTATTTCCCCTGTTTCAGATGTCCACTAGTTCTAGCTTGCTATGCTATTATTGTAATTAAACACTGACTATAAAAAAGGTGAAAGGAATGGTTGATTAGGTTCATGGTTTACAGTTAAGGGAAGACAAGGAAGGATTCTGGAGTCTGCAACTAAAGCATAAACCCTTAGGGGAAAAACCACTACTTACTGGCTTGCTCTGCTTGATTTCTCATACAGCCCTGCCTATGGATAACAATGCCCACAGTTGGCTGAGTACTCCTAAATCAAGTACCAATTAGTAAATGTATTAAAGGTAGGACGACAGGCTAGTTCACTGAAGAAGACTTTTTTAGTTGAGGTTCCGACTAGCATTTTAATGTACTTTGGGGTAAGTTGACAAAAATTAACTAGAAAAACCAATTTGCAAGCACCATAGTGTTTGCCCACAACAAACAATCTATTCTTTCTAAATTTCTAAAAATGTGAAGCTACTCAACTTTACATTATTGTTTCCACAGATTCATATATATACTGCATTATATAATATACTAAGTGAAATGTGGTCACTTATTTGATGCATATAAAATAAGCTTATTGTATATATAAAATGTGGTCAGTAATTTTGTGTATATAAAATAGTCATTTCACCATGCTCATATAATACAGATATGGAAGAAGTAGGTAAAACTACTGATAATAGCATTTGTTTAATTTTTCTCAGATGCCGCCCTCTGTGTGCAGTGCTGATTGTGGTCCTGGATTCAGAAAATTCTGGCAAGAGGGAATGACAGTCTGCTGTTTTGATTGCAACTCCTGCCCAGAAAATGAAATAACTAATGAGACAAGTGAGTGTTTGCTGCTAGATAAATTCTTCTCAATGATCATCCTCTCTAACCCACACAGAAATGATACCTATGTTCGTTTTTATAGAAATGTGATCAATGACAGCATATCTCCAATTAACACCTTTTGCCATGGCATACAGCTTTTACTCATTGAAAATTCATGTCATGAGTCTTTTTCTCAAAGAAACCGTTTTGATAATCGAACTGACGTATGAGAGAATTCTACACAAGGTGTTTCCTAGTGTGATTATCTACTCTAAAATTGCATGTAGATTTTATTCCAGTCATTAATCTTTAGTAGTATTTATTTATTCAAATTGCATGTATGTATGTATCCCTACATAAGTATTTATGCATCATGTATGTGCAGGAATCAGTGGAGAACAGAACAGGGCATCAGAGCCACTGAACTTTATTATGTGGGTGCTAGGAACCAAATGAAAGTACTCTGTAAGATTAATGGAGACAGGAATAATTACTTACAAAATTACCATAAATTGTTCGCATGAGATAGAAAACTTCAAGTAATATTCAACAATTATCAAAGGATTGATGTGATTTGAAGTCTAGGAAAGTATGAATAAGAGTTGGCACCTAATGTAGAAAATCAGAAGAGTCCCGTATTCAATACTTTTTTTGTATATCACTCATTTAATAATGTCACAAATATGAGACAAATTATTTTGTATGAAAGCACCTAGCCACAAATATCTGAATGGTGTTGTCACCCACACAGCCCTTATTAGTCAAATGATTATTTGTTTAGAGTTGCTTCCATGCAAATGGCAAACAGATTGTTTTTCTCTTCTATTGCCTGTCAACCTATGCAATGACATGAAAGTCCCCAAATGAAACGTATGGCCAGTAATATGCCACAGCAGTTAAATCCCTTTCTATTATAGCTGATGATGAGTTCATCCCTATGTAGTAAGAAGAGCTAGCACTCACACATGTAACATTCACTGAAGTAATTAAAACCTAGTGAAATTGTTTTAAATGTAAAAACATAAGATTAATGGGTATTTACAAGGATAAATACAACAAAACTTAAGCAAAAATATTTTATAATTACTTTTTGTGTATGAAGGTGTGATGAGTGGTTATGTGTGCACAATTGCAGGTGCATGTGCAAGGAAGGCATCCAGTGTCTCTGTAGAGTTACAGCCAGCTGTGAGACATCTGACATGGGTGCTGGGGATTAACTCAGGGCTTCAAGAACAGTACATTGTTTTTACAACTGAGCAAACTTTCAGTTCCTTAAACAAGTTAACTAATTACATGTGTCCTTAAAGTCATTGTCCTAGATAAAAAAGACTTAAAACCTAGAAGCACAACATGATTCTCTTCAAATAGACACTGATTCAGAGCAATTGTAATCACATTTCCATATCTTGCCAGGTTAGAGATTACAGTTTATGAATGGGATCCATTATTCAAAACAAACAGTCGGTGCTATCACTCTTGCTTGAATGTTCTTGTGTTCGGTTGTTCATGGTGCTATGTCAATATCCTCTTCATACTGGAGAACACTCACAGAGTCTGGGTCTCACATACATAGAAATTAGGGGAGGAGGAAGGTGCTTTCTCGTCTGAAGGGTGATGGAATCAAAATGCAGGGCTTTTTAATTTTAAAAATATACAGAGGTTTCTACATTGAGTGTTAGGGTTACTGCAGCTTTTGACCAAACCTCAGGAGTACAGGGTCCTTACTGCCAGATGAGAACACAACTAAGGGAATATTCATTTAATGTGTTTCATTAATTTTGCATTTTCAAACATCAAAATTATATAACTTTCTTCTACCATTTCCTCCTCTTCCTTACATCATATAAACTGAATCACTCTGATATTCATGAGTTCTTTTGCTACTCTATGTGTAGACACACATACACACACACACACACACACACACACACACACAAAACTTAATGATTCTGAAGGGAATTTAGCCAGACCACGTATGGCCAAAATGTGTCTTTCAAGCCCTGCCTTTCTCTTACATTCCCTTTGCCTTTCTAAGAACCACTAGATTACTGTGGTAGTTTGAATGTGATTTGTCCCCCCAAGGTCATGATGAGTGGTTTTATTAGTAGGTGTTGCCTTGTTGAGGAAATGTGGTCTTTTTGGAGGAAGCGTGTCACTCTGGAGGCAGAATTTGAAGTCTCAGATACACTCCAGCCACACTCAGTGAGTCAGTTTATTACTAGGGCCTATGGTTCAAAGATGTATAATTTTAATGTACTCTCTACAGCACCAGGTCTGCATGCATGCCACTATGCCCAAACATAATAATAAATTAAACCTCTGAACTATAAGACGCCCAATTAAATGTTTTTCTTTACAAGAGTTGCCAAGGTCATGCTTTCTCCTCACAGCAATAGAAACACTACCTAAAACATTTTACAGTTTTTTTGTGTGTTTTTGAGACAGGGTTTTATGTGTAGCTCTGGCTATACTAGAAGTAGCTCTGTAGACCACACTGCCATTGAACTCACAGAATTCTGCTTGCCTCTGCTTCTCTTGTGCTAGAAATAGAGACATGAAATGCTATCTACAGGCTGACAATTACATACTTAAAGCTAGCCACTAAGGTCTGTTCCCTTAGTTGGCCACTTCCTCCTCCTAAGGCTCTCTATCAAGGTCTTTATATCAAAGTATTGAAGTCAGGCTAGCCTGACTGTGGCTGTCCTAACTGATGTGACTATCAAATTAAACACTTCATCCTCAGGTGGGCTGACCCTTTTACCTTTATAAACTGCCATTTTCCGTCAGGGCATGTCTGTCTCCTCTCTATCCAGAGGCAGTTCTTTGCATTCCAGCCAAATACCTGTTCCCCATCTCCATGGTCCTTTTCCTTCTCCCTCATCCTCTCTCTCCTGTCTTTGTCTCTTATTCCCTCACCATTCACCTCCAAGGCAAATAAATCTCCTTTGTGTTGAGAACTTGATTCTGGGGTACAGTTTGCTGACTCTAAGAATCCCTACTGATTCTGTTTAGTGTTGCTTCTATGTCAATGCATTTGACTTGACAAATTCATACTAGAAAATACATCAGAGGTCTTGTCCCAGGAGAAGACACAGTCTCCATCTGTCACATGGACAGCATTCATAGAACAGAAAGAAATCAGCAAGCAGTGCATTTGTGGGATCTAGGACTTTAAAATATACATTGTGCAAAACAATGGTTAAAGATTTCGGCTTCTGTCACTTAAAAACTTTAAGTCACTTTCATATCGTATCCAGAATTGTTCTGAAATATCTGTGCTTTCCTTAAGATGATGAATGGAATCATTAACACACAGTTAAATACACAACATAATGATTGTTTGGTTTCCTTACACATAGATATAATGAGTGAATATAGTGAAATTGAAGCATTGGTATGCAGCAATACCTTTCACCTACATCCGCAGGAAGAATGTGGACATTGGACTGCTTCTGCAGCACACTTAATTGAAATACCTTGTCTCTAAAAATGCTGAAGCTACACTAATCATACTTTCCTTTCTCCATCAGATGTGGATCAGTGTATGAAGTGTCCAGAGGAGCAGTATGCGAATGCTGAGAAAAACCGGTGCATTCCCAAATCTGTAGTCTTTCTGACCTATGAAGACCCCTTGGGGATGGCTCTGATCTTAATGTCCATGTGCTTCACTGCATTCACAACTGTGGTTCTTGGGGTATTTGTGAAGCATCATGACACTCCCATTGTCAAGGCCAATAACCGCAGTCTCAGCTACACCTTGATCATCTCACTCCTCTTTTGTTTCCTGTGTCCCTTGCTCTTTATTGGCCAACCTAATGCAGCTAAATGTATCCTGCAGCAAATCACATTTGGAGTTGTATTCACTGTGGCTATTTCCACTGTGTTGGCCAAAACAGTTACTGTTGTTCTTGCTTTCAAAGTCACAGCCCCAGGAAGAAGGATAAGGTTCTACTTGACTTTAGGGGCTCCCAACTCTATCATTGGCATCTGTACCCTCATCCAAATTATTCTCTGTGCAATCTGGCTGGGAATTTCTCCTCCATCTATTGACATTGATGTACACTCTGAGCATGGCCAAATCATCATTGTGTGTGACAAGGGTTCAGTTACTGCTTTCTACTGTGTCTTGGGATACCATGGCTCCCTTGCCTTTGGGAGCTTCATTGTGGCTTTCTTGGCCAGGAATCTCCCTGACACATTCAATAAAGCCAAGTTGCTGACCTTCAGCATGCTGTTGTTCTGCAGTGTCTGGGTCACCTTTCTGCCTGTCTACCACAGCACCAAGGGCAAGGTCATGGTGGCTGTGGAGGTCTTCTCCATCTTGGCTTCAAGTGTTGGCCTGCTGGGATGCATTTTTGTTCCCAAGTGCTACATAATTTTGTTAAGACCAGAGAGAAATTCTCTTCAAAAGTTAAAGGAAAAAATATCTTTCTGAACTTAGAGATCCTAAATAGAAATTGACAACTTTAGTGTTGGTACAGAACCACCTATTAAGATACAGTGCAAGAGGTATGCATTATTTTGTGACTCTCACTCTTTCTTCTAATGACTATGCTGAGAATCATCATATATGCTGCTTTTCTGTACATTGTCTCCTGTAAACTTCCAATCAAATGCTTATTTTATAAAACCTGGCTATTGGATATTATTCCAGTGTAGAAGTTCTATTCTTTCTTTAATGTAAATGAAGATTTGAAATAAACTGTGTTCTTCTTTAGATGTCTGACTGAATGTGTGGCTTTGACAGCCCTTGAATGGTGAAACTAAACACAGTGTGGTATTTTCACACTCAACTCCCCCCTACTTACCCTCTCTACAATATCCATTATGCCTCCATTTCCCTACCCAAAAGAGCAGGACACAAAGATACAAACACCACACCAGGCAAAACAATCCACAGTAAGATGAGGTAGAAGAGCATTTCTTTAAGTGTTTCTCACCAATTCAAGTTTCCTCTTTAGTTAACTCCGGGTTTAGATCTCTACCACATTTTAAAATTGAATTATTTGTGTTTAGATACCTACTGTCTTGAGTTTTTATATATTTTGGATATTAGGACATTATCAGATGTGGAGATGATAAAACCCTTCTTTTTCCATTCCTTAATCTGCCGTTTTTTCTCAATGATAGTGTCCTTTGCCTTGGAGTACCTATTCAGTTTCATGAGGCCCTATTCATTAATGGTTGGTCTTAGTGTGTGTACTAATGGTGTTCTTTTCAGAAATTCTTCTCCCATTCCAATCACCTCAAGTCTCTTGCCCACTTTCTTTTCTACCAGGTTCAGTGTATCTGGTATTATGTTAAGCCACTTGATAAATTTGGCTTTGAGTTTTGTGCAGGTTGATATTTATGGAACTGTTGCAGGATGTCTTCTGTATGCGGAAATTTATTGAAGATGTCTTATTTTTTCAACTGTGTATTTTTGTTTTCTTTATCAAAATTAGGTTCCATAGGTGAGTGAATATATATCTAGGACTTCAATTTGATTCCAATGTTCAACCTATCTCTTTTAATTCCAATACTATGCTGTTTTTGTTATTAGACCTGTCTGTACAATTTGAAATCAGGAATGGTGAAACTTTAATTTTTCATGATTATTTCAGCTATTCTGTGTAACATGAATTGCTAAATGGTCTTATTAATAAAAAACCAGGAGCCAGATATTGGGGTGAAAGCTGAAAGACCAGAGGGATAAAACAAGCCAGCCACAAGTTCTTACTGGTAGAAAATCCTAGTCCAAGGGAGAGCTACTTCCTGTATATTCACACCTATATACTTTCCTGTGCCTTGCCATCTTAGTTCCTCTCTCAGTCCAGCTACATCACTTCCTCTTTCCATCCAGCTCCATCACTTCCTGTCTGTCTGTACAGACATCCCGACCTCTATGGCTAACTAGTTCTGGGATTAAGCCGGGGGTAGGGAGTGGTGGCACATGACTTTAATCCCAGCATTCAGAAGACAGAGGCAGGTGGATCTCTGTGAGTTCAAGGGCAGCCTGGGCTACAGAGTGAGTTCCAGAAAAGGCACAAAGCTACACAGAGAAACCCGGTCTCAAAAAAAAAAAAAAAAAAAAAAAAAAAAAAAGAAAAAAAAAAGAAAAAGAAACAACCCCCCCCAAACAACAACAACAAAACAAAAGAAAACAACAACAACAAAACACTAGTTCTGGGATAAAGGCATGTACCACCATGCCTGACTCTGTTCCCAGTGTGGCCTTTAACTCACAGAGATTTGAATGAAACTCTGCCTCACAAGTGCTCGGATTAAAGGTGTGTGCTATCATTGCTTGGCCTCTATGTTTAATATAGTGGCTGACTTTTTTCCTCTAATTTCCAAGCAAGCTTTATTTGTTAGGGCACAAATAAAATATCATCATAATTCTGTTTTGTTGTTTTTCCCTATGAAGCTGAATATTGTCCTCTGAAGATGTATGAAAAATTGAGTAGGAATGATAGTGTATTCAGTTGTTGAAGCTTGATTCTATTGTTCCAGAGTAAAATCCTAAACTTTTGATTTCTAGAATTATTTCACTTTGGGTCATTTTTTTATTATTGATTTCATATATATTTTTAGGTCTTGAACTGTTATATTTATTCACTTCCCCTGTTTATTTGTGTTTTCCCAGATTTCTTTTTTAATCATTATTATTTTCATGCTAATATATTCTGACCATAGCTTCCCCTTCCTCCACTCCATTCTGTCTCACTCCACACACACACATCTGCTCTCTACTAGATCCACTGCTTCTCCTTTTCCCTTCATTAAAGGGCAGGCCTCCCAGGGAGGTCGAGCAAACACAGCATAACAAGTGACAACAAAACTGGGCAAAATCCATTATGTCAAGGCTGGATGAGGCAGCCCAATAGGAGGAAAGATGTCTCATGAGCAGACAAGAGAGTCAAAGACACAATTCTTCCACTGTTAGGAGTCCCAAACATACCCCAAACAACTTCTGTATGTATGCAGAGGACCTAGCATAGAACCATACAGGCGCCATGATTTCTGCTTCAGTTGTTGTGAGCCCCCATAATCCCTCCTTATTTGCTTCTGAGGACCGTGTTCTCCTGATTTCCTTGACACCTCTGACTCCTCTAACCCTTCCTCCTCCTCTTCTCCAGGGTTACCTGTGTTCCACTTAATGTTTGGCTGTGGGTCTCATCTCTGAATATGCTTCCAACAGTTGACAGAGGATGCCTCCCTGGTGTTGACTGGGCTAGACACTGATCTACAAGCATTGCAGAATATTTAGGAATCAATTCAATTGTCTTTTTTGTTTGTTTGTTTGTTTTTATTTTGGTCAGTTGTGTTTGGTTCTGCCCAAGGTCTCTGAGTCATTAAGCTTCTGCTTCCTACCTATTTTTCCCCTGGATTTGTTTAAAGGATTTAGTAACTTCATCTTTAGAACCTTAATTATATTTATAAAGGTTATTTAAAGTCTTTTTGTGGGCTTCAGAAATGTTGGAATATTCAGAGACTGAGGTAGTAGAGTTACTAGGCACTAGTAGAGACACATTGTATAGCTAGTTTGCATTATCATTTTTAGGTCAGGCAGCAGGCTGCCAGAGGTGTTCTCCTGCATTGCTGTGGATGATATCAGGGCAGGGAGGAGGGGATTGGTTCTGTAGAAACAGATGGAGAGAGAAGGTTTAAGGGAAGCCTTGTTTGTTTTCTGGAAGGATTGACCTGTGTGTAAGTAATATGTGCCTGCTGGAGTTGGGTGCTGTGATACAGCAATGGGTGTTGCCAGGGAGGTTTCAAAGGGGAAGAATGTGGGACTGACAGGAAGTGTCAACAGTTGGTCTCTAAAGGCTGCCACTGTAGTTTTGCTAAAAAGCTGGTAAAAAGCCTTGGGAGGTTGAATCTGGAAGAAAGAGGGAGAAAATAAGATCTACAGGTAGTCTACCTGGATTTCTGGCAGGCATAGTCTGTGGGTTAGCAGGAATTTTTCTTGATCTCTTTCTATACTGTGCATGTTAGCTTCTGTCAGATGTGGAGTTGATAAAAACTTTACCCCATTCTGCCTCATCTCTAATGTTATAGAAGACATAACTACTCACAGAAAAAGACTTGCTCTACATTTGTTCTTATTTCTCTGAAGTCCATATCCACTCAAAGAGGCTCATCACCTCACACTTATCAGAACTCTCTAACACTGGCAGTGCAGATTCTAGAATGAAAAAAGAAACAGCTGAATAGAAAATGGTAAAAGAAGAATTTACACATTAAACACAGGGTGACTTCCCAGTTTCTATTTCCTTCTATGATACTCAACAAGATTTCTTCACAGCCTGTACTGGAATGTAAAATGAGAAAAATATTTTAGTAAATCACAGACAAAGCAGAAGAAATGGGTCAACACAAGGAATTGATGTGTGAGAACTGAGGCTTGGGGAGGGGAATCATGTTTTAGAAATCAAATATTCACCCTATCTTCTCCTTAATGATTGGTTGGGGAGAAGAGTGATAGATCTTATTTAATATTTGAAATGTAGCACACACAAATCTCTCTATGGATGTTTTTAATCTATAAATATCAACATTTTTGTAATGTTGTAAATGTAACAGTGGTTATGTGATGAGTTGGATGGTAGTGTATCACCAGGATTCAGGAAATTTCAGAATTGTCTCATGACAATGAAAAACAGACTTTGGTTTGATATTCTGTAACTGTCACTGGTGTTGCATATGCCCAACTGTGGGTGCTGTATAGAACTCAATTACTCTAATCATGGAGCTGCTGTTTCCTGACAGGGTTTTGTAATACAATTCCCAGTGTGTAACCATAAATTCTGGCTTTGTGAGTCCTTCCTGAACCATTACTGCATGTCTCAATGTAGATCATCTAACAAAATTTACTGACATCTTTTCTAAAGCCATTAATATAAATAGATTTTTTCAGGCAATCCTGAGACCAAATTTTCCAAAATAGCATCTCAAAGGAGCCTTAATTTCCACATATATGAGTGATGTCATGAAACTACCTGTACTCTCTTCATATATATTTTCCCCCAAAATTTAATCACATGGATATCAGATTCAGAGACCCAGGGAGGAGAGTGTCCAAGATTCTTAAAGATGTGAGGAACCACCTGCAAAAAAAGGAATCATAAATGCACAAGGAGCCTTTCTTTTGGCTACAGAAATAAAGGCAGGTGGGAATATATGTGTTCAAACATAATGTACTGATCTAAAGAGCACTTCACAATACACACTGCCAAGGCTCAGAGCAGGACAAAGATGTTCACTTTACTTTTCCTCTTCTTGCTCATGTGCATTCCAATTTTTGTGTCGAGTTTCATTCATTGCAGGTGCTTTTGGGGAATGAAGCAGAATAAAGACAAGGATAGAGACTTGTTAAGTGTATTCTTCCTTAGAAGAGTGCAGTGGCCAGTGGAGAAAGATTATTTCAACTACCTTCTGCAAATTCACTGCAAACTACATTCAGCCCCATTATGCAAAACCTCAGGAATAGATGTTGAAAAGAATTAGGCTAACTGAAGGATAGAATCAAGTCAACATGCACAAATCATTAAATTTTATCATATAATTTTGTGTCTTTTTACAAAGAGGTCCTAAATTGTCCGCCCCTCTTTCAATAAAAATACATTTTCATGCTCCATACTAGGTATTGTAGGAACTATAACTTTGTCTTTTTCTTTCTTTCTTTTTTTATGTGGGTATGGGTATTTTGTCTGCATACATTTCTGTTCAACACTGGCATTACTGATGTGTAATGATACCAGAAGAGTGACTTAGGACCCTGAGAACTGGAAAGAACTTCATGCCAATCAGTTGGACCTGAAAATCAAACTTGGATCCCCTTTGGAACAGCTGAACCATCTTTCCAACCTTGAAATTTACCCAGTGAAAAAATTGCTCACTAGAAGAACCTTACTTTGTCCCCATTACTTTTGTATAGTCCACTCAAACCAATAAGAGTACATCTAATTTGCTTCTGTGTATGGGAGGTGTTAGTAGTAATAAAATTTTGGCTTTGAGGAAATTTGTGAATGAAATATTCCCCTATATGTCCTGGGCATAAATATAGGTATGAATTCTGATATGGGTGGTTTTAAGCTACCCAATTCAAATTGACCAACTAAAAAGTGGATTGATTTTAAAGGAGTTAACTTCAGAAAAGTCTTCTAACTTGATTTGAAGTGCTATCTTAGGATGTTCAGATAGTATGAAATAGGCAGTTAATATTCTTCCTCATGATGATGAGGATAATCATTCTTATGGAAAAGAACATGAGCTAAAGGTGTAGATACTGAGCTAAATATCCATTCAGAGGACAAAAATGAAATCACATGTTTGTCCTTACCACTTTAGAGCATTAGAAAAACACCTTCTGAGAAAACTCAACAACACAACAGAAAGATCCATCTGTGTGTCCAAGTTAACTTCATTCAAGAGATACAAGCATGGTTCAACAAAGGAAGATCAGTTAAGTGTAATATACTACATAATAAATTATAAGAATACAACTACATTTTTATTAGAAATATTCAGAAAAGATGCTTAACAATATCTAGCATCCATTCAGAGATAAAAAAATAAAACAAAGCCTGAAAAAATAGAATGAACATATCATCACATTTTAAGTTTTGCTATGGTAAACTTATGGACAGTATTGTACTACACTAGAGAAAAAATAATATTCAATAAAATCTGAAATGAGGACAGGTATGTATGGTAGTGCATGTCTTTAATCCAAGCACATTGGAAGCACAGGCAGAAAATCTCTGTCCTCCTGTAGAGAGGCTGGCCTATGTAGCAAATGCAAGTCATACAGGGTCACATATGGAAACCCTGCCTTGAAAGAACTGAACAGAAACTGGACAGAGATATGCATTTTCCCCACAATTCTTCAAAATAGTTATTAAAATATTGGAAAATGGAAAAAAGGAATACAAAGAAGAAGGAAAGATTTTAGCCTAGTCTAGATAGGGAGTTGAGATCAATCAACACTACACAGTGAGACCTTGTTTCAACCACAACAGAAAAGGAAGAATTGTAGTTATCCATATTTGGGGGGAACATGAGATGATCCTGTGCATAGAGATGCAAAAAAGGATGCAAAGTTAGCAAGCAAGAATTAGGAACTTTCTAAGGTAGCATATAGATCCCCATCACTAGGATCATGGTATTACAAAGATATTTACATTTTTTTTAATTTAAGAAATACTTCAAATAAACTTAAACTATATGACATTTAATCAGGTTCCCATTGCAGCAGTCTTTGTAAGGTCTTTTCACATAAGGAAATGCTTTGCCTTGCATCTCAGTATACATCAACTTAGCACTTCTTCACAATAAATACACTGGGCTCTGTCTATTAAGCTGTTTCCTTTGTAGTGGTCTGAAATGAAACATGAGTTCATTTTTACTATCTGAGATTTGAGGAGATCTTTTCCCTGTTTCAGATGTCCAATAGGCCTAGCTTGCTACTCTGTTGTTGTGATTCACCATAGACCATGAGCAAAGTGAGGAGCAGGAGGTGATTTGGCTCATGGGTTACATACAGTCAAGGGAAGACAATGCATGAATATGGAGAATGCAATGAAGACATGCACCCAGAAGGAACACTGCTTATTGGCTTCCTCTGCTTGATTTCTTATACATCCCTGCCTAGGGAAAGCACTTCTCACAGTGGACTGGGCATTCCTACATCAATTATTCATTAATAAAATGCTTAAAAAATTATCACAGCAAGTTAGTTTGATGGAGGTAAATTTTTAGTTAGGGTTACCTCTATATTTTTTTAATTTACTGTGTGTCAGGTTGACAGAAATTATTTAGGAAACCCAGTTTGCATGCTTTGTAGTGTTTGCTCACAATGAACAACCAGATCTTCTTCCTAAATTTCTAGTATTGGCTAGCTACTCAACTTTACATCAGTTTGTTTCTATACCTTCATAAGTTTAGCATTATATAATATACTAATTTAAAGAGTTCTCTCATTTGCTGTATATAAAATAAGCGTATTGATATTTCAACATGCTAATATAGTACATTTATGGGAGGAGTATGTAAATTCCTTATATCAGCATGTGTCTAATTTTCCTCAGATTCCATAATCTGTGTGTAGTGCTGATTGTGCTTCTTGATTTAGTCATTTATGTCAGGAGGCAATGACGGCCTGCTGTTTCGAGTGTATACCCTGCTTAGAAAATGAAGTTTCTAATAAGTCAGGGGAGTGTTTCTTCACATAAATCATCCACATTGATCGTGTTCTCCACCCTACACACTGGAATTCTGAAGGGATATAAATGAGTATTGCATAAATAAAATATATCATTTTCTTAGTTAAGTCTCTGTAGGAATATGATCATTAACAATGTCCCTACATAAAATTCCTTAGGCGTTGACTCACATCTTGTTTGTGTAAATTCAAGGTGAATCACATTTTTTCTCAAGGAAGCAGTTTTAATAGTCAAAC
Source organism: Peromyscus californicus insignis (assembly GCF_007827085.1). Classification (NCBI taxonomy): domain Eukaryota; kingdom Metazoa; phylum Chordata; class Mammalia; order Rodentia; family Cricetidae; genus Peromyscus; species Peromyscus californicus. Next base: position 190,626,580 of record NW_026294562.1, read on the forward strand.
TGCAGTGTCAGGAAATACTACACAAGAACCTCTGTAATGATTAATCTCCTCAAAAATGACATGTAGATCAGGTTCAGTTTTCACATCTTTAAAGATAGTTTTATTCTTTTTGCAAGCATGTATGTGTCCCTACATAAGAACATTCACACCATGTATGTACAGGAGCCCATAGAAAACAGATCAGAGCATTAAATCCATTTGAACTCTGACATGTGTGTGCTGGGAACCAAATGCAATTGCTCTGTGAGAGTAATTAAAAGGGAAAATAATTACTTGGAAAACTATCAGAAACTGCTAATTATGAGAGTGACTATTTAGTAACATATCTAGACATCTCATTTCAAAGGTCCAATGTGATTGAAAATTTAGAGAAATTGGTGCACATATTGATAAATGATGTGGCAAATATGAGTAGTCCTATATTCAATATTCTTTTATATAGCAACTAGTTAGTAATGTCACAAAGTAATAGAATAAAATGGTTTTGTATGAAAATCAATTAGCCACAATTGTTCAAAAAGTGTTGTCACCTACACAGCCCATATTTGTCAAATGATTATTTGGTTGTGGCTTTCTACATACAAGTGACAGATAGATGTTATTCTTTCATTGATCTGTCAACCCACAAAATGAAATGAAATTCCTTAAAGGACTTTTTTGGTCAGTGAGACAACTCAGCAGTTGAAACCCTTGTGACTAATGCTGATGACGGGAGTTCATCCCCAGGACCCATGCAGTAGTAGGAGGTAGCCAACACCTAAAAATTGTCTTCAGATCTCCATGTACTCCTGTATACAACATCCACCAAATTAATTAAACAAAATATAATTAAATTATTTTCAATGTAAAAACAGATCAGAATAAATGGTGTATAAAACAATAAATACAAAAATTAAACAAAAATATTTTATTATGCCTTTAAACGTATGTATGTGTTCTGGGTGGTTATGTCTACCCAAGTACAGATGCAGATGAGAGGCATCCAATGGTCTTGTATTTAGAGTTACAGGCAGTTAGGAGAGATCTGATATGAGTCCTGTGGGTTGAACTCAGGTCTTCTGCAAGAGTAGTACATTACACAGCTGAGGCAACTTTCCACAAATTAACTAATTATGCGTCTATAAACTCATTGTTTTAGGTAAAATGATTTAATATCTGGAAGCAAATCATCACTTCCTTCAAGTATCCAATGATTCATCTAAATTGCAATCATATTTTCTAAGCTTGCCATCGTGCGAACTACAAATAATGAATAGGGTATTACTGCTCAACCCAAAGTTGTATATTACTATTCTTTCTTAAGAGCTCTTGCATTATTGTTCTCACAATGTTTATTGGTATCTACTTCTTCCTTGAGGACACATACAGAGTCTGTGTCTCACAGAGATGGAAATTAGGGAAGGAGGAAGGTGCTGTTTGAACTCAAAGATGATGGAATCAAGATGTAAGATCTTTAATGCTAAGTATTACAGAGGTTTCTACCATCATTGAAAGGGCTACTGCTTTTTATGAACAAGACTCATGAGTACAGTGTCCCTATTGCTAGATAAGGACAAAACTTAGGGAATATGTATTTATCTTTACTTGCAGTTTCGAAACATCAGAATTATTTTTTTATAACTTTCTTCTTTCATTCTTACCCTCCTACTTACCCTATATGAACCGGATCATGTGGATATTCATGAGATCTTTGTGTTAATTTTACATGCACACATACTTATAAATAAATACACATACATACAACAATGATTCTGAAAGGACTCTAGCCTGTCTGAGCATGGAAAATATGGCTTGAACAAGCCTTTACTTCTTCATTCCCTCTAATAATTCATTCCAACATTGCATCTAGAATGTATTTATTGTTTCTGTGCTTTCTGAAAACATGGTATATGATTTCATCAATATAATTAAATAGAAAAAAAGAAATGATACTTTGGTTTCATTCATAAAGATAATGAATATTAGGAAAGGAAACGTGTCTGATCAGCAATGTCCTTCATTTACATCCTCAACAACAAAATACAGATATTGCAAATCTCCTTCAACACACTTAATTGAAATTTCCTGTCAATAAATATGCTGAAGCTGAACTAATCATAATTTGTTTCTCCATCAGATGAAAGTAAATATGTGAAGTGAGCAGTATGCAAACACAGAGCAGAACCAGTGGCTTGACAAAGCTGTAATTTTTATGACCTATGAGGAACACCTGGGGATGGCTCTGTCCCTAGTGGCCTTGTGCTTCTCCTAATTCACATATACATTCTTGGGGTCTTTGTGAAGCACCATGACACTACCATTGTGACAGCCAATAACCACACTCTCAGCTAAACCTTGCTCATAACACTCATCTCTTGTTGCTTGTGCTTCTTGCTCTTCATTGGCCATCCCAACTCAGCTAACTGCATCCTGCAGCAAATTACTTTGGAGTAATATTCACTGGAGCTGTTTCAACTATGTTGGCCAAAATAGTTACTGGGCTTCTGGCTTTTGAAGTCACAGCCCCTGGAAGATGGTTGAGGTACTATTTCAGGGACACCTAGTTACATTATTGTCATATATACTCTCATTCAAATTATTCTCTGTGCAATCTTTCTGGAAGTTTCTATTCCCTCTACTGACATTGATGTACACTGTGAGCATGGCCACATCATCATTGTGTGTGACAGGGGTTCATTTCCGACAATCTAGTGTGTCTTGACATACCATATTTCCCTTGCCTTAGGGAGCTTCATTGTGACTTTCTTGGCCTGGAATCTCCCTGATACATTCAATGAAGCCAAGTTTCTGAAATTCAGCATAGTATTATTTTGAAGGCTCTTGATCATCTTTTTCCCAGTGTACCAGGGCACCAAGGGAAAGATCCTGGTGTCTGAGGACATCTTCTCCATCTTGGCCTCCAGTGCAGGCCTGTTGAAATACATCTCTATCCTATTATGCTATGTAATTTTGTTAAGAGTGGAGAAAAATACTTTCCCATAGTTAAGGGAGCAAACATCTTCCTGAACTCACTTTCTTAAATTGTATCTGATAACTTTAATGTTGGTACAGAACCACCTAGTTGGATACAATAAAAGATATATTCATTATCTAGTGATTCTCACTCCGTCTTCTAATGATTATGCCACAAAATATCATTTATACTACTTTGTGTAAAATATTAGTCATAAAATTAACAAAAATTTCCTGGATTGAGACAGAAAACATCATGCAATACCTAGACACCCTGTTTTTCAAAATTTTTGTGTGATTTGAAATCTGGGGAGGTGGGGATAAATGTTCATAAATCTGATAGAAATTATAATGTCTTATATTTAATATTTTATATATAGCACCCAGTTAACTATGTCACAAATTATAGATTCAAATGATTTTCTATGAAAGCAAGTAGCCACAATTATCCAAATCATGTTGATGCCTACACAGCACATATTGGTGAAGTCATCATTTATTTAGGGTTGTGTACATACAAATGGCATACTAATGATTTAGCTCTCCTGTGATCTCTCATCCTATATGATGCAATAAATGTCTTTAAAGGACATCCAAGGCTCAGCAGTCAAATCACTTGCAGCTAAAGCTGCTGACCTAAGTTCACCCCCAGGTCCCAGGTAGAAGGAGGAGGTAGCCAATTGCTGAAAGTTGTCATCCAATCTCAATGTTCACCTGCATATAACCACCACCAAATTACTTAAACAAAGTCTAATGAAATTGTTTTAAAATGTAAAAACAATTAAGAATAAAGGATATTTACTGAAATAAATACTACAAATATTAAACAGTGGTTAAACAAAAATATTGGTATTATTACTTTATGTTTATGTGTGAAATGGTGGGTTATGCCTACCCAAGTACAGATTCAGGTTAGAGGCAACCAGTGCTTCTGTATTTAGAGTTGCAGGCAGTTATGAGACACCTGCTATGCGTGCCATTAACTGAGTTCAGGTCACCTGCAAGAACAGTATATTCTCATCACAGTTGAGCCAACATTCCAGTTCCTCATTATTAAGTAATTAAAACGGTCTATAAATAAATCCTGGAATCACATCATGACTTTATAATTATTCAATGGTTCAGAACATTTGGAATCTCATTCCCTAAAATTATCACATTGGGCACTACAACTTATAAATGGGTCACTATTACTCAACACAAACTTGTGTTACTACTCATACTTGATTGTTTATGTGTTGTTGTGCTCATGATGTTTTTTTCCTGTTTTCATTATTAAGAAATTTTCTGTTCATTTTACATACCAACCACAGATGCCCCTCTCCTCCCTGCTCTTGCCCCACCTCAGGCATTCCCCCCAACCCAACCCTCATTCCTACCTCCTCCAAGGCAAGGACTCCTATGGGGAGTCAGCAGAGCCTGGTACATTCAGCTGAGGCAGATCCGAGGCCCTCCCACTGAACCAAGGCTCACTTGGTAATGGACTCCAAAAGGCTCACTCATGCACCAGGGATGGATTCTGATCCCATTGACAGGTGTAGATGTAACCAACCGTCTTATTAAATAAGAAACACAGAACCAATGCAAGGAAGAAAGCCAAGAGGTCAGAACTAAGAGCTAAAACCTTACCCTTCCTCCTGCGGTGGTCCTACCTCTCCGAACCAGAGCTGCTTCCTGTGTTAAAGTCTTTATATAGAGTTTCTGTTCTGCCTTCTCATTGGTTGTAAACCCAACCACATGACCGCCTCGTCACAGCCTGTCTGTATAGACCTCCAGGTTTTCTATGATTGGTATTGAGATTAAAGGCTTGTGTATCCAATACTGGCTGTATCCCTGAACACAGAGACTTACCTAGCTCTGCCTACCAAGTGCTGGGATTACAAGCATACGCCACAACTGCTCTGCTTTCCTATGGCTTGCTAATAGCTCTGACCCCTGGGCAACTTTATTTATTAACATATAAATAACATTTTAATACAAATAAAATATCACCATATTTCCCCTTTTCTGTTTTAATAAAAAGAAAAAAGGAAAAAGCTTATAACTAACATAAGAAAAACTATATATAAAAGTACAGTAACTATATACAATATGTACAAGTAATAAATACCTAAACAATGTCTAGTTCATTTGTATTTGACAAATTCAGAGAAAATAATTCCATTATCTATCCTATTGTATCTAATTCACTTTCTATCCTAATTAATCTTCAACTATAACTAACTAAACTTCAACTCCCTCAGAGACCCAAGAAGGAAATAATATTAGCTAACAAAAATAAAAACAGGAAGTACATGCAAGCAACTTCCAAAAAATTGTGAGTTGACAAAAACAGCCACCTGCTTGGACAGTCATCTGAGGTTTCTCCACAGTGTTGGGGCATCATCTTCAGCCTATAGGCTTAGCGTATCTGACAGACTCATTTGTGAAGTAGGATGTACACAAGGTCAACAGTTCAACCTCACATTGGATGAGAGCAGTCTATATACCAGAAACACCTGAATTCCACTAGTGCCATGTCATGATTCAGGATTTTAAATTCTGGAAATTGTTGATGGTTTTTGAATTCAGCTGTCCATTCTTCTTGGCTATGTGTGTATGTGGCTTCATCTCAGCATCCTGTTCTTCTCCACATCCCTCTATTAAATACCATTCTACTATTGAGAGGCGTAAGCTTAATTACTCTTCAAGAATAACTGTTTCAGCTGCTGTTCCATTGCACATCAGAAGCCATTGGCCCACTGCCTCTTCAGCTGCCTTCGAAGAAAAGGGCACTGCACCTTTTCCAGATTGCGAAGGCCACTTCAGGGATGGTGCCATATTGTCCTGGTCTCAGAAGATGCCTCTTGATAAAGCCATAACCACACTTGTTTTGGCAAAAATCAGTAGTCCTTTGTTTCACGTCCTGTCTGTCCTGTTTGTCAGCAGTTGATTCGTGGATACATTGTTGTCCAGTGACTAACTTTTGCCACAATGAAAGTTAACTCCAGTTGCAGTTTTTTCAATGCCCATATTTTCTCTGAAGCAGATTGGTACTGCCAGGAGCCGACATGTCTCATAGTCATGATAAAAAAGAAAATTTTCTCAGTTATTAAAACATATTAAATGCCATATTCTGTACATCTCTGAAGGGTTTGAAGATAACCTACCTAAAATACATCTAATCAATCTTGAAACCATACCTAATATGACTACAAGTTCTATTATAATGTCTAACTACTAACTTTCATTTCTTTATATCTTAATAGTTGGTAATAATAACATTCAAGGATCAGAAAATTGCATTACATTGTTAAATGAATGGTATAAGTACAATTAGAAGTATACATATAGTATTTTCTAACAATATCAATTTCAATATATATAATTTGTATACAATATAAAACAATCCAATCCAATGTAAAGTATTTACATTTTTCTTTTCTTTCTTTTTCTTAAAAGAAAGAAAACCTTAAATCTAATCTCCTTTGCTTAGCCCTTTTCCTAACCTTGACAACAACTTGTAACCAACCCCCCAAATCAATGAAAATTATCCCAGACCCAAAACCCATTAAAAGACCAAAAAAACGCCCCACCCCCCACCACCTCTTTGATAATGTGGGCATCATATTCTTGAAATTGATTCCTGCTGGGTATGGGTGAAGGTATCTTTATCCTGAAAAGAAAAATTTTAGGTAAATTGACAAATTCTATGACAGGTAACTATATCCTTCTTATCCAGTCTGTGTATAATGCCAAAGTTCAGGGTTTATCTCAAATCCTTATTCAAGTAGTCTTTGAGACTGGATCATCTCAGCTAGCTCTCTCAAAATTGCTCTGAGCACTTTGTAGTTCAATGGTGATCTGTAGATGATGTTTGTCAGCTTAGTAATGTTATTATTGTCCACATGGAATTGTTGTTGTTGTGGGGCCACTTTTTCTCCTTGGAGACTTCAGTTGATGTTAGGCCTGGCTGTGAATTCCTGCAGAAAACTGATAAGAGACTTGAACACAAAGACATATATATTGCAGCTAATTGAAGCCTTTTTTCTTTTTAGAATTAATTAGTACTCTATATGACCATTCATATCTTAACAAAGTTTAAAATGTATATATATCTATATATATTAATCTTGTAAATTTTGATATAAAATTCATACTTTAAGAAAAGATTCAAGAATCAGAATAGAATCAAAGAGTTGAGATTAGTAATAGAATAGTCCCTTAATTAATTTGGCTTTTCTCCTGTCCCATAGCAGAAGATGGCTCTTTTCTTTTGGCATGATACAGGGAGTTTGCATTTTCCTTTTAACAACATGCTTGAATTTAAAGAAGGAGAGAGCCATTCTCCAACTCCAAAGTCAGCTTTAAGTTTTAATTGAACTGGGACTATTAGAAGACCAATAGTGTTAAATCTTTAGAGAAAAGCAGAAACAAATATTTAGGAAGACATAAAATTTTTTAGATGATATAACACATGCCATTTCACTCTGTTTCCTGGGATAGATGATTTGTCCCTTTTCTTCAGTTGTCTCATTTGTCCAGTGTTCTTCAGATTCTTTAACCTTCATTCTCCTAAAAGACAAAAACAAAAACCTTTCCCCAACGTTTTTTGGGGATGTTCTTTTTTGGCAAGTTATTATCTGATTAAATGAAAAGGCATGTGTTACTGGTATAAGTTAGTTTAAACTGGATGTTCATGCTAGTTGATGAACTATCACCTCCTCTAATTAAGAGGTCTCTCTTGTTCAAATCAAACCTTTACCAATTTTGATGGTACCCATAGCTTATCTTCTCCTGTAGAAATAAAAGCAAAACCTTGTCCCCACGTAACACATATCCTGGTTTCCATTCTGAGGTCAGCACATCCTTAAAGTATATAGGCTGATTTAATTCTGTAGTTTTTTCTATTATCCAATGTGTCTCTGCAGCTGTTGTTCCTTTCTCATTGGCATTGAGAAAATTCAAAGTTAATAGAGCATTATGTAGTCTATTTCTGGGGGTTTTTGTTACTCCTTTCTGTTTATTTAGCCCATCCTTTAGAGTTCTGTTTGATCTTTCTATAACTGCTTGACCTGTAGGATTATGTGGTATACCTGTAACATGGTTTATATTGTAATAAGCAAAAAACTGTTTCATTTTAACAGAGACATATGATGGAGCATTGTCAGTTTTAAATTGTGCAGGTATACCCATGATGGCCATAACTTCTAGCAAATGAGTGATTACAGAATCAGCTTTTTCAGAACTCAAAGCAGTTGCCCATTGAAATCCTGAATAAGAATCGATGGTGTGGTGTACATATTTCAATTTTCCAAATTCTGCAAAGTGAAACATGTCCATCTGCCAGATTTCATTCCTGTGAGTACCTTTTGGGTTACATCCTGCTGGTAATGGTGTTTGATTGTAGAAGGAACAAGTAGGACATTTCTTTACTATTTCTTTGGCTTGTTCAAAGGTTATGGAAAAGTCCTTTTTTTTTTTTTTTTTTTTTTTTTTTTTTTTAATTTATTTTAATTTATTTTGCAATACAATTCAGTTCTACATATTGGTCACGGATTCCCTTGTTCTCCCCCCTCCCGTCCCCCTCACCTTCCCCCCAACGCCCCCCCCCATTTGTGTTGTTTCTTTTTTTTTTTTTTTTTTTTTTTTCCCCTTTTCTATTTTAATAAAAAGGAAAAAAAAGAAAAAGGTTATAACTAACAAAAGAAAAACTATATACAAAAGTACAATGACTATATACAATATATACAAGTAATAAATGTCTAAACAATGTCTAGTCCATTTGTATTTGACAAATTCAGAGAAAATAATTTCATTATCTATCCTATTTTGTTAAGTCCAAAATGTATCTAATTCACTTTCTATCCTAATTAATCTTCAACTATAACTAACTAACCTTCAACTATAACTAACTAATCTTCAACTCCCTCAGAGACCCAAGAAGGAAATAATATTAGCTAACAAAAATAAAAACAGAAAGTGCATGCAAGCAACTTCCAAAAAATTTGTGAGTTGACAGAAACAGCCAGCTGCCTGGACAGTCACCTGAGGTTTCTCCACAGTGTTGGGGCATCATCTTCAGCCTATAGGCTTAGCATATCTGACAGATTCATTTGTGAAGTAGGATGTACACAAGGTCGACAGTTCAACCTCACATTGGGTGAGAGCAGTCCATGTACCAGAAACACCTGAATTCCACTAGTGTCATGTCATGATTCAGGATTTTAAATTCTGGAAATTGTTGTTGATTTTTTAATTCAGCTGTCCATTCTTGGCTGTGTATATATGGCTTCATCTTAACATCCCGTTCTTCTCCACATCCCTCTGTCAAATGCCAGTTTACTATTGCGAGGCGTGAGCTTAGTTACTCTTCAAGAATAACTGTTTCAGCTGCTGTTCCATTGCACATCAGAAGCCATCGGCCCACTGCCTATTCAGCTGCCTTCGAAGAAAAGGGCACTGTACCTTTTCCAAATTGCGAAGGCCACTTCAGGGATGGTGCCATATTGTCCTGGCCTCAGAAGATGCCTTTTGATAAAGCCATAACCACACCTTTGCTATTGACATGATTTTTTTTATGAAATTCTGAGGTCTCCAGCACATTTCCTATCAATAATTTATCAATCTCATCATTGCCTTGTGCTAGAGGGCCTGGCAGACCAGTATGGGATCGAATGTGAGTTATATATAAAGGATGACTCCTTTTCCTGATTGTATCTTGTAATTGAATGAATAGTGAAGTTAATTCTGAAGAATCGTGGATAAATTCTGCAGTCTCAATATGTAATACTACTCTTTCAGCATACTGAGAGTCAGTTACTACATTGGGAGTTTCTGAAAAATCCATTAATACCAACAGAGTAGCATACAATTCTGATTTTTGAACTGAATTATAAGGACTTTGAATCACTTTACTTAAATTTTCTGATTTGTAACCTGCCTTTCCTTGTTTGTTGGCATCTGTATAAAATGTACGAACTCCAGATATGGGTTTTTCCCGTACAATTCAAGGCATGATCCAATCAGCTCTCCTTATAAGATCAATTCTATCGCTTTTGGGATATTTGCTGTTAATTTCTCCCAAAAAATTACTGCAAGCTTTTTACCAAGGTTCACTTTATATCCATAATTTTTCAATGTCCTCCTGAGTTAAAGATATGACAATTTCTGCTGGGTCTATTCCTACTAATTGACGAAGTCTCAATTTTCCTTTCAAAATCAAGTCAGAGATTTTTTCCACATAAGTTTTTAATTTTTTATTTGGTTTATTTGGTAAAACTATCCATTCCTATATAATATCTTCCCTCTGCATTAACATTCCTGCTGGAGAATGCCTAGAAGGTAAAATAACAAAATGCAATCCAGCTTTGGATCAATATGATCTACGTGTTCTTCATGTACTTTCTTTTCTACCAAGGCCAATTCTTTCTCAGCTTCAGGTTATAATAAGGACTATTTAAGTCCTTATCACCTTCTAAGGTTTTGAACAAATTATGCAGTTCATCATTTTTTTACCCCAACAATAGTTCTTAGATGAGAAATGTCTCCAAATAATCTTTGAAAGTCATTAAGTGTCTGTAGTTGATCTTTCCAAATTTGCACCTTTTGGGTTCTAATTTTTTTTTTTTTTCGAGACAGGGTTTCTCTGTGTAGTTTTGCGCCTTTTCCTGGAACTCACTTGGTAGCCCAGGCTGGCCTCGAACTCACAGAGATCCGCCTGGCTCTGCCTCCCGAGTGCTGGGATTAAAGGCGTGCGCCACCACCGCCCGGCGGGTTCTAATTTTTTGTAGCTCTATTTTATATCCTAAATAATTAATAGAATCTCCTCTTTGTATCTTTTCAGGAGCAATTTGTAATCCCCAGCAAGGCAAAATTTTCTTACTTCTTCAAACATTCTTTCTAAAGTATCTGCTTTTGAGTCAGCTAATAAAATATCACCCATATAATGATAAAATATAGATTTAAGAAATTTTTTATGTACCACTTCCAATGGCTGTTGTACAAAATATTGGCACAGAGTTGGGCTATTCAAAATTCTCTGTGGGAGAACCCTCCACTGAAATCTTTTAACCGGTTGAGAATTATTATAAGTAGTCACCGTGAAAGCAAATCTTTCTCTGTCTTTTTCTTGTAAGGGTATTGAAAAGAAACAGTCTTTAACCAATAACTATGAGAGGCTATTCTTTTGGTAAGAGAGTGGGCAAAGGAATTCCAGATTGTAGAGAGCCCATTGGCTGAATTACTTTGTTAATTGCTCTAAGGTCTGTTACCATTCTCCATTTACCAGATTTCTTTTTAATAACAAATACAGGAGAATTCCAAGGGCTGGTTGATTCTTCAATATGCTGAACATTTAACTGTTCTTCTACCAGCTATTCTAAAGCCTGGAGTTTCTCTGTTGTTAAAGGCCATTGCTGAATCCATACAGGCTTGTCTGTTGACCATTTTAAAGGTAGAGTTGTTGGTGTTTTTGGAAGATTATCAGTTGTTGTGCCCTGTTTTTGTATGACATGGATGGCTGGTGAGCACTCATTAGAATAATATCTTCTAATATTTCTCTCAGAAACATGTACTAGTTTATGATTTGTTTCTGAAATTGGAGGGATGTTAATCTGAGTATTCCATTGTTGCAACAATTCTTGACCCCACAGTTTCATAGCTATGTTAGCCATATATGGTTTTAATTTTTCGTTCTGTCCTTCTTGACCTATACATTGGAGGCATCTGGCACTCTGTTTCACTCGAGATAATGCCCCAATTCCTAACAGTTGAACGTTTACCTCCTGAAGAGGCCAAGTTGGATGCCAAAATTCTGGTGCAATTATGGTAATGTCCGCACCTGTGTCTACCAGACCAGACAACAAAACACCATTTATTTTTATTGTTAATTTTGGTCTTTGTTCATTAATAGAAGTTTGCCAAAAATTTTTCTTTATGGTTTTTCCTGAATTTCCTATTCTCTATGTTTCATTATCCCGACCAACATGATTTATTCCAATAGGCATTTGGTTATTTAGTTGCTTTGAGTAAGGGTTTCCTCTACAACTGCAGGAAAGGTTTGAACTGGATTTACTGTGGGGACCTGCCTGAGGCCCCTCTGGGAGTTTCCCAAAGCAAAGGATTACCCTGTCTGTCCCTTGTTGATCTACATTCATTGATCCAGTGTTTTCCCTTACCACACCTTCTGCATACTCCAGAAGGAAGGGGCATTCTGTTGCCAGTGTTCCTTGAAGAAACATTATTTCTAGGAATGACCTGTTTATAGTCCCTTTTCAAATGTCCTTGCTTTCCACATCCAAAACATCTAACATTTCTCAAACCTTTTGAAATTGCTTCTCCTACCCACATATCATCATGGTCATGAGCCTCAACAAAACCATGTCTTTAATCCAATCTTCCATGGGTGCAGATCTTGCTGTTAATGGCCTGATTATTCTTTTGTATGCTGAATTTGCATTCTCAAAGGCCAAAGATTCGAATATTATCTGACTAGCCTCTGAATTCGGGACCATTCTCTGTACTGCTGAAGTCAATCTTTGTAAGAAATCTGTGAAAGATTCTTTTGGGCCCTGTATAACCTTTGTAAATGACTCAGTTTTTTTCCCTGGTTCCTCAACTCTGTCCCATGCATTCAAGGCTGCTGTTCGACATAGAATTAGGCTTTGGACATCATATAAACATTGTGCTTGTACTGAAGCATATTGGCCTTCTCCAATAAGCTGATCCTGGCAGACTTGTATTCCTTTATCCCTCCATTTTTTCTGTAGTTTTAGTCTCCTTCTTGAACCACATTTTCCAATGGAGATTTTGTCCGGATTCAAGAACAGCCTATGCCAGCTCCCGCCAGTCCTGTGGTAGAATCCTATTACAAGTTGACCAGGAGTTTAACATTTGCTTTACATATGGGGAATGCATGCCATAAGATGCTATTGCCTCCTTAAATCTTCATAAGTCTAACATTTCAATTGGAATCCAAGTATTTTGTCCATTCTTTTCACCAGGTAGCTGCTGTATGGCTACGGGATAAATTAAGGGTGATTGTGTGAAAACAGACTTTCTTTCTGTAACCTTATGATCCAATTTTGAAACAACTTCACTGTTAATTTCTTCTGTCTGAATTTGAATTTCTCTATAATTCATTTTTACAGGTTTAACAGGTTTTTCTAAGACTGTTATCCTGACACTTAAGTTGATGATCTTTTTAAATATTAAACCGAGGATAAGAAAAGTAATAAACTGCATAATTCGATCAATATTAATCTTCTCAAATAGTTGTTCCATTGTCAGAGTGCCTAAAATTTCAAACAAAGCCCAATTTTCTTCCAATGTACACATAAAACCTATTTTTTAACGTAGAATAAAATTCTCTTTTAAATAGATGTCTTAATTGACTTACCAAGTCTGTGTAGAACAGTAGAATCCCAGGGAATTTCAAAGCAGCCACCTGGTGTCTGAGGTATGAATCAAGAGAGAGAGAGAGAGAGAGAGAGAGAGAGAGAGAGAGAGAGAGAGAGAGAGAGAAAGAGAGAGAGAGAGAGAGCGTAGCCACAAATTCTGGCTAAAAGCTTAAATCCAGCCACGTTTTCCCGCTTGAGCTGAGTCAAGCCTGGGTTCAGGCTTCCTTAAGCTCCAACCTCGTGTGTTGGCTTTACAGGCCTGAGTTGTTTGTAGCACCAGCTTTAAGTGAGTAGCAACAGCTGCATGTAACTGCTTGGGGCTATGGTCAGTCTGGCCTGAGACCAAGCCGACCTGGGCCCCTGTTAGGGAGCCAGTCCACCCAGGCGGGAAACCAGACCTGCCGCCAAGCCAAGCCAAGTGGTTTTCAATGGATTCTTGTCACATTGGGCGCCAAATGTAGATGTAACCAATCGTCTTATTAAATAAGAAGCACAGAACCAATGCAAAGAAGAAAGCCAAGAGGTCAGAGCTAAGAGCTAAAACCTTACCCTTCCTCCTGCAGTGGTCCCACCTCTCCAAAAGAGAGCTACTTCCTGTGTTAAAGTCTTTATAAAGACTTTCGGTTCTGCCTTTTCATTGGTTGTAAACCCAACCACATGACCGCCTCGTCACTGCCCGTCTGTGCAGACCTCCAGGTCTTCTATGATTGGTATTGAGATTAAAGGCATATGTCTCCAATGCTGGCTGTATCCCTGAACACATAGAGATCTGCCTAGCTCTGCCTTCCAAGTGCTGGGATTAAAGGTGTGTGCCACCACCACCCGGCTTTCCTATGACTTGCTAATAGCTCTGACCCCCAGGCAACTTTATTTATTAACATATAAATAACATTTTAGTACAAAATAAAATATCACCATAGAGTTGTGTTGTTTTGATGTTTTCATATCTTTGTACATTTGATTCTGCATTGAAATTTGCATATGTGAGTAGAGTACCAGGTGCATTGTTCTGTATTCCTTCAGTGGATGTTTTTGTAAGTTTAAATACCAGAGGTATATTTGGTTAAGACATATGTCTGTATTCATCTGTGGCTATGGACAGTATCAATACTCAGTTAGCCCATGAATAGGGAATAGACTCCATGGTTTTGAATGGTAATTAGATTTAGACTAGATTGGTCTCAAATGCACAGGGATATACTTTCTCTAGGTCCCGAGTACAGAGATTATGGGCATAAACTACCTCCTCAGTATTGTTCACCTATTTTATGCTTATACTTAGTTGCTTATGTTTATGGGAAGAATAATAACTCCTATGTCTTTCTAGTCATTTAATACCATCTGACCAATAATGAGCAAGTATATATCTTCATTCTGAATAACTCATTCTGAGTTAAATAAAATCTTTTTTCCATGTAGAAATTTTAAAACAGTGGTATATTTATGTATGAAAATGGGGAATTATGTATACATTTTTAAAATAAGAATTATTTTAGAATATTCTTAGTTACCAGACAGTAAAAGTGTCATTGAAAATAAAGTAACCCACAACAGGAATTTGAAATTAGAACTTGTGAAATGTAAACACTAACTCCAGCACACTAAACATTAAGAAACATCAATTCTTCTAAGCTGTTTATTGTCTGACATTATATTACATTTACCTCTTATGTTTTCCTTTAAGAAATTTTATTAATTAGACAGAAACCAAACCACCAGCTCTCATTGGACCAAAAGGTGAGTGACTCTGATCATACCCAGAGAGGCCTGCACCTTGGACCCATCCCTGGGACAAAACCTGTCTCCAGGAACCCCTGACCAACTCTGTCCCAGTTGTCAGTCAGCAGACAGGGCACCTGGGGAAGGCCCCACCCCACAGAGGCCCCCACTGGACCCTGCAACCTCTATGCCCTCCCGCCATACCCATCCACCTGAGAACCCAGCCACTTCCTGAGTCAAGGAAATCAAACCGCCAGCTCTCATTGGACCAAGAGACCCTGCAATCTACATGTCCTGCTCCATACCCATCTGCCTGAGACCCCAGCCACTTCCTAAGGCAGGAAAACCAAACAGCCAGCTCTCATTGGACAAAGACCTCTCATTGGAACAAGAGTAGCCTCCTGAGACAAGGAATCTGCTACCCCTTAGTAGCCCAAGAGTGGCTTTCTGAGATGTAAAATCTGCCACCACTCACTGGACCAAGAGAGTCTTCCTGAAACACAGAATCTGTCAGCTCTGACTGGACCAAGAGCCCTGATAAGACCAAGAGCAGCTCCATGAGTCACAGAATCAACAAGCTTGGGTTGACCCAAGAGCAGCTCCCTGAGACACAGAATCTGCTTGCTCCAGTTAGACAAAGAACTAAGATTGGACGCAGAGGGGCCCACTGAGACACAGACACAAGCACAGAGTGGACCTATAGCAACTCGCTCAGACACAGGCATCACTTATAACTATTAGAGGAGGAGATGAGCAGACATCAAGGCAAAATTATGTACAACAACATAAAGAGCAATATGGCATCACCAGAATCTAGCCCTCCTCCAACAGCAAGACCTAAACATCACAATATAGAAGAAACAGAAGAAAGTGACCTTAAAAATAGCATCATGAAGATGCTAGAGGCCTTTCAACAACAAATGAAAAATGAAATTGAGGAAAAGACAAACAAAAAATTGGAAGAAATCAATAAAGAAATAGAGAAAACAATAAATAAAAAATGGAAGCAATCAATAAATCCCTTAAAAAAGCCAAGAAAACTATTAAAAAGCAATTAACCATGTGTAGCTAAAGTTTTCCTGCCTGGCCCACAGTCAGGACAAATCTCTCTCACCTGCCAGTCCCACAGCCGCTCAAACCTGACCAAGTAAACACAGAGACTTATATTGCTTACAAACTGTATGGCCATGGCAGGCTTCTTGCTAACTGTTCTTACAGCTTAAACTAATCCATTTCCATTAATCTATACCTTGCCACATGGCTCGTGGCTTACTGGCATCTTCACATGCTGTTTCTTATCATGGCGGCTGGCAGTGTCTCTCTGACTCAGCCTTCCACTTCCCAGCTTTATTCTCCTCCTTGTCCCGCCTATACTTCCTGCCTAGCCAGTGGCCAATCAGTGTTTTATTTATTGACTAATTAGCAACACATTTGCCATACAGAACATCCCACAGCAACCATGTGAGAGAAGCAGTTCAAGACCTGAAAAGGGAAATAGAAACAATGAAGAGGACACAAACAGAGGGAATGCTGGAAATAGAAAATCTGAGTAAATGAACAGGAAACACAGACACAAGCATCACCAACAGAATATAAGAGACAGAAGAGAGGATCTCTGGTGTAGAAGATACAATAGAGGAAATGGATTTGTCAATCACAGAAAATACCAATGCCAAAAATGTCATAACACAAAATGTCCAAGAAATCTGGGACACCATGAAAAGACCAAACCTATGAAAAATAGGGATAGAGGAAGGTGAAGGATACCAACTCAAAGGCACAGAAAATATTTTCAACAAGATCATAGAAGAAAACTTTTCCAACTTAAAGAAAGATATTCCTAAGAAGGTACAAAAAGCCTATAGAACACCAAACAGTCTAGACTCCCCCAAACATTCCCCTCACCATATAATAATTAAACAACTAAACCTACAGAAAAAAAATATTAAGAGCAGCAAAGGAAAAAGACCAAGTGACTTATGAAGGCAAACTCATCAGAAAAACACCCAATTTCTCAATGGAGACTTTGAAAGCCAGAAGGACCTGGACAGATGTAATGCAGACACTAAGAGAACATGGATGCCAGCCTACACTAATATACCCAACAAAACTTTCAATCATCATAGACGGAGTGAACAAGACATTCCAAGACAAAACCAGATTTAAACAATACTTATGCACAAATCCTTCCCTACAGAAAGCACTAGAAGGAAAATTCCAACCTAAGGAAGTCAGATACACTCATGAAAACACAGGCAATAGATAACCCCACAGTAGTAAATCCCAAAGAAGAGAAATACACACACACTACCACCAAAAGATAACAGGAACTAAAAATCACTGGTCATTAATATCCCTTAATATCAATGGACTTAATTCATTTATGAAAAGACACAGGCTAACAGAATGCATACGAAAACAAGATCCATCTTTTTACTGCATACAAGAAACACACTTCCGTTTCAAAGATAGACACTACCTCAGAATAAAAGGCTGGGAAAAGTCTTTCCAATCAAACGGTCTTAAGAACCAATGACTCAAAGGCTTGATTCTTGGAGAAATTCAGCAACATAAACAAATCCGTATCCACACTAGCTGAAAGACACACACACACACACACACACACACATATATATATATATATATATATATATATATATATATATATATTTTTTTTTTAAAAATAAATGAGAAATAAAACAGGGGCAAACAACAGACACTGATGAATTCCAGGGAATCATGAGAACATACATTTAAAATCTAGACTCCAAAAAAAATTAGAAAATCTAAAATAAATGTATAAATTTCACAGTATGTCTCCTTACCAAACTTAACTCAAGATCAGATACACAATTTAAATCATCCTCTAACCCCTACTGAAATAGAAGCAGTCGTTATAAGTCTCTCCAGGGAAAGAAAGTTCACAGTCATGTAGTTTTAGGTGAGAATTCAAACAGACTTTCAAAGAAGAGTTAACACCAACACTTCTCAGATGATTCCATAAAGCAGAAACAAAAGAAACATTGCCTAATTCATTATATGACATAGAGTTACCTTGATACCCAGACCACAGAAGGGCCCAATAATGAGAATTACTGTCCGAATTCCCTTGGGAACATCAATGCAAAAATACTCAATGAAATACTTGTAAATCAAACCCATTAACTCATCAAAATGATACAGGGATTGTTCAATATATGAAAATCAATTAATGTAGTGACAATATAATCAAACTGAGTAAAAAGAAATGATCATTTCATAAGATGAAGAAAAGCCTTTGACAAAATCCAACACCACTTCATCATTAAAATCCTGAAGACAATAGAGATAAAACGGACCTACCTCAACATAACCAATGTGATTTACAGCAAGTGCATAGCCAACTATAAAATTTTAGTAATGCTGACTCTTTTATAACCAGTACTTTTACTTCCCCTTCTCAAATTATGAAAGAGAACATGAGTATGAAAGTACCTTCAAATGATTTAGCAAAAAA
This sequence comes from Peromyscus californicus insignis, assembly GCF_007827085.1. NCBI lineage: Eukaryota > Metazoa > Chordata > Mammalia > Rodentia > Cricetidae > Peromyscus > Peromyscus californicus. The sequence continues at coordinate 190,645,126 of NW_026294562.1, forward strand.
ATGGAAAACCATAGTTAAGTTGGGAGTCCCACCTCACAGTGAGAATGAATAGTTTAAAATCGACCTAATAAATTAAGGAACATGTAGAAGTTGTGGAAATTCCTATGAGTATTTCTAGTATGAATAGAGACTGCAGGCCCCATTGTGATTAGCATATAAGCTAATACAGTCAGTAAATGTAGGAGTATCAATTGGTCCATACATGCCTCTCATGGAATTCTCTGGATGTGCATATGTCAGACTAGCACATAGACTCTTGCTTATTTCAGCATTATTCAGAATATGCAAGATATGGAATAAACTTTAATGCCTCTCAACAGATGAGGTAATACAGATATCAAAAATCTGGTGATATAAATTTCATACATTCCTAGAGATTTGAAATTTTCATTCAATGAATTACCACACTTAAATATATACACAATGATTTACACCTACACTATATACCCCAGTTTTATAGAAGTTTAAGTAAATATCTTCTATGTAATTCATAAATGATTGAAAGCAATGATGAAATTAAACAAATAAGATTATTGGGACCAGAATTTTCTTAGACACATTGGAATTTGGGTGAAAACTCAAAAGATTTAGAAACAGAAAATGGAGTAGTCCTCAACCTGCAAGATTTAAATGGTGTCATTAGCAGAAACTGGGGGTGGAGGAGGAGGTCTTCATGATAACTAAACAGACAGACTCTGGAAATTCAGATTTTTCACAGACTCAAGATATAACAGAGTGTCTGTGTGTGTGTGTATATATATATATATATGTGTGTGTGTGTGGTGTGTGTGTGTGTGTGTGTGTGTGTGTGTGTGTGTGTGTGTGTGTGTGTGTATGTGTGTGTGTCTGACTTTAGAAGTGGGCACAAGTTTGTGTCAATATCTGTCTGTGTGGTTGTTTATATCTGTGAACATTTTCCTGTGTGTATTTGTCTTTGATTTTGCACCTGTGTGGGGCCTGTGTTTGTGTTTTCATATTTTTCTCTTTGTGTGGCCTTTTGGGTGTATATATCTCTCTGTCTACATGTACTTTTATGTTCATATCTGTGTCTTGGCATATATGTGTATGTGTATGTAAATAAATATGAGGCTGTATTATGTATGTATCTCTTTATGGATGTGAATCTCTGTGTGTCTAGCAGGGTGTGTGTGCATGTGTGTGAATGTGTGTGTGTGTGTGTATGGTTCATATCTATATTTATTTTCTGCACATATATTTGTGTTTGTTTGTGGTATTTTCTCTAAGAGAACTAAAATTCTAAGAACATTATGATACTCTTATTTATTCATTAACTTTCACTGGGATTTCTCTCCTATGCACCTTCTATAAAGTTGCCTTTAGCATAAAATCAGAATATGTTTTTTGAATTCAAGGAAGGACATATGCACTGTAGAATGTTGCCTGTTTTAAACTGCACTTTTTTTGAAGAAGAAGATACACTTCACTAATCCTGTTGGAGCCAGAGTGAATATAAACCAAAAAGAACTTCAGGAAGTGTATGACATTTTCCAGATTTGGAATTTTCCATGTGGTCTTGGATTTAAGGTGAAGATAGGAAAGTTTATCCCATATTTTCCACATGGCCAATAGCTCTGTTTATCTGAGTAAATAATAGAAATAGACAGGTAAGACTGAGAAAACTGTACTTATTTCCATTAGACAGCAATTACATTGTTCAGTGGGTCTGTTTGTGCTTCATTGCAACTTAGTTAAGTGAAATATATTGCCATATTAGGACCCAGTTTCTATCCTCCTATGTTATGTTTCTCCTTTTCATTTTTTTGATGTGATATTTTAAATAAATCTTTGAGAATTTCAGACATGCACACAGTTTATCATTTATCATATCAAATCTGTTTATGGTTTTTAATATAAGTATAAACTGGTTTTAACCAATATTTAATATTATTTAAGTAAAGTGAACAATATTCTCTTCATAGTATTCTTATTACTACACAGTGATTTCCTCCCTTATGCTATACCTTGGGCACAGATGTTGAAAAGTTTGAAGCTCATTGTAAGGATACAGTAAAGCCAATATATACAAGACATTAATTTTTATGATATAAATTTGTGTAAGACTTCTTACAGTGATTCCCTAAATTGTCAACAATTCTAACCATACTTGACCTTTTAATAATCCATATTAGGTGTTCTGTCAAATATAACCTCATTTTCTCATTCTTCTTTTGTCTCTTACATGTGTAGGGGTATATTGTTTGCATGTATGTCTGTACAACATGGACATTCCTGCTGCACATGAATGCCAGAAGAGTAATTCAGGTTCCTGGGAACTGTGGAGAGCTTAGTGTCAGTCCTTATAATCAAACTTGGATCCTCTTCATGAGCAACAACTGTAATTGACAGTTGAGCCAACTCTCCAACCATGAATCATAATCTGTAAAAGAAATTGCTCACTAGAGGAACCTTGATTTGGCCCATAATTCTTATTGAGTTCATTCAAACTAATAAGTTTGTGTCTAGTTTCCATCTCTGTATGGAAGGTATTGGTGAATAAAAGCTTGACTTTGAGGAAAATTTGCAAATGAAATAATGCACTGTATGTTCTGGGCATACTTGTAGATGTAAATTCTGATGTGGGTGGCTTTAAAGTATCTAATTCAAACTGACCAACTACAAAGTGGGTTGAATTGTAAAGGAATTAACATCAGGGAATGCTGTTAACTTGACTGAAGTGTTATTCCAGGTAGTTCAGAGAAAATAAAATTTACAGTTAATATCCATCCTCAGTGTGATGAGGAGAGTCATTCTCCTAGAAAATAATACATGAGCTAAAGGTATAGCTATTGTGCTAAATATCCATTCAGAGGACAGCAATGTAATCTCATGTCTCTTCTTACCATTCCTCCCTTGAACATTGCAAAGACATCTATTGGAAGATTTCACAGGATTGAAAACAATTTAACAAGTACTATGCTCCCAGATATGCAAATCTCATCACAGCATGACTGCAAATGTTACAGTCATAGACTTAAATATCAGTTGGTTCAATGACATACTACACAAAGAATTCAAAGAATTACTATAAGACTGTTCCAAAGGAAAGAAAGGAGGAAAGAAAGAAAGAAAGAAGAAAGAAGAAAGAAAGAAAGAAAGAAAGAAAGAAAGAAAGAAAGAAAGAAGAAAGAAAGAAAGAAAGAAGAAAGAAAGAAAGAAAGAAAGAAAGAAAGAAAGAAAGAAAGAAAGAAAGAAAGAAAAGAAATCGGAAGACACAAATCACCTCTGAGAGAATAAAGTAAGGTCAGAAAGAAATCACTGAGTGCACATATAACAAATTGATTGAATAAAGATACAAAATAATGAAAAAATTCAAACTAGAATATGTAAAAGACATGCAAATGAAACAGAATAAAAATATCATTGATAAGTGCTACCTGAATAATGTGTCAGGTTGAACACACAATAACAAAACTTGAAGACGAGGCATAAAAATTAGGAAATTAAAACTATAGTAAAGATGAAACAATAAGAAAGAAAGAAAAACATAGGATACCAAGGGAATATGATTAGAAGATAAAATTTACGTACCATGCACACTAATGAAATCAGCATTATATCCAGTAAAATGCAGCTTTAAATTTCCAAAATGCAATTGTACATGTTGCCATCTATTTACAGATACTATGTTAAAGGAATAAAGTAAGACTGATGTATTTCTAACACTTAGAGACACAACTTCCAAACTGAGTTACTATATGCAGCAAAGTTATCCCTTATAATGAAGGAGACAGAACAGAGTAGAATATTGAATACAATTATAGACATTCATAACCACTGAAACAGCAGTATGAGGAACTCTTGAAGAAATCCTTCACACTCAAAAGCAAAATGAACATAGAAGGTCAAAGAAACATAGAGATAGCACTAGAACACCTGCTGGAAAAAGAACTATTTTAAGTTGTCAAATATTGCAATATCAAAACTAGACAATAATTAACTATTAATATTCTATAATAATTGAATGTTTATTGTCACATTCTCTCATCAAAACACACAAACAATGAAATTGCTTTAAAAATAATCCTGTGGTACCTACATGGTAAAAAAGTAATTTATAAAAATGAAGAAAGCCCCTCTTTAAAAATGAGGGTAATGCACTGCAATGAAGTGTAATAGAAGATAGAACATCAGAGATAATCTCTTTGATAGTCAGGGATAAAGTAATTGTCCACTAAACATCTTCCAGAAAACTCAACAACACATCAGAAAGATCAGTGTTTGAGACAAAGATGCATGGTTCAACATATGCAGATCAGTAAGTCTAATGTACCATATAAATAAACAAAAGGGGAGACTGCAACTGCTCCCTGAGACAGAGCCTGCCAGCACCCTACTGGACTAAGAGGTGAGTCTTTATCTTCATACCCGAACACCCCAGCCCCTAGGCTTTGGGCCCAGGGGCACAACCCTGTGCCCCTACACCCCCACCCATTGCAGTTCCAGTTTCAGGCTAGTCAGGCACAAAGGACAGACTACCAACATCCCCCATCAGACCCTGTAACCCAAGCCACACCTCCCCCAAATCCCACCCACCCTCTGAGACTGCAACTGTTCCCTGAGACAGACCCTGCCAGCACCCAACTGGACTAAGAGGCCAGTTGGCAGGCAGACCTCCTGCAGACAGGTCAGATTACCACCATCTACCACAAGCTAAGACTGCAGCTACTCTCTGAAACAGACCCCACTAGTGCCAGTTGGACTAAGAGCTGCTTCCTAAGACAAAAAGTCCATCAGCATCGACTAGACCAAGAGCTCCCACTGGATCAAGAGTACCAAGAGAGGTTCCCTCAGACCCAGACACCGCTTGTACTAAGTGGAAAAAGAGATGGGTAAACGCCAGTGCAAAAATACAGTCAACACATAAAAACCAATATGGCTCCATCAGAACCTACATCAGCAAGACCTGAACATCCCAACACAGAAGAAACAGAAGATATCTACCATAAAAATGATTTTAAGAAGATATTAGAGATCTTAGAAGAGGAGATGAAAAACTCCCTTAAAGAAATCGAGAAAAAGTCAAATAAATAATGGGAAGAAATCAGTAAATCCCTTAAAAGCCAAGACAAAGAATTAAACAAGTGAGGGAAACAGTTCAAGATTTCGAAACTGAAATGGAGTCAATAAAGAAGACACAAACTGAGGTAATGCTGGAAGTGGAAAACCTGAATAAACAAACAGGAACTACAGATGCAAGTATAACCAACAGAATGCAAGAGATGGAAGAGCGGCTCTCTGGAGTTGAAGATACGGTAGAAGAAATAGATTCATCAGTCAAAGAAAACACTAAAGCCAATGAAGTCATGACCCAAAATGTCCAGGAAATTTGGGACACCACGAAAAGACCAAACCTAAGAATAATAGGGATAGAAGAAGGAAAAGAATACCAACTCAAGGGCGCATAAAATATATTCAACAAAATCATAGAAGAAAACTTTCCCAACCTAAAGAAGGAAATGCCTATAAAAATACAGGAGGGTTACAGAACACCAAATATACTGGATCCTAAAAAATATTCCCCTTGCCACATAATAATAAAACCACTAAACATACAGAATAAAGGAAAAAAATATTAAAAGCTGCAAAGGAAAAAGGCCAAGTAACATATAAAGGCAGACCGATATGAATAACACCTGACTCAATGGAGTCTCCTTCTCAATGGAGACTCTAAAAGCCAGAAAGTCCTGGACAGACGTTATACAGACACTAAGAGAACATGGATGCCAACCCAGATTATTATACTCAGCAAAACTCTCAATCAACATAGACAGAGTAAACAAAATATCCCATGATAAAACCAGATTTAAACAATATCTCTCCACAAATCCAGCCCTACAGAAAGCACTTGAAGGAAAAATTCAATCTAAGGAAGTTAGATACACCCATGAAAACACAGGCAATAGATAGTTCCATACCAACAAATACCAAAGAAGGGAAACATACAACACTATCACCAAAAAATAACAGGAATTAACAGTAACTGGTAGTTAATATCCATCAATATCAATGGTCTCAATTCACATATAAAAAGACACAGGCTAACAGAATGGATGCAAAAACAAAATCCATCCATTTGCTACATGCAAGAAACACACCTCAATTTCAAAGACAGACACCACCTCAGAATAAAATGCTGGGAAAAGACTTTCCAATCAAATGGACTTAAGAAGCAAGCTGGTGTAGCTATCCTAATATCTAATAAAATAGACTTCAAATTAAAATCAACTGAAAGGGATCGGAAAGGACACTACATATTTATCACAGGGAAAATCTGACAAGATGAAGTCTCAATTCTGAATATTTATGCCCCAAACACAAGGGTACCAACATTCGTAAAAGAAACATTACTAAAGCTTAAATTGCACATCAAATTGCATACACTACTAGTGGGAGACTTCAACACCCCACTCTCACCAATGGACAGATCTGACAGACAGAAACTTAACAGAGAAATAAGGGAACTAACAGAAATTATGACTCAAATAGACTTAATAGATATCTACAGAATATTACACTCTAACACAAAAGAATATACCTTCTTTTCAGTACCCCATGGAACTTTCTCCAAAATTGACCACATGCTTGGACGTAAAGCAAATCTCAACAGATAAAAAAAAATTGAAATAACCTCCTGTTTTTTATCAGACCACCATGGATTAATGTTAGATTTCAACAACAACAAAAATCACAGAAAACCTACAATCTCATGGGAACTGAACAATGCCCAATTGAATCACCAATGGGTCAAGGATGATAAAGAGAGAAATTAAAGATTTCCTAGAATTCAATGAAAACCAATGTACAACATACCCAAACTTATTGGACACCATGAAAACAGTGATAAGAGGAAAATTCATAGCTCTAAATGCCCACATAAAGAAGTTGTAGAAATCTCACACTAGTGACTTAACAGCACAACTGAAAGCTCTAAAACAAGAGGAAGCAAATTCACCCAGGAGAAACAGATGCCAGGAAATAATCTAATTGAGAGCTGAAATCAATAAAATAAAAAAAGAGAACAATACAAAGAATCAATGAAACAAAGAGTTGGTTCCTTGAGAAAATCAACAAAATAGATAAGCCCTTATCCAAATTAACCACAAAGCAGAGAGAGAGCATCCAAATTAACAAAATCAGAAGTGAAAGGGGGACATAACAACAGACAATGAGGAAATCCAGAGAATCATCAGGTCATACTTCAAAAACCTGTAATCCACAAAAGATAATATATAGTAATGTTCTCTTTAGTGCTTGTTATAGGCTAGATGTTGGTTAAGCACTTCAAATAGATTATGCCATTTCATGTGGCTCATTTGCTATGCACTGGAGGAGTTTTTAAATTCTCTACTTGTATTGTCCCATTTAACATTCTTTAACTGGAAAATGGGATTCCGTCCTTCTTTGGTAGGTGGGAATTTGACATGCAGAGAGATTGATGGACTTACTGGAAGTTGCATACCTAGAAGGCAGATGCTGCCCAATGTGTGCAGTGCTCATTGTGTTCATGGATTCAGAAAATTCGGCAGCAGTGAATGGCAGTCTGCTCTTTCAATTGGAGCCCGTGCCCTGAAAATGTAATTTCTAATGAGATAAGTGAGTATTTGATGTTGAGGTAAGTCCTTCATGTTGATCATGCTCCCAAAACTCTGCACTGGAATGCTGAGGAGGTCTAAAAGGGAATTGCCCAAATCAAATGTATGACTTTCCTAAGTTAGGCTGTAGCTGAAGTTTCTCTGGTACTGCCTAGCATTCAGACCCTGCAGCCGCTTATAAAATAATCACTCAGAAGCTTATCTTAATTAAAACTGCTTAGCCTTTAGCTCAGGCCTACCACTGACTAACTCTTACATTTAAACTCAGGCCATTTCTGTTAGTCTATATGTTGCCACTTGTTCAGTGGCTTTACCTGTGTTCTATTACATGATGCTCCCTGGGCAGTGGGCTGGTGTCTCCTGACTCAGCCTTCCTCTCCCTACAATTCTCCTCACCTTACCCAGTCTATACTTCCTGCCTGGCTACTGGCCAATCAATGGTTTATTAAACCAGTTTACAAAAGCATTATCCCACACCATTAGGCTTTATAGGAAGATGATCATTAACAATGTCCTATATAAAATTTCTTACGCCTTGACTTACCTCTTGACTCATTGTTAATTCAAGGCAGATCACATTTTTTCTCAAAGACAGTTTTTATAATCAAACTGCAGTATAAGGAAACTCTACACAAGATCTTTCTTAAGGAATAATCCCCTCTAAAATGACATGTAAATCAGCTTCAGGTCATGAACCTTTAAAAATATTTTTATTCTTTCTTTTTGCATGTATGTTTGTGTCCCTACATAAGTTCATGCACATAATTTATGTACAGTATCCCATAGAGAACAGATAGGGCATTGGATCCACTGAACTCTGTCATGTGTGTGCTGAGAACCAAATGCAAGTCTGCTGTGACATTAATGAAGACAGAAAGTAACTACTTGGATAACCATCAGAAACTGCTTACTATGAAACAGAAGATGTACAATATCCAGAGAACTCTTTTCAAAAGTTCAATGTGATTCAAAATGTATGAAAGTGGGGGTACACATCAATATATGAGGTGGAAAATATGAGTAATCTCATATTCAATATTTTTATATACAACACTCAGTTACGATTGTCATAAAGTAATAGAATAAAAAAATGGTTTTGTATGAAAAGCAGTTAGCTACAATTATTCAAAAACTTTTGTCACCCACACAGCTCATGTTTGTCAATGACTATTTCATTTGTATTTGCTAAATACAAATGACAGACAGATAGTTTTAGTCTCATTGGTTTGTAATCCTACAAAATGAAATGAAAGAAGGTAAAGGACGTTTATGACAGTGAAGTGACTCAGAAGTTAAAACTCTTGCAACTAAAGTTGGTGGCCTAAGTTCATTCCCAGGACCCCTGTAGTAGGTAGATGTAGCCAAATCCTAAAAGTGTTCTTCTGACTGCATGTACTCCCATATACAACATTCACCAAATTAATTAAACTAAATGCAATGAGCTTGTTTTAAATGTACATTAAGAATAAAGGGTGTTTACAAAAATAAATGTGACAAAATTGAATAAAAATATTTTTATCATTACTTTCTGCATATATATGTAAGATGGGTGATTATGCCTGCACAACTGCAAATGCAGGTGAGAGGCATCCAATGTTCCTGTAGTTAGAGTGACTGGCAGTTATGAGAGACCTGATATGAGTGCTGGGGAATGAACTCAAGTCATATGCTAGAACAGTACATCCCACAACTGAGCCTACCTTCAGGGTCCTTAAATAAATTAACTAATTACCTGTCCCCTAAAATGCATTGTTCTGGATAATAATACATAAACTCTTGAAAACACATCATCACTTGTGCAATTATCCAATGATTAAACTCAATTAAAATCTTATTTCTTACAGTTGACACAGTGGAAATTACAATTAATGAATGGTATGCTAAATTGCTAAACACAAACATTCTGTGTTACCACTCTTGCTTAAAAACCTTGTGTTATCTTGCTCATATTGCTTATCAGTATCTACCTCACTTTGAGTACAGTCATAGAGTCTGGTTCTCACAGAGATGGAAATTAGGAAAGGAGGAAATTTCTGTTTGCTTCCAAAGGTAATTGAATTAAGACATAGAATGCTTTAGTGCTATGTATGTACATACGTTCCTAATTTTGTGATATGGTTCTTGTTTCTGGCAAACAAAACTGTGGAGATTAGTGTCCCTTCTATCAGATGAAGACATAAATAAAGCATATTTATTTCTATTTATTGCGGTTTTCAAACATTAATATTAAATTTATAAAATAGTCACCTTTCACTCTGACCCTCCTACTTCCCACATATCAAGTCAGTTACTGCCAAATTCATGAGCTTTTTTGTCACTTTTATAAGAACATATATATATAAACATATCTTACTTATCTGATTTAGTGTTTCTTGTATGTCAATGTGTTAGGGCTGGGAATTTCAAACTAGAATATATATCACAGATCTTATCCCAGTAGAAGACACCACCTCCATCTTTCAAAGGACAGCATGCATAAAAGAGACAAAGACTTCAGGAGGCACTGAACCCAAGAGATCTGTAATTTTAAAAAACACTAAAAAAAACTGTAGTTAATTAATTTAGCTACTGTGATTTCACCAATATAAGTCATTTCATCATATAATCTAGGATGTACTAAAAATATCTGATTTTTATGATAAATCACCTCATAAATACACTTAAACAGACAAAACAAGTGATTCTCTGATTTCATTCCCCATAAAGATCATGAGCATTGTGTGTAACTGAAAGTTCTCTTGTGCCCACCCGACTCCTGTGTCCTCGAGGTCCTGCAACCACTCAGACCCAAATGAACACACCAATCAGAGCAACACATTCACAGCATACAGAGTGCTATCACCCATCAATTGTGAAATGGAATTATTTTTGTTCAGCAACATTGTTTCATTGCATCCTCAGCAACACAATGAAGATATTACAAAGGTCCTTCAACACACATCATTGAAATGTACTGTCAATAAAAATGCTAAAGCTGAACTACCCATACTACCTTTTCTCCATCAGATGTGGATCAGTGTGTGAAGTGTCTAGAGGACCATTATGCCAACACAGACCACAACCAGTGCATTGAAAAATTTGCAATCTTTATGACCTATGAAAACCCCCTGGAGTCAATTCTTGCCTTAATGGCTTTGTGCTCCTCTGTATGCACAGCTTTAGTTCTTGTGGTCTTTGTCAAACACCATGACACTCTCACTGTGAAGGCCAATAACCAGAATCTCAGATATATCTTACTCATCTCACTCATTTTTTTGTTTCCTGTGCTCCTTGCTATTCATTGGCCATGCCAACTCAGCTACCTGCATGCTGAAGCAAATCACATTGGAGTTGTATTCAGTGTGGCTGTTTCCACTGTGTTGGCCAAAACAATTACTGTGCTTCTAGCTTTCAAAGTCACAGTCCCTTGGAAAAGGATGAGGTACTTCTTGGTTTCAGGGGTATCCAACTCCATCATTACCACCCACACACTCACTCAAATTATTCTCTGTGCAATCTGGTTGCTAGTTTCTCCTCCCTCTATTGACATTGATGCACATCCTGAACATAATCATATCATAATCTTGTGTGTCTAGGGCTCAGTTACTGCATTCTATTGTATCTTGGGATACCATGGCTCCCTTGCCTTTGGGAGTCCCCTTGTGGCTTTCTTGGCCAGGAATATACCAGACACATTCAATGAAGCCAAGTTGCTGATATTTAGCATGCTGTTGTTCTGCCTTAAAGGGTCAACTTTCTCCCTGTCTACTACAGCACCAAGGGCAAGATCCTGGTGTCTGGGGAGGTCTTTTCCATCTTGGCCCCCAGTGCAGGCTTTATAGAATGCATTTTTATCCCCAAGTGCTACATAATTTTGTTAAGACCAGAAAGAAATTCTCTTCAAATTTTAAAGAAGAAAACATCTTCCTGAATGCACACCATAAATTGTAAATGATAACTGTAATGTTGGTGCAGAACCATCTATATGTACACAATGCAAGATGTGTGCATTATCTAATGACTCAATTTTTCTTCTAATAAAGATGTTAAGAAGTGTCATGTATACCACCTTTTTATACATGCTCTATCATAATCTTCCACTCAGCCACTTATTTTACAAGACCTGGCTGTTGGACATCAGTGCAGAACAGAAATTCTTTTGTTTCTGTAGTATACAATAACATTTAAATTTAACTGGGAGTCCTTCTTTTGATGTCTGAGTGAATGTGTGCCTTTAACAGCAGCAGAGTGCAGAGACTAAAAACATTGTGCTGTTTACACACACACACACACACACACACACACACACACACACACACACACACACACAACACCCTACCTAATCTCCCTCACAGATCCACTATGCCTCCATTTCTCTTACAAAAGGAGAAGGACTCCAAAAGACAAGAAACAAAGTTGACAAAACAATATAGAGTAAGACAAGGCAAAGAACGTTTCTTTAACTGCTTCTCAGCAATTGTAGTTTCCTGTTTTGATAATTTTCTATATAGATCTGTATACTGTTTTTCAATTGTGTTATTTAGTTATAATATCTATTTTCTTAAAGTCTTCATAAATTTTGGATATTAGTCCTCTACCAAATATAGAGTTGGTAAAAATCTTTTCCATTTTGTAGGCTGATGTCCTTTGCCTTAAAGGAGCTTTTCAGTTTCATGAAGCCCTATTTATTAATTATTGGTTTTAGTGCATGCACTAATGGTGCTTTTTCCAGAAATTCTTCTCTTATTCCAATGAGTTCAAGGCTATCCCCCATTTTCTTGTCTGCCAGGTTCAGGGTATCTGTTTTTTGGTGATATTTTTGATAAATTTGGATTTGAGTTTTGTGCAGGGTGAGCAGTATGAATCTATTTGGGTTTTTCTGTAAGTAGACTGCCAGTCATCCCATCACCATTTTTTGAAGATACAGTATGATTTCAATTCTGTATTTCTGTCTTTTTTATCAAAATCAGATGTCCATAGGTTTATGAATTTATATCTAGGACTTCAATTCTATTCCTGTGTTCAACATAGCTAAACCTGATTAATGCTGTTTAAAGCAAGTCCATGGCCAACATTAAAAAATTAGTAGGCTGATATCTTTATAACCAGTGTTGGATTTTAAATTCAATTTTTTCAAATTGTGAAAGACAACATGAGCACAAAATATACATAATTGTTTTAGCTATTAAAATGAAAAGCCATAGTTAAGATGGTAATCCCTTATCACTGTGAGAAAGGATGGACAAAATATTACCAAATAAATTAATAAGCATGTAGGAATCCTATTTCAGTCAGTAAACATAGGACTACATTATGGTTCAACCACATCTCTCATGGAACCTTCTGAAAATACATAAGTAAGTGTAGATAACAAATACTTGTCTGCCAATATTTATTTCATTGTTATTCAGAATATTTTAGATATGGAAGCACACTTGATGCTTGTCCACAGATGAGGAAATTAAAAGAAATCAGCTAAAATTTTGTAATTTTATTTTCATATGAAGAAGATTCATTACTGCTATTTGCAATGCATTCTTAGAATTTTGAAAGTTTTTTTCCCATGAATTACCACACATAAATATATACACAGTGATTTTTAACTATACCATATACATGGATTTTAAAGAAGTTTAAATAAATAGATTCTATGTAATTCCTAAATGACTGAAAATTATGAAGCTTTACAAATAAGATTATTGGGTCCAGACTTCTCTAGACATAATATAATTCAGAGGAAAGCCACATAGGTTTTATTTAGATATAATCGAGTTGTCTTCAGCCTGCAAGAATTAAATGATGTCATTAGCAGGAATTGGGGATGAATTAGGAGGTCATCATGTTACCTAAACAGATGGTCTCTAGAAATTCAGACTTTTCAGACTCCAGATATAATTGTGTGTGTGGTGTGTTTATTTGTATGATTGTGAGTTTATGTGTGCATGTGTGTGTGTGTGTGTGTACATGCATGAAAACAATTAAAGTAGGAGAGGAATTATTTGAGAATTTAAGGCCTTAAGGAAGTAGTGATTAGGAACCATGTGAAGTCAGGATAAAGGAAATATCAGTCTGGTCTTATTAATTCAATTTCCTCAAACACATCATGAAGTCAGAAGGAAACTTCTTACATTGAGGAAAGGAATGAATAGTAAGATGAGCAACTGATGTGGGTGAGAGGGGGGAAATACCAACAAAAGACATGCTACACATATGTGAATTGCCAGAATAAAATCCTTTATGCTGCACATTAATTTTAAAAAATAATAATTATACCACACTAAACAAAGCTGGATACAACACTGAAAATGAACAAGTGGAATTTTTATTTTCCTGCTCCATGAAATGTGAATTTTCCGTCTTCCTATGAAAGACTCTTCTAGTCACATGGTTCTATTCACACATCTTAGGCCCCCAGGATAGCTCATCAAAAAACCAGAGGTCATGCACTATTTAAATATTTATTATTAAATGGACAATCAGAGAACATGAAAACACTAGCCCTATGTGCCTCATCTCAAATACTAAATAGGAACATCATCAACCACAGCAAAAACTTGCCATACTTTTGTTCTGCTTTCACTGTAGACCATATCCACTGAAACAGTCTCATCAGCCCACACTCATCGGAACACTCTCACTGGCAGGGCAGGTTCTAGAATGCAAACAAAAACAGAGGTCTAGGAAAATGTTATAAGAATGATTTTCACATTAAACAAAGGGTCACTTGCCATTTTCTATTTGCTTCTAAGATACTCAAAACAGGCTTCTTCACAACCACCACTGGCCTGTAAAATGAGCAACAACAACTTTAAAGATAAAGCAGAAGAACTGGTCAACACAAGGATTTGAACTATTAGAACTGAGGTTTGGTGATGAAGATGATGTTTTAGAAATCAAATATTTACTTCATCTTCTCTTTTTTGCATTTCTTTTATTTATTTTATTTTATTTTATTTTACAATATAATTTAATTCTACATATCAGCCACGGATTCCCTTGTTCTCCCCCCTCTTGCCCCCCTCCCCTTCCCCCCAGCCCACCCCCTATTCCCATCTCCTCCAGGGCAAAGACTTCCCCGAGGATTGAGATCAACCTGGTAGACTCAGTCCAGTCTTCTCTTTAATAATGATTGGTTTGGAGGATCAGTGAGAGATCTTATTTAGTATTTGATGTGTAGGACAGAAGATTTCTATGGATCTTGTTGAATATCTAAAAAAAAACTTTTTTGTGATCTACCTGTAACAGTGCCTCTATGATGAGCTGGATATATATATATATATATATATATATATATATATATATATATATATAGAGAGAGAGAGAGAGAGAGAGAGAGAGAGAGAGAGAGAGAGAGAGAACAACAGGATTCAGGAAATTTTGAAATTTTGCCTGATTATTTGTTCTCAATACAGTGGAAGCACAGAATTTGGTTAGATATTCTGTAACTGTTACTGGTGTAGCATAGGTTCCACTGTGCATGCTGTGTGGAACTCAATTACTCTAAAAATGGAGCTGTTTTTCCCTGACAGGGACTTCATAATACAATTCCCAGTGTGTAACAGGAAATGATGTCTTTGTGAGTCTTTCCTGAATCATTATGGTAGGTCTCAATGTGAAACATCTGCAAAATCTACTGACATAATTTCTAAAGGCATTAAAACAAACAGATTGTTTAAAGAGTCCTGGGATCATATTTTCCCAAAATGTCATCCTCCAAAGATCTTTAATTTTCACAACTATGAGTGATGTCATGAAACTAGCTGAACACCCTCATACATATTAATCAACCAAATTTAATTACATGAACATCAGATGCAGAGCCCCAGGAAGAGAGTGTCCAAGATACCTACACTGGGGAGAGGAACCACCTGGAAAAAAAGGAATCATGACTTACAAGTAAACTCTCCTTTGGCTACAGAGAAAAAGCAGGTGGGAATATGTGTGCCTTTATAATGTGCTAATCTTAATAGCACTTCACAATGCACACTGACCAGGCTTCAAGTAGGACAAAGATGTTCACTTTGATTTTTCTGTTCTTGCTCCTGAACATTCCACTTCCTGTGTCCAGTTTCATTCATCCCAGATGCTTTTGGAGAATGAAGCAGAATAACGATAAAGATGGAGATTTGTTGACAGGTTGTATCTTCATCCTTTTAAGAGTGCAGTGGCCTGTGGAGAAAGATTATTTCAACCACATTCTTAATACACAGTAAGTTCCTTTATATTTTCTATGTAAATGCCATCATGAATATTTCATTGGGGGTAGGATTATGAGAGTTAGAGCAATGCTTTGAATATTTGGCCTGATACCCAATCTGAAAACTAAGAAATGACCTCAAGTTCTTTTAGAGACTCTGTGCTAATTTTCTACTTTTAATTTGTCGAGAGAGTGTTCTATTATTCTATGAGTTATTCTACTACTTAAAAGGCTGGAAGCTGAGCAAAGGAAGGACTCTTTATCTTGTTCCATCACATATAGCCCTCCTCTTCACAGTTTCCATGGCACAGTAGCTGGTGGTGTATTACTGAAGGAAACACCACACTATTCAAAAGTATCATTCTAAATGAGTGTAAGTAAATGACTGTCAAATAGTCTGTGATGACCCTTAGATCATTATGTCGCTCCTAATGCCTGTACTAGGACAACTAATATTTACAGCAACCCTAGCTCCAGAGACTTTTTGCATGTACATTCAGTTACACTCTCAGATGCTCTGCATGTGGTCACATTGTGCCTTCTAAAGCTGCATCAAGAATGAAGTAGAAGACCTGTCCACTGTGAACTTCATATATGTTCCTGTTTCTCCATACTTCACTTATATATGTGTAACTATTAGACTTTGATTTCAAAGTCTAGTTCTTCACTCTCTCTATAGAGTAAAGAAGGAATGTGTGAACTCTAAAAGATATATTTGCATTCTTTGAAGTGTAAAGCTTTCACTAACGTGGTGACTGTTTACTCTCTTTGTCACTTCCCTGAGTAAGAGCTGTGGCATGTGGTACTTGGCAGGACTTGAGAACAGCTACCTACCAGTTCATCTTTGCCATTATTTAAGAGGAATGTGTCTCTTCCCTTTGTGTCTAAGCTGTTTATTCTCTGACACTTATATCACACTAACCTCTTACGTTTCTCTTTCTGTAGTTTTACTAATTATAGCTACATATTTTACCAATTTGGGCACAATACACATTTTAATTTTGTGTATTGCTGATAGTTGTTTTCAAACATAGCTCTTTAGTCTGGTAGGCTACTCTAACAGCTCAAGGCATTCATGTTTCTTAATGTTTAGTGTGCAGGAGTTAGTGTTTGAGATTCGTAAGTTATATCCTCAAGTTCCTGTTAACTGCTGCACTTAATCTCTGCATTCAGGAAAGAGCAGGTGCATTTCTGTGAATTTGAGGCCAGTCCATTTTAAAGCCAAATGTCATTCAAAACTATGGAATCCATGGCTTTTTTATGGCCTCAAGGAGTATTTCTCATGTCCATACACACAGATGCATTTATTTACCAAATATACTCTGCTATTTAAATTTACTTAAAAATAAATCTTCTGAAAAAACATTTTGTGCCTGCAACAGATAAACCAGAAGGAAAAAAAAGAATAAGATGAGGATGGACATGAGGGAGTATGTTAACTATATTGTCTACTAATTACAATTAATTATAAGCACAAGAGCTAAACGTTGACCCAGAAACACTACTGAGCACTTACCAGTCATGCTTTGAATGCCTTATCCAATTCAGTTTGTTTCCTTAAAATTACCAGAAACTTTGCTCAATCATTACATGTATTTTTCATAGTGTTCAAAAATTTTAAAATGAATTCATATTCAGGTTTACTGTTTGGTCAAGGCTATGTCCTTGTATTTACCTTCAGAGCAAGCACTCAAAATCTAAAGATGGACAGCCCTCTCTGAAAAATGCAGTCTTATCTTGTTTATGTGAGATGCACTCTCATGAACTTTTAAAGCTTTTGCAAGCTTCTACCTTCTTATTTAATCCCAACCTCACAACACAGCAGATTTGTTTCAATCATACTAGATGGTTGAGAATACTGACCAATACAAGATGATTGTCACTCTAACTACAAAAGATCATCTCTAGATTTTTGACCACAATAAACACTAATTGGATTGGGCTGGCCATCTCAGACAATGATCAGGCTAATCAATTTCCCTCACATTTGAGAACAGAGATAGAAAAATACAATCTGCTTCACCTTTGTGAGCATGATCCTAGGCAACATGCATTTATGCATACCAAGAGTTGAAGTGTATTATAACCAAACCACGACATCATCCACAATTGTAGTTATCATTTATGGTGACATGGACAGTACTCGAGGGGTGAACTTTAGAATGTGGCAATTTCCAGGTATACACAGAATATGGGTCCCAAACTCACAGTGGGATGATACTACACATAAGATAGACTTCACACTTGACTGATTCCTTGGGACTCTAGCTTTCACACACCACTCTAGACAGAAGTTTTCCTGTGTCCTGCAGCTGCTTGGTCACAAACAAACACACAGAGGCTTAGCAAACTCCCATAAAACACCACCATGCGGAGATTTCTGGTTTTAAATTTTTTTGTCCAGATATTGGCTCATCTCAAACACTCAGATAAATACCTGGCAAGGCTGGGTGGATAAAATTGAAATGTGAAGTCTCAGCATCTAAGTCTAAGGCACTGAAGAACTGCTCATCCAATGCCTCATTACAATGGCTAGTGTTCCAGACTTTCAATGTGGCCTTTATTGAGGGCAGTTATGATGTATACAATGCTGTGTATGCTGTGGCCCCTGATCTGTATGAGATGCTTCTTCAACAAGAAGATAATCAGTCAATGGACAAAGGAAAAAAAATATGTTAACTGCTTGAAGGTAGTGTTTCCTGTATTGGATGATATTTAGTGTCATCAATGTCATAGTGCTTAAAAATCTCTTAGATGCTCAAATCTACTGTATTAAAAATATTCATGAAATAGATTTCTAAACATTTTTCTTGCTGTGGAAGGAAATCTAGGCATTGCTATAAATCTCTAATGCAAAAGAGAATTAAGTGGAGGAAACAATTTATCAAGGAAAATCAGTGATTATGTTACAAACACCTGAATATCTTCACTTCATCCTAATACTGAAAACATATCAGTCCTTAGTCATTAATGCTTTCCATGTTGAGAAAATTAGCCTTCATTTATTAATTCTCAAATATGTTCTAATCAGTGTAGGAGATGGTTTTCACAAGTGTCCTTAGCTGATTCTGCTCCCACTCTAAGCTCTGGGAACTCACTTAAATCTAGGAGAGTAATTACATAAGAAATTTGCTAAGATTCTTTTTGATACATACATGCATGTTTGTGTATGTGAATGGATGTTCTCACTGTGCATGGATGTTTGTTAGTGTGTTTCTGTGTATCTATGTATGTATCTGTGTTGCTTTATATACGTGTGTGTTTCTGCCTAGCTGCATAGCTATCTGCCTATTTGTAGAAGTGATCATAAATTTGCCTTATGGCAATGTCTTTCTGTATGAGTGTTTGCTTTTGTGTGTATCTTTATGTGAGTATTAGTTAGTGCATGGGTCTGTATGTGCCTCTGTGTGTGTTTTGCATGTTTCTGTGTATGTTCTTGCACATACATATGTCTGTGTTGCCGTGCATGTGTCTGTTTGTATTGTATGTCTTGGATGTGGGCATAAATTTTTCTGTGTCAATGTCTCTCTGTGTAGTTGTTTGTATGTGCATCTCTCTCACTCTGCGTGTATTTCTGAGACTATGCATGTTTGTGTGGGCCTGTGGATGTGTTTTGTGTGTTTAACTTTCTTTGTGTCTGTTTGTAGGTATATGTCTTTCTGTCTATGTGTGCTAGTAAGTTTATCTGTGTGTCTGGGCATGTACCTGAGTGTGTAGAAATGAGTATGTAGCTGTATTATTTGTGTATATGTCTATGGATGTCAGTATGTCTGTGTGTAGCAGTGGATGTGTGTGTGTGTGTGTGTGTGTGTGTGTGTGTGTGTGTGTGTGTGTGTGTGTGTATGTGTGTTGTAGCATGAATCTTAGAGAGTCTTATTAATAAAATCAAACCTGAGGCCAGTTATTGGGGTCAATGCTGGTAGATCAGAGAGACAGAACAAGCCACAGCTATCTCACATTGCCAGTTCCTCAGCTGGTCCTGTTTCCTCAGACTGGAAGCTTCTGTGTCCTCATCCCAATGGCTCTCAGCTGAACTGCTGCTCGAAGCCTGAATGCTTAACCAGCCAAATGCTTCTAGTTTCTGGTCCTCACGCTTTATAAACCTTTCTGCTTTCTACCACCACTCCCTGGGATTAAAGGCTGCTTTCTGGGATTAAAGGTGTGAGTCACCATGCCTGGCTCTTTCCAATGCAGCCTTGAACTCACAGAGATCCAGAGGGATTTCTGTCTCTGGAATGCTAGGATTAAAGGCGTGTGCTAACATTTTCTAGCCTAAGTATCTTGTGACTTTTTTGTTCTCTGACCCCAGATAAGTTTATTAAGGTACACAATATTTTGGGGAACACAATACCACCACAGTGTGTGTGTGTGTGTGTGTGTGTGTGTGTGTGTGTGTGTGTGTGTGTGTAAGTCAGAGGACAGCTTGTAGGAGTCAGTCCTCTCCTCCTACCGCGTGGATTTGTTTATGTTGTTGAATTTCTCCAAGAATCAAGCCTTTGAGTCATTGGTTCTTAAGACCATTTGATTAGAAAGACTTTTCCCAGCCTTTTATTTTGAGGTAGTGTCTATCTTTGAAACTGAGGTGTGTTTCTTGTATGCAGTAGAAAGATGGGTCTTGTTTTTGTATGTATTCTGTTAGCTTGTGTCTTTTCACAGGTGAATTAAGTCCATTGATATTAAGGGATATTAATGACCAGTGACTGTTAGTTCCTGTTATCTTTTGGTGATAGTGTATTTGTATTTCTCTTCTTTGGGATTTACTACTGTGGGGTTATCTATTCCCTGATTTTTCATGGGTGTATCTGAGTTCCTTATGTTGGAATTTTCCTTCTAGTGCTTTCTGTAGGGCTGGATTTGTGGGTAGGTATTGTTTAAATCCAGTTTTGTCTTGGAATGTCTTGTTTACTCCATCTATGACGATTGAAAGTTTTGCTGGGTATATTAGTCTAGGACTTAACTGATGTCATGACTCAAATGGACTTAAACGATATCTACAGAACATTCCATCCTAACAAAAAGAATAATTTCATTATTCTTGTTTTGATCCAATAGTCATTAATTAGAGAGCCGTTCATTTTCAATGAGTTTGAAAGCTTTTTTTTCTCTTATTGTTGAAGTTTAGGTTTAATCTGTGGTAGTCTGTTAGGATGCAAGGGTTGTTTCAATATTCTTTCATTGTTTGAAACTTGCTTTGTGACCAAATATTTGGTCAAATTTGGAAAAAGTTCCATGAGGTCCTGAAAAGAAGAAATATTCTTTTGTGTTTGAGTGCAATGTTCTGCAGATATGTGTTAGGTTTTTCGTTTATAAAGTCTGTTGGCATGAGAATTACTCTGCTTTGCTTTTGTCTGGATGACTTGTCTTTTGGAGAGAGTGGAATATTGAAATCTCCTACTATCAATGTCTAAGAGGCAATGTGTGATTTAAGCTTTAGTTATGTTTCTTTTTCTTTCATTTTAAGTTATGTTTCTTTTAATGATATGAGTGAACTTGCATTTAGAGAATAGATGTTGAGAAGTGAAATTTTATCTGTATGGATTTCTCCTATATAAATATGGAGTATTCCTTCTCATCTCATTTGATTAATTTGGGTTTGAAGTGTATTTTGTTAGATGTCAGAAATGTTTCCCTATCTTGTTTTCTACATCATTTTTGCTTTAAAAAATTTCCAGCCATTAACTCCGAGGTATGACTATCTTTGATTTTGAGGTATATTTATTATTATTTCCAGAAGGACAGATACTCTTTCCACATCCATTCTGTTAGTCTGTGTCTTTTTATATTGGAGGTGATACTACTGACATATCAGTGAAAACGATTGCTAATTTCTCTTTTGTTGTTGTAGTTTGTTGTTGATGGTGATGTTTATGAGTGTTTCCTTTCTTTTGATTTTGCTGGTAAGAGATTATTTTGTTTCTTGTGTTTTCATGGGTGAAGTTAGCTTCTCTTGTTTGAATTTTCCCTCTGTTACCTTCTGCAGTGCTGTCTGTGTAGGTAGATACTGTTTAAATTTGATTTATCATGGAGTATCCCATTGTCTCCTTCTATAAGGATGGAAAGTTTTTCTGGGTATAGTGGTATGGGTTTACTTCTGTGCTCTCTTACATCTGCAGGACAACTAACCACATCATTATGGTTTTTATAGTCTCCATTGAAAAGTCAGATGAAATTCAAATAGGTCTACATTAATGTTACTTCACCTTTTTCCTCATACCATTTAATATTATTTCTTTGTTCTATATATTTAATGTTTTGATTATATTGTGAGGGCATCCTTTGTCTGTTACAATCTATTTGGTGTTTTGTAAACTTTGTTGTACCTTTGTAGAATTTTCCTTTCTAGATTAGGAAAACTATGATTTTGGGAAAAATATATTGTGGGCATTTGTGGTGGGATTCTTTATCATTCCTATAATCCTATTACTCTTAAGTTTGGCATTCTCATAGTGTTCCTGTGTTTCTGGATGTTTTGTGTCAAGGATTTTTTAGATTTAGCATTTCCTTTGATAATTGTATCTGTTTTGTCTCTTGTATCTCAATGACTTAGATTCTCTACTCCATCTCCTGTTTTCCTGTTTGCTGATCTGGATTTTCCTTTTCCAAAAGTTCCTCAGTTTGTGTTTTCTTTATAGATTCTGTTTCCCATTTCAGATCTTATACAGTTTTATTCATTTCTATCAATGGATTGTTTTTCCTTTCCAAGGATTTACTCATTTCCTACTCATTTTTGTTTGTAATTTTCTCAATTTCTTTCAGGAATTGATTAATTTCCTCTTTAAGATCCTCAACTATCTTGAACAATTTGGATTTAAGGTCTTTTTTATTATGCTTCAACTGTGTTGGAATAGTCATAGTTTGCTGTAGTAAGATAGATGGCATTGTGAGTGACATACTGCCTCAGCTGTTGTTGCTTATATACTTACACTTTTGTTTCTAGGCATCTGAGTTTGTGGTAATTATAGGTCAAATGCTTATTTATAAGTTCTTCTTATTTGTATATGTGTTTGGTTCCTTTGTTTCTGTTTTCTCTTTTGTCTTCTGGCCAGTGTGACCTGAGGTTCTTCAAGGCATCTCCACATGACTTGTGGGGGAAAAAACTTCTGGTGGCCAGATTGGCTTCTATTCCAGCAGGGGTACTCTCCCCAAGTTGGAGCATGGACACTTTGATACAGAGGTGAATGAGATTGTGGATAGGGTTGGGTTGGGGCACCAAAATGTGGGATAGTAAAGAGGATGGCCACCAACATGGACTTTTTATAATCATACATGTTCTCTGGTAGAGTAGGTAATCACCTACAGTGTTGTGGATCTGGGGTACTGTGGTCTGGAGTGTTGGGGATGGTCAATAGCATTTTGTGGACAAGGACAGTGGGGGAGAATCATGGATGGCCTACTTGGAATTCTGGGGGTCATTGTGGTCCTTGGTAGAGCTGGGAGAATCTGACCCAGGTGGGCTTGCAATATTGTAGAAAGGAGAATGTAAAAGAGGGTATAGGGTGGGCTGGCATCAAGAGAATGAAAGAAATGGGGGGTTCACCATGCAAGTGGCCTATGTAAACTTTTGATGGCAGGCATGTTATGAGGTAGAGACTTGATTGACAGTGTAGGGTTGTGTTGAATCATTGACTTGCTCTGTCACTGGTACTGTGAATATTCATTTGTTCATCTGCCCAGGAAATGTTCAAACAATGTTCAAAATACCTGTGGCAACAATAAAACTTTTCAGAATGGTCAATTAACAAAAATTAAGTAAAAATTAAAAGTAAATGTACTCAGATGCTTCTTACAGTGCTTCCCAAGTTGCATTGTGGGCCTATGTTTTAGCCTCTGTTATAAACACACATTGTGTATTTTGCACCACGTATTCCATAAAACTATGCATGCTATTTGACTAACTGCAGATCCTTACCTTTCCCTCCACTCCACCAAACCCAATCTCACAATCTCTTCCCTAGCTCAGCAGCATCCTACCTGCTATGGACTCAATTTTCTACCTCTGACTTTGTTGCAAGTGGAACACAGCAATCTTCCCCTTCTAACTTTCCTCCTGTCACTCATTGCATTATCACAGCCCCAAATTCCAGGAGACTTATCCTGGATACTCACAGCCTACTCCAGCCAGGGAAAAATAAAAGCTAACTGTAGATGTATCCAACCTTCTTATTAAATAAGAAACACAGAACCAATGCAAAGAAGAAAGCCAAGAGGTCAGAGCTAAGAGCTAAAACCTTACCCTTCCTCCTGAGGTGGTCCTACCTCTCCGAACCAGAGCTACCCCTGTGTTAAAGTCTTTATATAGAGTTCCTGTCCTGCCTTCTCATTGGTTGTAAACCCAACCACATGACCGCCTCCTCACGGCCTGTCTGTATAGGCCTCCAGGTTTTCCATGATTGGTATTAAGATTGAAGGCATGTGTATCCAATAATGGCTGTATCCCTGAACACACAGAGACTTACCCAGCTCTGCCTACCAAGTACTGGAATTACAAGCGTACGCTACCACTGCCCTGCTTTCCTATGGCTTGCTAATAGCTCTGACCCCCGGGCAACTTTATTTATTAACATACAAATAACATTTTAATACAAATAAAATATCACCATAGCTAACTGCAAATGTTCACCTTTCCTTCATCTCTGAAAAACAATGCAGTGCCATATCATAAACCCAGCTCTGTAGCTCTGCTTCAGCTAGTCATATCAACTTCTCCAGTGGGTCACAAAGATCTTCCCCACGAAAAATTCTTCTCCATACTCTCTGCTTTATCCCAACCATGCAAATTGAGCAACTATACCTAGGAAACACTCAGGACACTGTGATCAGAGAAACTGACGGGCTATCCACAGATATTGACCTCTCCTTCCATTCTCCCCAGTCAAATCACACATTACCATCCTCAGTTTTAAAATGGACAGTCTGTATTGCACTTTCCTGACTCTCCAATGCATTCCTATGTGACTAAGACACAGGGGTGGGGAAAACCTGCTTTCCTTTCTTCAATGGAGCCCTTCATGTTCCCCCACATGGCCCATCTTCATTAATCAGTTTCAGCTCCCAATATCTAAAAATATATTTTACATGAGAACCTCAGTCGACAATTCTATCATGATTGCAAAAAATTTTCTACCAAGCAACACACAGCTTCCAAAACTACAATGACAAAATCAAAATAACAGAAATCAACACTCACTGCTCATTCATATCTCTCAATAGGAATGGTTTCAAATTACCACAAAAAGACTCAGAATAACAGAATGGATGTGAAAATATGGCCCATCTGTTTATAGAATCCAATAAAAACTCCTCAATACCAAGGTTCGACATTACCTCAGGGTAAAAGTTTGGAAAAAGATATTCCCAAGAAAATGAACAAGATCGTGTATTCACTTCAATATAAATTAAAATAAGAATTCAAATAAGAACTAATCTGAAGAAATTGGAAAAGACATTACATACTCATAAGAGGACATACCCACCAAGATGACATTTCAATTCTTAACATGTATGGCCTGAAAACAAGGGAACCCAAGTTTGCAAAATAATTTCAATTATAGTTTCACATATTGACCTTCATACACTTATAGTGGGAGACTTCAATACCCCACTTTTATCAATGGTCAGATCAGTCACACAATAGATAAACAGAGAAATACTGGAGCTAATATAATTTGTAAACCAAATAGACATAACAGATTTTACAGAATATTTCACACAACCAAAAAATAATATACATTCTTCTTGGCACTTCAAAAATCTTTCTCCAAAATTGATGATATACTTAGACATAAATCAAGTCACAACGCATACAAGAATATTAAAAAAAAACCTCACTACATTTTGTCAAATCATCATGGATTAAGGCTTCATATAAAAAAATAGCAACAACATGAGGCTTACAATATCATGGAAACTTAACAATTCCCTAATGAATTAAAAATGGATCAAAATAGAAAAAAAAATTAACACATTCTAGAATTCATTAAAAAATGAACACACAGTGTACACAAACACATTAGATATACTGATAGCCTTTGTAAGAGGCAAGTTTATGTCACTAACTACCTACTTAAAAGTAATTGATTTCATATCAGTTATTTAACAGGATTCATTCTTTTGCTGCAGGCCATAAACACACTTCAACATCAAGGATAGACATTACCTCAGGATAAATTGTTGGATTAAGTTATTTCAAGGAAATGCACATAAGAAGCAAGGTTGTGTAGACATTTTAATATTTGACAAAAAAAGACTTCAAACAAAAACAGTCAAAAGTGTTAAGAAGGCCACTGCACACTCATCAAAGGAAAAATGACATTTCTGTTCCTTTTTTTTTTTTGAGACAGCGTTTCTCTCTGTAGTTTTGGAGCCTGTCCTGATTCTCACTCTGTAGACCAGCCTGGCCTTGAACTCACAGAGATCTGCCTGGCTCTGTCTCTCAAGTACTGGGATTAAAGGCTTACCCCACTGATGCCTGATTCAATTCTTAACATCTTTATAACCTATATTCCACCAAATTGGAAAATCTAAAATAAATGGATAGTTTTCTCAATAGATATCTCTACCAAACTTACCTCAATGTCAGATATACAATTTAAACAGACCTATAAACTCTAGTGAAATACAAGCAGTCTTTATAAGCCTCCCAAGGGGAGGGGGAAGCCCACAGTTATAGGGTTTTAGTGCAAAATGAACTAGACTTTCAAAGATGAGTTAACTTTAATTTTTTTTAAATTATTTTACAAGACAGAAACAAAATCAATATTACCTAATTCATATTATAAGATAGAGTTACCCTGATCACCAAACCACAGGTGAGCCCAATAAAGAGAGAATAGCAGACCAATTTTCCTGGTGAACATCAATGCAGAAATACTCAATAAAATACTTGTAAACCAAGTCCAATATCTCATTAAAAGGATCATCCCAGAGATGCAGGGATGGTTCAATGTATGGAAACCAACTAAGGTATCAACCATATAAACAAAATGAAAAAAAGAAAGAACACATGATCATCTCATTAGATGACAAAATCCAACACCATTTAATCATAAAAGTCCTGAACAGAATAGGTATGTAAGGGACCTGCCTCAACAGTTTACAACAAATACATGGCCAACACTAAAATTTAGTAATGCTGATTTCTTTATTTTTTTGTTCTTCAAAGGAGTTTATTAGTGAAAAACTGGAAACCTAAAAATTCAACAGTAGCTTAATAAAATGTGGCACATATGAAGAAATATCATGCAGCCATTAAAAAAGATGTAGAAATATATATATATATATATATATATATATATATATATATATATATATATATATATATATATATGACACAGCAAGATCATCATGGTACTGTTGAGTGGAAAAAATTACAAAACAGCATGTACAATTTGATCCCATTTAAAAAATCTCTGAGTGTGCAGAGAGTCTGGAGGCCACACACCTGTCACAGCACTTCTCCTCAGTTGGTGGAATCGGAGGCCATTTTTCTATTTTTCTTTTTGTCAGCATATTATGACTTGTATTAATAAAAAATCATTAACAATTCTTAAAAAGTCTACTTTGATGTAGGAATAAGAGTACAGCTTAGCAACCTGAGGTACAGAGATGTAGATAGGTTAGTCTATACTACTTCACTGGTTTGTCTAGCTGTTTTGATGCTGAACACCTGTTCAAAGGCACTGTGTGGAAATATGGTGGTTAGAGCTCATCTTTATTTAAACCAGTGGTTCTCAACCTTCCTAACTCAGACACCCTTTAATACAGTTTCTCTTGCTGTGGTGACCCCAACCACAAAACCATTTCATTGCTACTTCATAACTGTAATTTTGCTACTGTTATGAATCATAATGTAAATATCTGATATGTAGATGGTCCTAGGCGACCACTGTGAAAGGGTCGTTTGACCCTTGAAGGGGCTGCAATTCCCAGGTTGAGAACCACTGCTATTGACAGATGGGTCCACATTCCTAGAGATCTTACATAGCATCCAGGTCCTGGCATTCTAAGTAATACTTTCCTTACTGACACTAAATGCATCCCTCCACCTCATACCCACTTGTAAAACTGATCTGACAGTATCTCAATCCATTCATTAGAAGGCAAGAGGAAATTTTCCAGAGATGTCAAATTGCAAGCATCTGAGTGTGGAAAGCCAGCTGTTAGCTCTGCAGTGTTTCTCAACATGACCACAGCAGGATCACGCAATTGGTTTACTGTACAACTGGGGAGCCCTGCTTCCAGAATTTGGCTCAGTAGCTCTTAGGGGGTAAGACACAGATATTAGGAGTTTCTTTTTCCTTTTACACAACACGTATTTATTGAGCATATATGTGCCAAGAGTAGGTTATGATTAACAGAATTAAAGTCTCTATCTTAGGCTACATTCTAGAGTGACAGGTACATGCTAAATAAATAAATTATAAAAACAACATAATTACAATTAACAAACATAATAAAAGAAAGTGAAATTCCTTTTTTGTCTTAAAATATTTAAAAAGCTGTCACATGGAAGATTAACATTACTAATTCCACAGGCCCATGTAGACAAAAGTATAAATAAGGTAGAATATTTGAAAACAGCAATTAGCATTTCAACAAGTTTCCAGGCAATGCAGATACTGCTGGTTTGAGGTCTGGTACTCCAATAGGACACAGTAGGAGAGGGCAAGCATGGCACTTTCCTTAACTTCATAGTCTCATGAGGAGATGAGTGCCATGCAGGGAAGGAGAGGGCCTGGAGCAAAGCTGCCTGTCAGGCATTTCACTCTGGCTTGTGCAACTAGGCAACTCATTTCAAATGTCAGGTATTGGGGAGATAAGAAAGTGGACTTTCAGGGACTGTGTGTCAGCATCGTGGCATTCTGTGAAGACTGCACAAACAAGTTCTGTCCCACCCTCTCGTCTTCTCCCTGCTACACTTTACCTCGGAAGCATCCTTCCTACACTAGATTCCCTTGT
This sequence comes from Peromyscus californicus insignis, assembly GCF_007827085.1. NCBI lineage: Eukaryota > Metazoa > Chordata > Mammalia > Rodentia > Cricetidae > Peromyscus > Peromyscus californicus. The sequence continues at coordinate 190,673,872 of NW_026294562.1, forward strand.
TTCCTGTTATTTGAAGGTGAAGAAAAGTCTGGGAGGATGGGCTGTGTCATACTGGGGATGCTGACCCTAGGTTTAATTTCTGTGTTCCCCAGAGTGAGGTCCATTCTCATTTAAGGAACCTCATTTGCAATGAAGGTTTTTTTATAAGCACCATGCAAATGTTTTAACTATAATCTTGTGGGTTAGATTACTTTAAGGACAAAGGTGGATAAAATCCATTTCTTTTTCAGTTTGTGGAAAGCCTATAAACACCTTATTTATTATTTCATGAATATATGCACCCTTCACTCATTACTGTGCTACTGAATTATGCTCAGGGGCCAAGGGTTTATTTAAATAACTCTGAATTGCACCATGAATTAATAGGCTTCCCAAGAGTATTCTTCTATGCTAACAATCTCCTTAGGCCTTTACCTGAGTAATAATTAAACTTGTAACTTTAAACCAAAACCAAAATTAAACAAAACACCCAACCAAACAATAAAACCTCACTAAAACAACAACAATAAAAGTAAAGGAACATGCCTAAAGAATATGGTGGATTTGTGGTACAAGGGGACAAGGAGCCTTTGATATTTCCACATTACCATATGAATCCTCTGGTGGCTCAGTTCAGCCCCAGGAACCAACACTCCTGATGGAAAGCATAAGGCCCTGTTACCTACTCACATGGGTGAGGTGGGCATAGCTGGATCTGGCTGGATTCAAAGCAGTGGAGAACGGACTTGACAGGGAATAAGCAAAGCACAGGTGTGAAAGATGTCCCTCTAGTCCACTGTTGTAAAGCCCACACAGTATAGTGTCAAGAAGCTACAGGGACTGGAGAGGAGCATCTGTGTTTATAAAATGTTTACTATGCGCCAGGTCTTTGCTTAAGAGCAAAAGACACAAAGTAACACTTGTCTCCTATTAGGTTGCATACTTACTACCACCATTTTATCTTAAAAAAACAATAAATGGCAGTTATAAATCTGAGTTGAAACTCAAGGAGCCCAATATGTGAGGAAGGCTGGATATGAACCCAGGATCAACTCACACCATATTTACATTTTCTCCTGTACTGTTCTATTTCCCAAAACCTTAATTTGCTGAACTAAAGCTACTGTTTAAACTCACCCAATGTTTTGTAGTCCCTCAAAACCTAAATTTGGACAAGTATAACAGTAATGCTGATTTCTATATAACCAGTATTTTTCACTTCCTTTTTTTAAAATCATATAAGACTATGTGAGTGCGAAAGTACATTCAAATGTTTTAGTTTTAATAATGGAAAACCATAGTTAAGATGTTCCACTTTACAGTGAGAATGAATAGCTAAAAAAAAGACCAAATAAATTAATGAGCATGTAGGAGTTTTGGGAATTCCCATCATTGTTTTAGTATGAGTAGAAACTAAGGTCATCAATGTGGTAAGCACATAGATCTAATTCAGTCAGTAAATGTAGCAATATCTTAAGGTCCATCCACACCATCTTTTGAACTTTCTGAAGGTAGATAAGTCAACAAAGCACATAGACACTTGCCTGCCCATGTTTATTTCAGCATTATTCAGAATACAGAAAATATGGAATCAACCTTGATGCCCCTTAACAGAAGTGGAAATAAAGAAAATACTTCATATAAAATGTTGTTTTTATTTTATATAAAAAAAGATTCATTATTGGTATTTCCAATTCATTCATAGAATTTTAAATGGTTCATTTCATTAATTACCACAATTAAATGTATACACAGTAATTTCTTTTTTACCTTTTCCAGAGAGGGTTTCTTTGTGCAACAATCCTGTCTGTCCTGAAACTCATGCTATAGACCAGTCTGGCCTTGAACTCACAGAGATCCACTTGCCTCTGCCTCCAGAGTGCTGGGTTTAAAGGAGTGTGCCACCTCCATCTGGCCAAGTGAGTTTTAACTATACCATATACATTGGTTTTAGAGAACTTTAAATAAATCACTTATATGTAGATGTAACCAACCGTCTTATTAAATAAGAAACACAGAACCAATGCAAAGAAGAAAGCCAAGAGGTCAGAGCTAAGAGCTAAAACCTTACCCTTCCTCCTACGATGGTGCTACCTCTCCAAAAGAGAGCTACTTCCTGTGTTAAAGTCTTTATATAGACTTTCTGTTCTGCCTTCTCATTGGTTGTAAATCCAACCACATGACCGCCTTGTCACTGCCTGTACAGACCTCCAGGTCTTCTATGGTTGGTATTGAGATTAAAGGCGTGTATATCCAATGCTGGCTGTATCCCTGAACACACAGAGACTTACCTAGCTCTGCCTACCAAGTGCTGGGATTACAAGCATACGCCACCACCGCCTGGCTTTCCTATGGCTTGCTAATAGCTCTGACCCCCGGGCAACTTTATTTATTAACATACAAATAAAATTTTAATACAAATAAAATATCACCATACTTATATGCAATTCACAAATGATTAAATCAATGATGAAAATTAACAAATATGATTACTGGGTACAGAATGCTCTTAGGCATATGCAAATTCTGATGAAAGTCTCACAGGATTTATATACACATTGTGAGGTTGTCCTCAATCTGAAATAAGTAGATGATGTCATTAGCAGGAACTGGGAATGGGGCAGGATGTCATAATAACTAAAGAGACAGACTCTGGAAATTCAGATTTTTCACAGATTCTAGATGTCACAGTGTGCCTCTCTCTTTGGGTGTACATATACACACATATACACATGTTTTTACATGAAGAAAGTAAGAGAGGTATTATTTGAGAACAGAAGGCCTGAAGGAATTGGGACTGGTATAATATGTGAAGTAAGTATGAAGAAAACATCACACATGTTTCATAAATTAAACAAGCACACATACATAATAAAGTGAAAATAAAGGTGTTCTAACTAAGAAATAGAATCAGTATTTACATGAGCAATAGATGTGGGTGACAGAGGGGCAAATACCAACAAATGACATGCTACACATGTGTTAATGGCCATAATAAAACCATTTATGATGTATGTTAATTAAAATCAATATTACACTCAAAACAAAATTAGATACAATTCTGAATCTGAACCACTGGAATTTTAATTTGCACCCTTTAAGAAAGGTGAATTTGCTCTGTCTTCATACGAAAGAATCTTCCTTTCACATTCCTCCATATATCTTAGGACCCCAGGATAGCTCATCACACACCAGAGGTCATGTACATTTTAAATAATTCTATTTAAATGTACAATAAGTTCTAGAAGAGGACAGCAGTCCCATTTGCCTCATCTCAAATACTAAATAAGACATATCACCACACACAGCAAAGACTTGCCCCATGCATTTCTACTTTCTCTGCAGTCCATGTACACTGAAAGAGGCTCATCATCCCATACTTATCAGAACACTCTCACATGGACAGTACGTGTGCTAGAATACAAACTAAGTAGAAGACTAGGAAAATGGTATAAGGATGTCACATCACAGTTTCTATTTGCTCATCAGATACTCAAAATAGTCTTCTTTGCAGCCACTACTGGATTATAAAGTGAGCAAAAACAATGTAGGAAATCAAAGATAAAGAAGAATACATGGATTATCGAAAGGTATTGTTCTGTGAGATGCAAGAATCAAGAAGGAATATCATGTTTTAGAAATCAAATATTCACCTTGTCTTTTCATTAATAATGTTTGATTGGGAGGAGGAGAAGCGATATGTCTTATAAAGTTTATTAAATGAGGAACAGTGGTTTGGTGTTCTCTCAGGGTCTTGTTGAATATTTAAAAATCAACATCAAATGTAAAAATGAACTGTGATTCTTTGATGAGCTGGATAGTTTTGGAACAGCAGAATACAGGAAATTTCTGAATGTGGCCTGATAAGTTGTTCTCAAGAGAGTAGAAATACAGGATTTGGTAAATATTCTGGACCTGTCATTTTTGTAGCATAGGCCCCACTGGACAAGTTGTGTGGAACTCAATTGCTCCAAATATGAAGCTGCTTTACCCTCACAAGAACTTGGTGATACAATGCCCAGTGTGTAACCACGAATTCTGATTTTTAATCTTCCTGAACTAATAATGCCTCAATGTGGATCATCTATTACATCAATGACAACCCATCTAAAGGCATTAACATTAATGGGTTGATGAGGCAGTCATGGTTCCAAATATTCCCAAAATTGCATCCGGCCAGGGGCATTAATTACCACAAAGATGAGTGATGTCATGAAACTACCTGAACTCTCCTCATATATATTTATCAACCAAATGTAATCACATGGACTGCTGACATCAGATGCAGAGCCACAGAGTAGAAAGTGTCAGAGATAGTTCAAGGAGTGAGGAAACACCAGAAAAAAAACAAAAAGCATCATAAATGCACAAGTGTCTCTTCTCCATCCCCAGAAATGAAAGCAGAGGGGGATACATGACTGCCCATTTGATTTGCTTATCTGCATGGCTGGTCACAATTGATACTGCTAAGGCATACAGCTGGAAAATATGTTCATTTTGACTTTCCTCTTCTTTCTCATGAGCATTCCACTTCTTGTGTCCAGTTTCATTCATCCCAGATGCTCCTGGAGAAGAAAGCAGAATGAAGACAAGGATGGAGACTTGGTAACAGGTTGTGTCTTCTCCCTTGCAGCATTGCCATGGCCTGAGAAAAAAGAGAATTTCAACAATGCTTTGAATATACATAAGTTCCTTTGTACGTTAGGGATAGAGGATGAGGATCAGAGCAAAGCTTTGAATCTTCTCCCCCATTTTCCCAACCTGCACATCAACACTCAAAATTATTTTAGAGACTCAATGCTATTTTTTTAATTTTATTTTGTCCAGAGTGTTTTCTGTTTTTCTCTCAGTTACAACTCCAAATTATAAGGATGGAGTTGAGTAAAGAAAGGACTCTACCTTGTTCTATTGCATATAGCCCTCCTCTTCTAAGTTTCTGTAGCACAGTAGCAGGTGATGACTAATCAAATGGACCACAATTCTATTTCAATTAGTATCATTCTAACATGGTACATGTAAACAACCATAGAGTAGAGTCAGATGATGGTACTTTCATTACTGTGTAGGTCCTAATGCACGTGCTAGAGCAACTAATATTTGTGGCACACTTAGCTGCAGAGAATTTTCACATAGATATACAATTACTATTTCTGATGCTCTGAATGAGGTTACATTATGTCTTCTGAAGTCTCATCGAGAACGGAAGTAGGAGACATGTTCACTGTGAATATCATATTTTCCTATTTCTCCGTGCTTCACTTACATACATGTACAAACCCTGGCCTTTAATTTCAAAGTTCAGTTCTTCACTCTCTATTTAGTAAATATGGAATTTATAGAGTGTAAATAATATGTTTGCATTCTTTGAAAAGTGAGACTGTCACTTCCTTTGTCACTTGCCTGAGAGATGGCTGTGGTATGAGTTACTTGGGGATACTTGAGAATAGGGTTAGTGGAGTTACCTATTTGCACATCTTTGCCATTATTTAAGAAACATGTGCCTTGTTTCTTTATATTTAAATTGTTTATTCTCTGACACTTACATCCCAATTACCTCCTATGCTTACTTTCTGTAATTTTGCTTATTATATATGCATATTCTGTCAAACAGGGCATAATACACATTTCATTTTGTAGAATGTTGATGGCTGTTATCAAACACGGTACTTTAGTTCACTGGGCCACTCTAATGGCTCAAGTACTTAAGTTTCTGAATGTTTAGTGTGCAGGAGTTAGTGTGTGAGCTTCACAATTCTACTCACAAATTCCTGTTGTGTGATACTGAAATTTTCAATGGTATTCTTCTGGGTTGTAATAAAGAAATATTAAAATAATTTTTATTTTAAAAATGTACAGGTAAATCTTATTTTTTATACATAAAGAAAACACAGTGGTACAATTTCTAACTGGAAATGAGATTGTATTTAACTCTGAATGAATCATTCAGAATGAAGGAGTATGTTTGATATTTATTGGTCAGATGATGTGAATTGAGTATAAAGAAACATAAGTTATTATTCTTCCCATAAACAGAAACATAAGTTGTTATTGTTCACACCCAACTGTATATTACTCATTTTTATTACCATAAAACCCTCATAAACAATCTTTCATACATTTCACACTTTATAGTCTTCTATTTTATAAAGATTTAATACTGGCATATATAAATATCAGTAGTATATGCATTCTGTGTTAGTGTAAGTGTAAAGATAGTCATAAGATGTTTTCTAGAAAAAAATTATGTTGACCAGATACACCAAGTGCGAATATATGACTTGCCTGTGAAAACATAAAATAGGTGAACAATACTGGGGAGGTAGTAAATGCCCTTAATCTCTGCACTCAGTATCTGGAGCAGGCATATCATCGTACATTTCAGGCCAGTGTGCTCTAGAAGTAGGTATCATTCAAAAGCATATAATCCGTTCCCCACTATGGCCTATGTAAGCATTAGTCCTGTCCATACATGCAGATGAATAGTGACATATACCTTTACCAAATACATCTCTGGTAGTTAAATTAATTTAGAAACAAATCTACAAAATAAAAATTTTACACCTGCCTTAGATAAACCAGAAAAATAAAAGAACAAGACAAAATGGACATGAGGGTATATGTTAACTAGATTGCCCACTGATTATAGAAAATTGTAAGCACAAGAGCCAAATGTACAAACTATTGTGTGCTCATTAAACATTATTTGATTGCCTTAGCCAAGTCAGTTAAAATCATAAGAAAATGCCATAGTCTCATTGGTTCGCACATCACATGTATTTTTCATATTGTTTGATAATTCCAAAATGAAGACATGTTCAGGACTACTGCTTGGATAAAGCCTGTGTCTTTGTCTTTATCTGCTAAGTAAGAACTCCCAAAGCAGAAATGGACACTACTGTCATGGAAGATGCCAATGGCTCATGTTGTTTATGGAAGATGCACTCTCATGAAATTTAAAAGCTATTGTAAGCTTCCAGCTTCTTATGTCATTCCAACCTCACAGCACAGGACATTTGTTTCAGTATTTGGGGGTGGTTTGGAATACCATCCAGTTCATTATATTCCTTCTATTGACTATAAAGGATTATCTGTAGACCTCTGTCATTAATAAACACCATACCCTTTTCCAGAACACCAACTGAAAACAAACACTTTCCATTGGCCTTAACTTTTTCCCTGGATGAAGTAAACAGGAACCCTGATCTTTTGCCAAATATGTCATTCGTATTTGAATTCCCTGAAAGTGGTTGTAAGACTGTGTCAGAATTATACAGTCGCATGCCTTTATCTGAAGAAAATCAAGATTTCCCCCCTAATTATAATTGTATCGGAGGCACTATGTGTATAGTGATATTGAGTGGACCAGGCTGGGCAACATCTGCAATGGTTGGGACATTCCAGGACCCCTACAGATCTCAACAGGTGAGACATTTGTGGTGTGGGTTTGCAAGAAATCGTGACTCTGTTGGTACCACTCCCAGATGCTAAGAGTGTGAGGAGGATACTAGCCTCACACTTATGTCAGACAATGTGGTTCAAGGGTGCTTTTCAGAGACTTGATGGGGCTTCATTTCCTTTTTTGAAATTGAGATGAGGAAAGAAGTAACAGGTAAGAGGATTTTATGGAACTCTGCAAAAGGTGTGTTTACAAGTTCTTAGGAGTGCATGCAACCTCATGCTGCCCCCCTGTGTCCTAGGTCCTGCAGCATACCTATGGACCTTTCCATACCATCCTGAGTGATCATGAAAAATTTCCCTATCTGTATCAGATGGCCCCCAAGGACACAGCTCTACCCCTGGCCATGGTTTCTTTGATGCTTCACTTCAATTGGAGCTGGATAGGACTGGCCATCTTAGAAAATGATCAGGGTACCCAATTTCTATCACATTTGAGAAGAGAGATGGAAAAAAATACAGTCTGCTTTGCCTTTGTGAGTATGATCCCAGTCAACATGCATTTATACATGTCAAGACCCAAAGAGTATTATAACCAAATCATGACATCATGCACAAATATAGTTATCATTTATGGTGACACTGACAGTACTCTAGCTGTGAGCTTTAGAATGTGGGAATCCCTAGGTATACAGAGAATATGGGTGACTACCTCACAGTGGGATGTCACTACAAGTAAGAGAGTCTCCACAGTTGGCTCATCCCATGGGACACTAGCTTTTGCACACCACCATTCTGAGATTTCTGGTTTTAAAAAATTTGTCCAGACACTGAACCCTCTCAAATACACAGATGAATACCTCACAAGGCTGGGATGGATGAACTTTAACTGTGAGGTCTCAGCTTCTAAGTGTGAGACACTGAAGAATTGTTCATCCAATGCTTCGTTGCAATGGCTAATGAGACAGATTTTCGACATGGCTTTTAGAGATGACAGTTATGACATATATAATGCAGTGTACGCTGTGGCCCATGCTTTTCATGAGATGCTTCTTCAACAAGTGGATGATGGGAAAGGACACTATGGTAACTGCTTGAGGGTAGTGTTTCTTCTATTGGATGAAATGTTGTGTCATCAACAGTCTGTTTTATGCCCTGATTTACTGGATTAGTAAATGTTTAATAAAATAGACATATTTCTGAAAATGTAAGCTAGAGGTTGGTATAAATCTTAATGCAAAAGCAATGGAGTGGAAAACACAATTTATCAAGGAATAGTAGTAATTATCTTACAGAGCTTCTGAATATCATTGCTTCTGCTCTCCCACTGGAAACCTAACAGTCCTTCCTCATTAATCCTTTCCATGAAAAGAAGAAGAGCCCTTGTTCATCATTTGTCAAATATGTGGTAATCAGTGTATCAGATGGTTTTTACAAGTGTTCTCAACAGATTCTGTCCCACTGTAGGCTCTGTAGAACTCCTTTGGCATTCTGAGAGTAATTACACAGGAAACAGTGCTGTAACTCATTTCAGAATATACATGTGTATTTATAAGTGTGTGTGGATGGTTCCCACTGTGTATGGGTGTATGTTTCTGTATGTATATTTGTGTTGCTGTTATATATGCGTTTCTCTCTATCTGCATATCTATTGTCTGTGGAACTGAGCATAAAATGTCTTGTGTCAGTGCCTTTCTTTGTGGAAGTTTATTTCTGTGTATAAATCCCTGTGTGTTTCTTACCACGTGTCTGCTTGTGACTATTTGTGTGTTTTGCATATTGCTCTCACATTTGTGTATCTGTGTTCCTGTGTGTCTATCTGTATCTTTGTCTGTCAATTTCTCTTTGGATGGGAGCACAAATTTGCCTGTCATTGTCTCTCTGTGTGGGTGCTTTTATCTGTGTACGTCTCCTTGTGTGTATTTGTCTATAAAAGTGTGCAGTTGTGTGTGAGGCAGTGTTCATAGGTTTCTGTGTGTCTGTTTGTGTTCATGTGTCTGTTTATGACTGTATTTTCAGGTGTGTGTCTGACATGTATATGTATAGGTAAGTGTGTGTATGTTGTATGTCGCTATATGATGTATGAAAGTCTGTATGGATGTGAGTCTCTTTCTCTGTCCATGTGTCTTTGTCTCATTCTGTGTGTGTGCATTTTTCATATCAATGTTTGGTATCTGTATGTATGTCTGGTTTTCTTTTTGGTAGTTTTCTCTGAAAGAACTTTAATTCTAGGAATGTTATGATGCTTTCATTTATCCACTTACTTTTACTGTATTTCTCCCCAGGACACCTTCAATAATGTTGCTTTTAAGAAGAAATCAGTGTATGTTTTCTGACATCAAGGAAGGACACACAATATAGAATGCTGCCTCTCTTCCAGCTGCACTCCTTTCTGAGGAAGACTCACTTCACTAATCCTGTTGGATAAAAAGTGAATATGAACCAGAGAGAATACCAGCAGGGAGAGTATGACATTTTCCAGATTTGGAATTTCCCAAAAGGATTTCGATTTAAGGTGAAGATAGGAGAGTTTAGTCCATATTTCCCACATGGTCAACAGCTCCATATAAATGAAGATGTAATAGAGTGGACCACAGGAAGGAGACAGGTGGGTCTGACTTAACTGTAATCATTTCTGTCACACCATGGTAACACTGTCAGGTGGTGAAATAGAATGTCACATTGAGAAGCACTTTCTAGCCTCTAATTTATATTTTCTCTTTTCAGTTTTTGATGTGACATTTTATTAATTCTTTGGGGCCGCAGACATGCATGCTACACATACAGTGGATTTTTATCACTCTAGAACAGGTTTCTGGTTTTTAATATATAAAGAAAATTGATTGTTACCACTGTACTCTATTATTTCTAGCAAACTGAGCAATATCCTCTCGAAGCCATCCTGATTACTGCACAGTGATTGTCCTTTTTTTCTGCTGAACCTTTGACATAGATGCTGAAAGACTGAGGCCAAATGTAAGGAGGATTCAAGTAAACACATGCAAACCATTATTTCTTATTATATAATTCGCTTTAATCCTTTTTACCAGCAGGCTTCTAAATGCTCAACATCTCTAACCATACTTTAAGATAATATTTTCATAACACATTTTTAGATACCCTATGAATGATAACATTCTTCTCTCTTTTTTTTTCCTTTTTTCTATTAAATGTGTATGGATGTCTTGTCTGCATATATGTCTCTGCAACACTGGTTTGCCTGGTGCATATAGATGCATATAGACTTGGATCCCTGCGAAGTGGAGACATTGCAGGGCCACACAGTGGTGCTAAAAATCAAACTTGGGCCTTTTACCTGGTCAAGAATTGTGACAGACAACTGAACCAATTCTCTAGTCCCTGAAGCATGTCCTGTGCAAAATAAATTGCTCAATAGAGAATGTTTCTTGGTCCCACTAATTCTTTCACAGTCCACACAAACAAGGGTGTGTCTAATTTCCTTATGTGTGTGGTGAGAAAGCATTATTAGCAAAATAAATGGTTTTTGAAAATTCATAAATGATTTATTCTACTATAAGTCTATGGTATGATATAGGTATGACTTGGGATGGGGGTAGTTTTATGGTATCCTATTCCAACTTCCTGACTATAAAGTAGCTTGAAATTTAAAGAAGCTAACTTCAGAAAAGTCTTCAAGCTTGATATAAAGTTGTATGTCATGAAGACCAGATAGTATAAAATCTACAAAAATATTCTTTTTTTCAGAATGACAAGAAAAGTTATTATCAGGGAAGAGGACATATGAGCTGAAGGTACAGAAACTGAACTTTCTATCCATTCAGAGAGCAGCAATGAAATTTCAAGTGTGCTCTAACCAAGCTCACTTGAGTATTTCAAAAAACATCCACTGGAGGCATACAGAAGATTAGTAATAATGCAAGCAGTGCTCTACTCCCAGATACAAAATTTTCTATTCAGAAAAGAGGAACAAAATATAAAGAAATCAAATCAATACAACTCTAAATGTCAGAGTCATAGACTTAAATGTGAATATGTTCAAAGACATACTAAAAAAAGAATCCAAAGAATGATTATAACAGTATTCCAGAATATCAAGCAGGACACAAATCACCTCCAGCAGAATGCAATGAGATCACAAAAACTTGCATACAATGAGGAACTGAGTGAGCATGTGACGAACACATTTGAAAAGGTATAAACAAATGAAAAAATTCAAACTAAAATATGTAAAGAAAGGAAAATAAATCCAATAAATATCCTAATAAAAATTTCCACTAACAGATATTTCAAGTTGGAGACAAGATGGCAGACTTGAAGACAAGGCAAAAGAATTAGGAAACTGAAACTGTGACAAAGGTAAAAATAAGGACAAGTGAAGGATATATGGGACCAGGGGGATAGGATTAAAGGACCAAATTTACAAACAATGAGCAGAAGAGAAGAAGGACTTACCAAGACATCAACAGTATATCCAGTAAAATACAATGGGAATTTTCCACAATATAGGGAGACATGTGGACATCTAGAGACAGGAGGAATTTAAATTCTAAACACATACCAGTAAAAGAAAATCTTCCCATCACATATTTTACTTAAAATTTGAATTATAAAAGTAAAGAAAGGAAACTGAAGGCTGCAGAGAGAGAAACATATTTCTTCAAAAGGTCCCTTCAAGATAACAGCAGATTCCCCCATGAACTCTATTAAAAGGGGAACCTTCATCCAATAACTATACAAGCAGATGCAGAGATTCATTGGCAAGCACCGGGCCAAGCTCTGGCAGTCTAGTTGAATAGAGGTAGAGGGATTATTTCAGCAAGTGGGGTCAAGATAATGACAGGGCAAAACACAGAGAAAGTTGACCCAAGTAGT